>NW_020864187.1:335936-692257 GCF_003713205.1 Coffea eugenioides
TACCCTTTATATAGGAGTATTATATTGCCAAATTTGGTACCAATCCGAGTCCATTTCGCTGCTCAAATAAATTACCAAAGTTCATGACTCGAATTTGGAAAATCCTTATTTCACAAGGGAATTTTGGTAACTTTGAGTTGCCGTATCTTAGTGCTCAAAACTCCGTTTCTCATTTCGGTTGTTTCGTTGTAAACTTGGATTGCAACTCTAGTAGTGTTCCAAATTTCAAAGGCTAGTTCCAATCAAGTGAATTTTGCCGAAATTTCAAAGTTGGCCAAAAACCAACCTAAATCTGCCTTAAGAACCAAAACAGCGACTTTGAGCTCATTTTTGAATGTTTTCCCTTTGAAATCTTAGAAAAGTATATTCTAGAAACTTTTAGTACCTTGGAAGAAGTTTCCAATGGTACCAATTTTTCCAATTTTCGACATGTGAAATGTGAGATACGATTTTTTCAAAATATCATATCAAAAACTGAAATTTTCCGCACTTCAAGGAAATGAAGTTTTTTTCAAGTACTCATTATTCCTTCAATAGTACTTGAACGTTTATGCTTGATTTCCAAAACAAAAGACTCGATTGCTTTTATACTTTAAGAAACTCCACTTGAAGCTCGATTTACGAGTAATTAAGGTTCATTATCATGAAATTTTCCCTAGATTGTACTCGTACACGATCTTTTTTGATAATTGGGATGTGTGAATGATAGTTCACTATTATTTGCTTAGGCGCACACGAGGACCTTCAAGAGAATCTCACAGTGAACGCATAAAGCTCCGAGGGACATTTCTTCCTCATTGCTTATATTGGTGAGTGTCAAGTGTGTGAATTATGTGAAATATCTGCAAATTGATAAGTGTTATATAAATTTGGATTTTTAAACCTTTGAGTCGAGTGTGTACTTTATTGCACTCGTCCTCATTTAAACGAAGTGAACTTGAGTTAGTGAAGTGAAGTGCTTACTTGTTTAAGTAATTGGTTAAGTGAATATATGTGAAGTGCTTAAGTGATTATTTATACTGTGATTGCATAAGTCGTTAGAGTGAACCTCCTCGATACAAAAGTGTAAAAGTGGGGGACGCCCAAACTCTATTATTGGCTAGCCTTGGACTCGAGTCAGCAGGGGCTTGGTCGAGCTCCTTAGTGAACCATGAGATTTCATAAGCTCGACCTATTGAGAGGTCTTGCTTGGCATACTCGCTGAAGTATCGCCTCATAAATGTATTGCAGGCCCGTTGTGTTATGTAAGGTTGAGAAGGGGAAGTGTAAGTGATGTTTATACAGATTAAACCTACCCGGTTGACGGAGTGTCAACGCGTGGAGGTTCATGATCGTGCAAGTGGAAAATGGCTTCTGAGAGCTCCCATATCCTTGAATTGTTTCTGTTTACTTTTCAGTAAAGTGCTCTTTATTGAATGGTTATTGTTGTAAATTGATTAATTTGGCGGTGTTACTTGAACTACGTGCCTGTATGTGTGTTCTTGACCTCACGAGCGTTTTGCTCACTGATAGCATCATAGTACGTGACCACGTCTACAATGGCTCGAGTAATCAAAGGGGTGAGGATCGCGTGCAAGCTCCAAGTGGATCCATTACTAGAGCTCGAGCAAAGAGACATCGTGAGCAACTCAGTGTACTTATTTAGGCCATACACAAGTCCTTTGAAGGATTCATACACTCAAGTGAAAGTGATCGCGGTCCGGTATTGAGTATTGAAGCTACACCTGAGTATTAGGGTCTTACCAAACCCTAGTTAGTGAGATTCGCATTATAGTCATTTAATTCCACATTAGTTGATTAGATTGAATAATTGGCTCGGTGCATGTTGCACATAGAAATGCTAAGGGTAAGATTGGTTTTTAGTCATCATTATTTGTTAAGGTGAGCTGCCTTAGAGGGAAAGCCCACATGAGGCCCGACTCATCGAGGCCCATATTAGCACACCTTAGTTCCTTTTCCTTACTAGTTTAGGGTTTACTTGTAGCCTATATAAGGTACCCCATTACTCCCACAAAGGGAGACACCTTTATGATAAAAATATTGAGAGAGTTTTCTCCATAGCTTTCGAGCAAACCTTGAACAACTTATAGTTATACTCTAGTGTTCTTGTTCGACTTATCAATTCAAGAATCGCACTTGAATTGTGGCGCCTTCTACTCTTGCCTAAGGTTCACTAATTCGTTTGATTACGGGTTGAGATAGTATCAACAAGTTCGTAGTCACGGGGATTTGAGGGGTCGTAGGGTTTCCGCTGCCACCGTTTCTTGCATCCGACGTCAAATCCAACAAGCTATCTTGGGTCACGAATCTCCTCACCAACGAGATTCGTATCAGCTGGCATCAGAGCTAGCTTGTTGGCAACATCGTTTATTCCTCTTTTGTGTCTTAATTCGTGTCTGTCTCGTTTGTCAAAAAAACTCTTGGCACGTTGCATTATGTCCGCGAGTTTCTGGCCCCAAGCTTCCTTTGTTTTCAAGTCTGGTCATCATTGTTTGTTTCTGTCTTGTTGTCGTCTTCAATTTTTGGAAATTTTGGAAGTCAAGTGTGTTGTGTTTGGTTTGGTGGTATGTGATTCCAGCAATCGTTAAAAAAAAAAAGAAAAAAAGGGAGAAACAAGACCAAACCGCTAGCGTTCCCAGTGTCGCTCCCGTATTGCTGTGTCCATTGAATCTGGTGCAATCTGTCCCGTTATTGCCAAATCCTCTTGAGTCTTGTGTGACAACATTTGGTCGTGTCTTGTTGTTGTTATCTCCACCGCTTGGGACCAGCCAATCAAAGTATCAAACGGTGCTTATAGTCATAGGAATTTCTGTGCTTATTCCTTCTGTCTTGCCGCACTTGGTGTTGTTTTCCTTGCACTGACCAATCTGACGAATTGTCTCCTTATTGTTAGTGCAAGTCTATTGTTCAGTTTTGTTGTCTAATGCCTTCGTGATTAAGTGCCAAACCTGAGTCAAAAAAAAAAAAAAAACAAAGGGGGGGCAAGAAAAATTCTGGTCGGTGTTCCTTCCAAGTCGCGGAGTTGCCGTTTTGGTAGTTCCCAATTTCTGCTAGTGTCTCCTTGTCGAATTGTGGTTGGTTCTAAAGCTATTCTTGGTCCGTGTCTTAGTTATTTATTTTCTAGGAGAATATTGGTACCTTGTTCTTGAATTTCGTAAGAAAAACTTCACGGTTTCTTGGAGCTCTTGAAGAGGTTCTTGATCCTCTGAAATCTGGAAATTTGCAGCGATATTCTTGAAGCTATTTACTGGAAATTTTTTTGCGTTTGGCTTACAACTCTTGATTGCTAAAGGTTGATCTATACTTGGTGCTCAACCTTGACCCGTTTGGGAACCAAACCTAGCCTATCTGTTTACCGAAAAAAAAACCATCAAACAAGCCGCACCTAAACTCGGACAGACCTGAGAAATTCTGGGAGCCTTAGCCGTGTTCGTCTGAAGTTGCTGTTGTGCAAAAAAAAAAAAAAAAAAGAACACAGCAGCCAAAGGGAAGTTTATATCTTAGTATGGTGCAATTCTAGAGCACTTGGGAAGAGGAACATGGTCAGCTGAACATCTAGAAAAGAAAAAGAAAAAAAAAAGGAGGGAACAACCGCTAGACTTCCAAACCTGATTGGTTCCTAAAACCGAAGGGGCTTCCAACTTCATTTTGTCTCCCAATTCATAGCCACCGCTTGTCCATGCTTTTCACTAGTCTTGGTACCCTTCTCAAGCACTTAGGAAAGGACCCAGTCGGCTAAACATCAAAAACAAAAACAAAACAAAAGAGAAGAAGGGAGGCAGCCGCAAAGCTTCCTAACCCCATTGGTTTCTAAAACCAAAGGCGGCTGACAAGACCAAGTAGGCTCCCAACATTCACTTGTTCCCAATTGTTGTAGCCGTGCATGTCCCTAGAGTTATCCTAGGTAATAGTAGCACTTCTACAAATCCAGCCAGCACCTTGAGTCGGTTAAGGCAGGGGTAAACATTCCAAGAAAAATCCAGCAAAACAAAGGGACTATCCTCCTTGTCGGTTAGAGTATTTTTTTTAGTGTCGTTCTTAATTTTTTTTTCAGCTTTTGTGTCAATTCCTTTTCCAGTTTTTATTCTTGAATATATTCTATCACTCTATTCTTAGTGTCCTAATTTTGTTTTCCAAGAAAATGTCTACTCTTACGAACTTCAAATTCTAGCATGAACTTGATTTTTTTAAGCTAAATTTGAGTACTTGAGGAGCTTTACTTTCTTCAAGGTTTTGCAAGGGGCTGTGAGAGAATATTTTGGTGAGCTTATTAGAGTGATTTGAGTGACCATATACGAGTGTGAGAGTATACACTTAGGGAGTGAAGTGACAAAAAAAAAAAAACAAAGAGAAAAGAAGCAAAAGAAAACATTACTTTTTTTCCCCCTATTTCCTTTTTCTTTGCTATTAACCCTTGCAGGTATACTTGAGACTCCATGTCTAGTGGAAACGAAGGAGTATCCCGTCCCATGAACTTTGAACAGATGATGGAGCAAATGGAGAGGCGTTTCCAACGCATGCTAGAACCCATTCAAGATGAGTTGTTGCAACTCCGAGCGTCTGGAACACCAAAAACCTCTAAGTCCATGCGAAGGCGAAGGGACGTGGAGGAGTCGTCCGATGGTTCCAATAATGATGATGATGATGAGGAACCTCGAATTCAACCAAGGCAAAGGAACCAGACTGGACCTACCGATGTATTCAAGGGAATCAAGATGCAAATCCCTGAGTTCAAAGGACGGTCCGATCCCGAGGCCTTTCTCGAATGGTTATCCAAGATCAAAATGGTATTTTCTTGCCAGAACTACACTGAGGTGCAAAAGGTGCAATTGGCCACCATGGAATTCACTGAGTATGCTGTGGTTTGGTGGGACCAAATCAAGAAGTCTAGAAGGAGAAATGGGCTACCTGAGCTCATTCCATGGCCCGAGCTTCGAGCCATGATGTGCACCCGCTTTGTACCAGGACATTACACTAGGGATTTGTACCACCGGTTACAAACCTTAGTCCAGGGCAACCGGAGTGTGGATGAGTACCACAAGGAGATGGAGATCCTGATGCTTAGAGCGGATGTACAGGAGGATCCTGAAGCCACCATGGCGAGATTCTTGAGCGGGTTACGACCCGATATTGCTGAACGAGTGGAACTTCAACATTATATGGAGTTGCATGAGCTTGTAGACAAGGCTATTAAGGTCGAGCAAAGGCTCAAGAGGAGGGGTACCACTCAATCGAATTTCGGCAATATCACCTACTCTACCAACCGCCCATTCCAACCAAGGAATGATTCTCGGCCTTCACCAAATGCTCCTACACCAAAGCCGAGATTCGAGGGAGGTAAGGTGGGCAACCCTAGTATTAGTAAGCCGCCGTCTTCTACTCCAAAATTTGAGGAGCCTAGGGTACAAACTAGAGCTCGTGATACTCGATGCTTCAAATGCCAAGGTAGAGACCATATTGCTAGTCAATGTCCCAATCAAAGGACTATGATTATGATGCAAAATGGTGAGATCGTGAGTGAGGACGAAGCTGAGTACGAAGGCATACTACCTCTTGACGGAGGTAGTGATGGGGAATCGCCAAATGAAGAGGAGTTTAGTGCACCCGATGGTCATTTTGGGACTGCATTGGTTGCAAGGAGAGCATTAACTGCACGTGTTAAGGAGGACGAGCTTCAACGGGAGAACATTTTCTACACCAGGTGCTTCGTCAACCAAGCACTTTGTAGTGTGATTATTGATAGTGGGAGCTGCACAAATGTAGCTAGTTCACTCATGGTGGACAACTTGAAGTTGCCTACAAGGGATCACCCGCGACCCTACAAATTCCAATGGCTCAACAACTCTGGGGAGGTTCAAGTAACCAAGCAGGTTCTTATATCCTTCCAAATCCATAAATATTCTGATGAAGTATTATGTGATGTAGTTCCTATGCAGGCTAGTCACATTATACTAGGTAGGCCTTGGCAGTTTGACAGACAGGTGACTTTTGATGGTGTGACTAATAAGTATAGTTTCTTGTACAACAGTAAGAAAGTCACACTAGCTCCCCTTTCCCCCAAACAAGTGCATGAGGACCAATTGAAATTGCAACAAGAGTTTGAGAAGTATAGTGCAAAAAGGAAAGAAAATGAGAGAGCCGAGGCAAAAAAGGAGAGGAAAAAGGCTATAGATAGCTCGGCAAGTGAGGTAAAAATCGAGGGAAAACAAATGCTCCTGATAAAAGCCAAGAAAGTGAGGAAGTTAATGAGAGATGAGCAGCCACTTCTTATGCTTGTTAGCAAGGAAGTAGCTCTGAATGTGCATGAACTTGATACTGATATACCTCTCGAGGTTAAGTCTCTTTTACAGGAGTACGTTGATGTCTTCCCCGAGGACGTGCCAAGTGGATTGCCACCACTTAGGGGCATTGAACATCAAATTGACTTCATCCCTGGAGCTTCATTGCCAAATCGCCCAGCTTACAAGAGCAACCCGGAGGAGACTAAGGAGTTGCAAAGGCAAGTGGACGAGTTGCTTGGCAAACGATGGGCACGTGAGAGTTTAAACCCGTGTGCTGTTCCAGTCATTCTGGTGCCCAAGAAAGATGGTACGTGGAGAATGTGCACCGATTGTAGAGCCGTAAATGCCATCACGGTAAATTATAGCCACCCTATACCTCGCTTAGATGACATGCTTGATGAGTTACATGGGGCTGTGTTCTTTACCAAAATTGATCTCAAAAGTGGGTACCATCAAATTAGGATTAAGGAGGGGGATGAATGGAAAACTGCCTTCAAGACTAAGTATGGATTGTATGAGTGGTTAGTAATGCCTCTTGGGCTAACTAATGCACCTAGTACCTTCATGAGGTTAATGAATCATGTTCTGCGTCCATTCTTAGGAAAATTTGTGGTAGTTTACTTTGATGATATCTTAATTTATAGCAAGTCTTATGATGAGCATCTAGAGCATATTAGGGCTGTTATGGATGTACTTCGAAGAGAGAAGCTCTATGCCAATCTCAAGAAGTGCAATTTTTGCACTAACGAGCTTGTGTTCCTAGGGTTTGTTATAAATGCGTAGGGAATGAAGGTGGATGATCAAAAGGTACAAGCTATTCAAGAGTGGCCGACACCACGGTCCGTGGGTGATGTTCGAAGCATCCATGGACTTGCGGGTATCTATAGGAGATTCGTGAGGGACTTTAGCACCATTGCTGCACCCTTGATCGAGTTGATCAAAAAGAATGAGAACTTCCATTGGGGAGAATCTCAAGAACAGGCTTTCCATGCTTTAAAGCACCGACTCACACATGCACCTGTACTTGCTTTACCTGACTTTTCTAAGACATTTGAAATTGATTGTGATGCTTCAGGTATTGGAGTTGGAGTTGTGTTGAACCAAGGTGGAAGGCCTATTGCCTACTTTAGTGAGAAACTCAATGGGGCTGCACTGAACTACTCAACTTATGATAAAGAGTTTTACGCCCTCATTCGAACACTACAAGTGTGGCAGCACTATTTAAGACCTAAGGAGTTCGTGATACATACCGATCATGAGTCCCTTAAGTACCTTAATGCCCAGCACACCTTGAGCAAGAAGCATGCAAGGTGGATTGCATTCGTGGAGTCCTTTCCGTACGTGATTAAATACAAGGCTGGTAAGTCTAATGTGGTTGCGGATGCACTCTCCCGAAGGTACTCTCTACTCACCTCCTTAGATGCTAAGTTGCTAGGGTTTGAACTGATTAAAGAGTTCTATACCCAAGATAGTGACTTCGGTGAGATTTACACTTCTTGCAAACACACTGGGCAAGGTAAGTTTTTCATTTCCGATGGTTACTTGTTTTGTGCCAATCGGCTTTGCATCCCACATGGATCACTCCGAGAACTCTTGGTAAGGGAATCCCACTCAGGTGGACTTATGGGACACTTTGGGGTTGATAAGACTCTTGCCATGCTGTAGGAACACTTCTATTGACCGCACATGAGGAGAGATGTTGCACGGATGGTGGATCGGTGCTTAGCTTGTAAGAAAGCTAAATCCAAGGTACACCCGTATGGCCTTTACACCCCGTTACCTATTTCTAGTGCACCATGGGTAGATATTTCTATGGATTTTATACTTGATTTGTCTAGATCCAAGTATGGCCATGACTCCATTTATATGGTAGTGGATAGGTTCTCTAAAATGGCACACTTCATCGCTTGTCATAAAACGGATGATGCATCTCATATTGCTAACTTATTCTTTAAAGAGATTGTGAGATTGCATGGCATTCCTAGGACCATTATATATGATAGAGATGTTAAATTTCTAAGCTACTTTTGGAAGACACTCTGGTCTAAGTTAGGCACCAAATTGCAATTCTCTACTGCTAGTCACCCCCAAACTGATGGCCAAACTGAGGTGGTGAACCGTACATTAGGTACTTTGTTGCGTGCCATCATCAAAAAGAACTTGAAATCATGGGAAGAGTGTTTACCTCATGTTGAGTTCGCTTATAATAGGGCTATCCATTCTACTACTGGCTTCTCTCCATTTGAATGTATTTATGGTTTTAATCCGCTAACACCACTTGATCTAGTGCCATTACCTAGTAATGAGCGCGCACATTTGGATGGTAAGAAACGTGCAGAGTTTGTTAAGCAATTGCATGAGAAAGTCAGGGCCAATATTGAGAGGAGAACTGCTCAATATGTCAAGCAAGCTAACAAGGGTCGCCAAAAGTTGATTCTTGAACCTGGAGATTGGGTGTGGTTACACATGCGCAAGGAACGTTTTCCTATTCAAAGGAGAAACAAATTACAACCACGGGGTGATGGACCCTTTCAAGTGTTGGAGCGCATCAATGACAATGTCTACAAACTTGATCTTCCTGGTGAGTATGGCGTTAGTGCTACATTTAATGTTTTTGACTTAGCCCCTTTTGATACAGATGATGCTTTTGATTTGAGGGCAAATCCTTCTCAAGAGGAAGGGAATGATAGCATCATAGTACGTGACCACGTCTACAATGGCTCGAGTGATCAAAGGGGTGAGGATCGCGTGCAAGCTCCAAGTGGATCCATTACTAGAGCTCAAGCAAAGAGACTTCGTGAGCAACTCAGTGTACTTATTCAGGCCATACACAAGTCCTTTGAAGGATTCATACACTCAAGTGAAGGTGATCGCGGTCCGGTATTGAGTATTGAAGCTACACCTGAGTATTAGGGTCTTACCAAACCCTAGTTAGCGAGATTCGCATTATAATCATTTAATTCCACATTAGTTGATTAGATTGAATAATTGGCTCGGTGCATGTTGCACATAGAAATGCCAAGGGTAAGATTGGTTTTTAGTCATAATTATTTGTTAAGGTGAGCTGCCTTGGAGGGAAAGCCCACATGAGGCCCGACTCATCGAGGCCCATATTAGCACACCTTAGTTCCTTTTCCTTACTAGTTTAGGGTTTACTTGTAGCCTATATAAGGCACCCCATTACTCCCACAAAGGGAGACACTTTTATGATAAAAATATTGAGAGAATTTTCTCCATAACTTTCGAGCAAACCTTGAACAACTTAGAGTTATACTCTAGTGTTCTTGTTCGGCTTATCAATTCAAGAATCGCACTTGAATTGTGGCGCCTTCTACTCTTGCCTAAGGTTCCCTAATTCGTTTGATTACGGGTTGAGATAGTATCAACAAGTTCGTAGTCACGGGGATTAGAGGGGTCGTAGGGTTTCCGCTGCCACCGTTTCTTGCATCCGATGTCAAATCCAACAAGCGATTTTGGGTCGCGAATCTCCTCTCCAACGAGATTCGTATCACTCACCCTGTAGATTTGTTTTCCTTAACAGGATTTGTGCTTGGAGTGAGATTCGGAGGAATTTCTCTTTTGTGTACTCATGTAATAGGGTTCCAACTCTTTTGTCTAGACTTTTGGGATATTGTATATTTTTTGGCTGTATTATGAAAACCCGATGTAAGGATTGGATGATTGTTATATTTCGTTAAGCTTGAACGCTTCCGTACTAATTGTATTTATCTTTTCTGGTTGTTGATTTCTAGCACCGCTATAAGCTTGAATGGTGTTTGTTTGAGTCCTAGCGAGAGATGGGCAGGCGTCCTGCGGATACCCTTTGATTCGCCTTGGGGAGAAGTGGGGGCGTCACAGTAAGAACCTGAAAATTTTGTGATTTTACCCGTTTTAATTGCATTGCATTTTATTCATTTAATTACTTATTTATTTATTTAATGTTTTGACAATGATTTTTAGTCTTAATAATTTTTTTATTTTGTTACATGTGGGGGTTAGTAAGTTATGATTTTGAGTGAGGTGTGTGAGGAAACTTTAGTGAAAAGAGGGAGTTTTAATGCAAAAACGTGATTGTTGGGGAAAAAGATATTTGGAGTAAGACACCATGAGAATTGGACAAGTGGCACACTGGGAATCAAACACTTTATAAGACTTCACCTACTAAACTCTTTTAGTTCCTTTTTCAATTTCTTGTCTTCCAAGAGAGAGAAAGAGAGAGAGAGGCCAAGAACTCTTAGAAAGAAAAGGGGAGGAAAAAACTTCTCCAACTCAAGTTCCAATCTTGCTTGGAATTGTGGGAAAAAGGAAGGAAAGACCTTGATTACTTCACTCATCCTTGGTTTAAATTTGGAAGGACATTTGGTAGGTTTGTGGGTTGATTTCATCTTGTTTGGTGGATCAAAAGATGTAAACATGCTAGATTACCTTTTATGTTTAAGATAAGTTGATCTTGTAGGTTTTGTGAGGATCTAGAAATTTTGCTAATTTATCTAATTTAACTACACGGTACTTTATTAATTTAGTCATCTATTTGGTTATTTATTGATTTGATGATGATTATTTTGCCTTAATATTTTTATTAAATTTTACATGTGAAAGTTAATGTGTGGGGTAAAATAAAAATTTCCTTTTTAATGGGGTGTAAAAGAAATTTTTGAAAAAAAAGGATGACTTTAGTGCAATAAGATAGAGAATTGGGACACTTGGAGTTAAAGAACTCTAGAAGATGACAAGTGTTGGGACACTTGGAACTAAAGAACACTTAGTGAATATCTGTGATTTTTCAAAATTGACTGAATTTTCACACCTGCTCTGTTTTTCTACTTGATGAGGCTGCAACTTGAGATTGTAATTTGACTGATTTATGGATAGAATCTTACAAATATGTATTCTAGAAAATTGTAGCCCTTTGAATCCATTTTTCAATTGTATAAAGTTATAAATTTTGGACTTAAGAAACTTGCGATACGATTTTTCAAACAATGTCGCGCAAAACTGGAGAAAATTCTATTTTCTAAACTTGTTCTTGCTTCTATTTTCAAATTTAAGTTGGAGTTGTTAAACCATTTTAACCTTGATTTTATGAGTGGAATTGAGATTTAAATGAAAGGAAATGAGTTTTTTCAAATCATTTTAGGTCGGGCAATTTCTAACTTTGTATTTTGAAAGTTTTGTTCTAATTTCTTCAAACGTTTGACTATAATCGATGCTCTTGTGCTCTAAATGACTTTTGCAACATTGATTTTGTAAGCACATGAGATTTTCTCCTCGATTGCAGCAGGAAAATATTATATTTTGATAGGTTATACGAATATAAAACTGGTAAATTGATGCATTTTCTAAATGAAGCTTTGAAACCTCAATTTCTTCATGTATTTTGGTCTTGTATTGCTAGTCTTTTAAGATAGTATATAACCACAGGACTCAAGAGAGTTCAAGAAGATGAATCGGGGTTAAAGTGAAGGGTTGCAATTGATTGGTGAATGTTCCAATGCATGTTATTTGATTATGCATGACTTGAGAAAATGTTATTACTTGTTTAAGTGCTCTCCTTTGAATGACATGCGAATAAGTGAATGACTGTTGTGATTTTCTTGTCTTGCTAATTTGCTATGAGTGCAAGTTCACATTGCACTTAGGAAAGGACCCAGTCGGCTAAACATCAAAAACAAAAACAAAACAAAAGAGAAGAAGGGAGGCAGCCGCAAAGCTTCCTAACCCCATTGGTTTCTAAAACCAAAGGCGGCTGACAAGACCAAGTAGGCTCCCAACATTCACTTGTTCCCAATTGTTGTAGCCGTGCATGTCCCTAGAGTTATCCTAGGTAATAGTAGCACTTCTACAAATCCAGCCAGCACCTTGAGTCGGTTAAGGCAGGGGTAAACATTCCAAGAAAAATCCAGCAAAACAAAGGGACTATCCTCCTTGTCGGTTAGAGTATTTTTTTTAGTGTCGTTCTTAATTTTTTTTTCAGCTTTTGTGTCAATTCCTTTTCCAGTTTTTATTCTTGAATATATTCTATCACTCTATTCTTAGTGTCCTAATTTTGTTTTCCAAGAAAATGTCTACTCTTACGAACTTCAAATTCTAGCATGAACTTGATTTTTTTAAGCTAAATTTGAGTACTTGAGGAGCTTTACTTTCTTCAAGGTTTTGCAAGGGGCTGTGAGAGAATATTTTGGTGAGCTTATTAGAGTGATTTGAGTGACCATATACGAGTGTGAGAGTATACACTTAGGGAGTGAAGTGACAAAAAAAAAAAACAAAGAGAAAAGAAGCAAAAGAAAACATTACTTTTTTTCCCCCTATTTCCTTTTTCTTTGCTATTAACCCTTGCAGGTATACTTGAGACTCCATGTCTAGTGGAAACGAAGGAGTATCCCGTCCCATGAACTTTGAACAGATGATGGAGCAAATGGAGAGGCGTTTCCAACGCATGCTAGAACCCATTCAAGATGAGTTGTTGCAACTCCGAGCGTCTGGAACACCAAAAACCTCTAAGTCCATGCGAAGGCGAAGGGACGTGGAGGAGTCGTCCGATGGTTCCAATAATGATGATGATGATGAGGAACCTCGAATTCAACCAAGGCAAAGGAACCAGACTGGACCTACCGATGTATTCAAGGGAATCAAGATGCAAATCCCTGAGTTCAAAGGACGGTCCGATCCCGAGGCCTTTCTCGAATGGTTATCCAAGATCAAAATGGTATTTTCTTGCCAGAACTACACTGAGGTGCAAAAGGTGCAATTGGCCACCATGGAATTCACTGAGTATGCTGTGGTTTGGTGGGACCAAATCAAGAAGTCTAGAAGGAGAAATGGGCTACCTGAGCTCATTCCATGGCCCGAGCTTCGAGCCATGATGTGCACCCGCTTTGTACCAGGACATTACACTAGGGATTTGTACCACCGGTTACAAACCTTAGTCCAGGGCAACCGGAGTGTGGATGAGTACCACAAGGAGATGGAGATCCTGATGCTTAGAGCGGATGTACAGGAGGATCCTGAAGCCACCATGGCGAGATTCTTGAGCGGGTTACGACCCGATATTGCTGAACGAGTGGAACTTCAACATTATATGGAGTTGCATGAGCTTGTAGACAAGGCTATTAAGGTCGAGCAAAGGCTCAAGAGGAGGGGTAGCACTCGATCGAATTTCGGCAATACCACCTACTCTACCAACCGCCCATTCCAACCAAGGAATGATTCTCGGCCTTCACCAAATGCTCCTACACCAAAGCCGAGATTCGAGGGAGGTAAGGTGGGCAACCCTAGTATTAGTAAGCCGCCCTCTTCTACTCCAAAATTTGAGGAGCCTAGGGTACAAACTAGAGCTCATGATACTCGATGCTTCAAATGCCAAGGTAGAGGCCACATTGCTAGTCAATGTCCCAATCAAAGGACTATGATTATGATGCAAAATGGTGAGATCGTGAGTGAGGACGAAGCCGAGTACGAAGGCATACTACCTCTTGACGGAGGTAGTGATGGGGAATCGTCAAATGAAGAGGAGTTTAGTGCACCCGATGGTCATTTTGGGACTGCATTGGTTGCAAGGAGAGCATTAACTGCACGTGTTAAGGAGGACAAGCTTCAACGGGAGAACATTTTCTACACCAGGTGCTTCGTCAACCAAGCACTTTGTAGTGTGATTATTGATAGTGGGAGCTGCACAAATGTTGCTAGTTCACTCATGGTGGACAACTTGAAGTTGCCTACAAGGGATCACCCGCGACCCTACAAACTCCAATGGCTCAACAACTCTGGGGAGGTTCGAGTAACCAAGCAGGTTCTTATATCCTTCCAAATCCATAAATATTCTGATGAAGTATTATGTGATGTAGTTCCTATGCAGGCTAGTCACATTATACTAGGTAGGCCTTGGCAGTTTGACAGA
This sequence comes from Coffea eugenioides, assembly GCF_003713205.1. NCBI lineage: Eukaryota > Viridiplantae > Streptophyta > Magnoliopsida > Gentianales > Rubiaceae > Coffea > Coffea eugenioides. Next base: position 350,115 of record NW_020864187.1, read on the forward strand.
CAGGTGACTTTTGATGGTGTGACTAATAAGTATAGCTTCTTGTACAACAGTAAGAAAGTCACACTAGCTCCCCTTTCCCCCAAACAAGTGCATGAGGACCAATTGAAATTGCAACAAGAGTTTGAGAAGTATAGTGCAAAAAGGAAAGAAAATGAGAGAGCCGAGGCAAAAAAGGAGAGGAAAAAGGCTATAGATAGCTCGGCAAGTGAGGTAAAAATCGAGGGAAAACAAATGCTCCTGATAAAAGCCAAGAAAGTGAGGAAGTTAATGAGAGATGAGCAGCCACTTCTTATGCTTGTTAGCAAGGAAGTAGCTCTGAATGTGCATGAACTTGATACTGATATACCTCTCGAGGTTAAGTCTCTTTTACAGGAGTACGCTGATGTCTTCCCCGAGGACGTCCCAAGTGGATTGCCACCACTTAGGGGCATTGAACATCAAATTGACTTCATCCCTGGAGCTTCATTGCCAAATCGCCCAGCTTACAAGAGCAACCCGGAGGAGACTAAGGAGTTGCAAAGGCAAGTGGACGAGTTGCTAGGCAAAGGATGGGCACGTGAGAGTTTAAGCCCGTGTGCTGTTCCAGTCATTCTGGTGCCCAAGAAAGATGGTACGTGGAGAATGTGCACCGATTGTAGAGCCGTAAATGCCATCACGGTAAAGTATCGCCACCCTATACCTCGCTTAGATGACATGCTTGATGAGTTACATGGGGCTGTGTTCTTTACCAAAATTGATCTCAAAAGTGGGTACCATCAAATTAGGATTAAGGAGGGGGATGAATGGAAAACTGCCTTCAAGACTAAGTATGGATTGTATGAGTGGTTAGTAATGCCTCTTGGGCTAACTAATGCACCTAGTACCTTCATGAGGTTAATGAATCATGTTCTGCGTCCATTCTTAGGAAAATTTGTGGTAGTTTACTTTGATGATATCTTAATTTATAGCAAGTCTTATGATGAGCATCTAGAGCATATTAGGGCTGTTATGGATGTACTTCGAAGAGAGAAGCTCTATGCCAATCTCAAGAAGTGCAATTTTTGCACTAACGAGCTTGTGTTCCTAGGGTTTGTTATAAATGCGTAGGGAATGAAGGTGGATGATCAAAAGGTACAAGCTATTCAAGAGTGGCCGACACCACGGTCCGTGGGTGATGTTCGAAGCATCCATGGACTTGCGGGTATCTATAGGAGATTCGTGAGGGACTTTAGCACCATTGCTGCACCCTTGATCGAGTTGATCAAAAAGAATGAGAACTTCCATTGGGGAGAATCTCAAGAACAGGCTTTCCATGCTTTAAAGCACCGACTCACACATGCACCTGTACTTGCTTTACCTGACTTTTCTAAGACATTTGAAATTGATTGTGATGCTTCAGGTATTGGAGTTGGAGTTGTGTTGAACCAAGGTGGAAGGCCTATTGCCTACTTTAGTGAGAAACTCAATGGGGCTGCACTGAACTACTCAACTTATGATAAAGAGTTTTACGCCCTCATTCGAACACTACAAGTGTGGCAGCACTATTTAAGACCTAAGGAGTTCGTGATACATACCGATCATGAGTCCCTTAAGTACCTTAATGCCCAGCACACCTTGAGCAAGAAGCATGCAAGGTGGATTGCATTCGTGGAGTCCTTTCCGTACGTGATTAAATACAAGGCTGGTAAGTCTAATGTGGTTGCGGATGCACTCTCCCGAAGGTACTCTCTACTCACCTCCTTAGATGCTAAGTTGCTAGGGTTTGAACTGATTAAAGAGTTCTATACCCAAGATAGTGACTTCGGTGAGATTTACACTTCTTGCAAACACACTGGGCAAGGTAAGTTTTTCATTTCCGATGGTTACTTGTTTTGTGCCAATCGGCTTTGCATCCCACATGGATCACTCCGAGAACTCTTGGTAAGGGAATCCCACTCAGGTGGACTTATGGGACACTTTGGGGTTGATAAGACTCTTGCCATGCTGTAGGAACACTTCTATTGACCGCACATGAGGAGAGATGTTGCACGGATGGTGGATCGGTGCTTAGCTTGTAAGAAAGCTAAATCCAAGGTACACCCGTATGGCCTTTACACCCCGTTACCTATTTCTAGTGCACCATGGGTAGATATTTCTATGGATTTTATACTTGATTTGTCTAGATCCAAGTATGGCCATGACTCCATTTATATGGTAGTGGATAGGTTCTCTAAAATGGCACACTTCATCGCTTGTCATAAAACGGATGATGCATCTCATATTGCTAACTTATTCTTTAAAGAGATTGTGAGATTGCATGGCATTCCTAGGACCATTATATATGATAGAGATGTTAAATTTCTAAGCTACTTTTGGAAGACACTCTGGTCTAAGTTAGGCACCAAATTGCAATTCTCTACTGCTAGTCACCCCCAAACTGATGGCCAAACTGAGGTGGTGAACCGTACATTAGGTACTTTGTTGCGTGCCATCATCAAAAAGAACTTGAAATCATGGGAAGAGTGTTTACCTCATGTTGAGTTCGCTTATAATAGGGCTATCCATTCTACTACTGGCTTCTCTCCATTTGAATGTATTTATGGTTTTAATCCGCTAACACCACTTGATCTAGTGCCATTACCTAGTAATGAGCGCGCACATTTGGATGGTAAGAAACGTGCAGAGTTTGTTAAGCAATTGCATGAGAAAGTCAGGGCCAATATTGAGAGGAGAACTGCTCAATATGTCAAGCAAGCTAACAAGGGTCGCCAAAAGTTGATTCTTGAACCTGGAGATTGGGTGTGGTTACACATGCGCAAGGAACGTTTTCCTATTCAAAGGAGAAACAAATTACAACCACGGGGTGATGGACCCTTTCAAGTGTTGGAGCGCATCAATGACAATGTCTACAAACTTGATCTTCCTGGTGAGTATGGCGTTAGTGCTACATTTAATGTTTTTGACTTAGCCCCTTTTGATACAGATGATGCTTTTGATTTGAGGGCAAATCCTTCTCAAGAGGAAGGGAATGATAGCATCATAGTACGTGACCACGTCTACAATGGCTCGAGTGATCAAAGGGGTGAGGATCGCGTGCAAGCTCCAAGTGGATCCATTACTAGAGCTCAAGCAAAGAGACTTCGTGAGCAACTCAGTGTACTTATTCAGGCCATACACAAGTCCTTTGAAGGATTCATACACTCAAGTGAAGGTGATCGCGGTCCGGTATTGAGTATTGAAGCTACACCTGAGTATTAGGGTCTTACCAAACCCTAGTTAGCGAGATTCGCATTATAATCATTTAATTCCACATTAGTTGATTAGATTGAATAATTGGCTCGGTGCATGTTGCACATAGAAATGCCAAGGGTAAGATTGGTTTTTAGTCATAATTATTTGTTAAGGTGAGCTGCCTTGGAGGGAAAGCCCACATGAGGCCCGACTCATCGAGGCCCATATTAGCACACCTTAGTTCCTTTTCCTTACTAGTTTAGGGTTTACTTGTAGCCTATATAAGGCACCCCATTACTCCCACAAAGGGAGACACTTTTATGATAAAAATATTGAGAGAATTTTCTCCATAACTTTCGAGCAAACCTTGAACAACTTAGAGTTATACTCTAGTGTTCTTGTTCGGCTTATCAATTCAAGAATCGCACTTGAATTGTGGCGCCTTCTACTCTTGCCTAAGGTTCCCTAATTCGTTTGATTACGGGTTGAGATAGTATCAACAAGTTCGTAGTCACGGGGATTAGAGGGGTCGTAGGGTTTCCGCTGCCACCGTTTCTTGCATCCGATGTCAAATCCAACAAGCGATTTTGGGTCGCGAATCTCCTCTCCAACGAGATTCGTATCACTCACCCTGTAGATTTGTTTTCCTTAACAGGATTTGTGCTTGGAGTGAGATTCGGAGGAATTTCTCTTTTGTGTACTCATGTAATAGGGTTCCAACTCTTTTGTCTAGACTTTTGGGATATTGTATATTTTTTGGCTGTATTATGAAAACCCGATGTAAGGATTGGATGATTGTTATATTTCGTTAAGCTTGAACGCTTCCGTACTAATTGTATTTATCTTTTCTGGTTGTTGATTTCTAGCACCGCTATAAGCTTGAATGGTGTTTGTTTGAGTCCTAGCGAGAGATGGGCAGGCGTCCTGCGGATACCCTTTGATTCGCCTTGGGGAGAAGGGAAAACTGCCTTCAAGACTAAGTATGGATTGTATGAGTGGTTAGTAATGCCTTTTGGGCTAACTAATGCACCTAGTACCTTCATGAGGTTAATGAATCATGTTCTGCGTCCATTCTTAGGAAAATTTGTGGTAGTTTACTTTGATGATATCTTAATTTATAGCAAGTCTTATGATGAGCATCTAGAGCATATTAGGGCTGTTATGGATGTACTTCGAAGAGAGAAGCTCTATGCCAATCTCAAGAAGTGCAATTTTTGCACTAACGAGCTTGTGTTCCTAGGGTTTGTTATAAATGCGTAGGGAATGAAGGTGGATGATCAAAAGGTACAAGCTATTCAAGAGTGGCCGACACCACGGTCCGTGGGTGATGTTCGAAGCATCCATGGACTTGCGGGTATCTATAGGAGATTCGTGAGGGACTTTAGCACCATTGCTGCACCCTTGATCGAGTTGATCAAAAAGAATGAGAACTTCCATTGGGGAGAATCTCAAGAACAGGCTTTCCATGCTTTAAAGCACCGACTCACACATGCACCTGTACTTGCTTTACCTGACTTTTCTAAGACATTTGAAATTGATTGTGATGCTTCAGGTATTGGAGTTGGAGTTGTGTTGAACCAAGGTGGAAGGCCTATTGCCTACTTTAGTGAGAAACTCAATGGGGCTGCACTGAACTACTCAACTTATGATAAAGAGTTTTACGCCCTCATTCGAACACTACAAGTGTGGCAGCACTATTTAAGACCTAAGGAGTTCGTGATACATACCGATCATGAGTCCCTTAAGTACCTTAATGCCCAGCACACCTTGAGCAAGAAGCATGCAAGGTGGATTGCATTCGTGGAGTCCTTTCCGTACGTGATTAAATACAAGGCTGGTAAGTCTAATGTGGTTGCGGATGCACTCTCCCGAAGGTACTCTCTACTCACCTCCTTAGATGCTAAGTTGCTAGGGTTTGAACTGATTAAAGAGTTCTATACCCAAGATAGTGACTTCGGTGAGATTTACACTTCTTGCAAACACACTGGGCAAGGTAAGTTTTTCATTTCCGATGGTTACTTGTTTTGTGCCAATCGGCTTTGCATCCCACATGGATCACTCCGAGAACTCTTGGTTAGGGAATCCCACTCAGGTGGACTTATGGGACACTTTGGGGTTGATAAGACTCTTGCCATGCTGTAGGAACACTTCTATTGACCGCACATGAGGAGAGATGTTGCACGGATGGTGGATCGGTGCTTAGCTTGTAAGAAAGCTAAATCCAAGGTACACCCGTATGGCCTTTACACCCCGTTACCTATTTCTAGTGCACCATGGGTAGATATTTCTATGGATTTTATACTTGATTTGTCTAGATCCAAGTATGGCCATGACTCCATTTATATGGTAGTGGATAGGTTCTCTAAAATGGCACACTTCATCGCTTGTCATAAAACGGATGATGCATCTCATATTGCTAACTTATTCTTTAAAGAGATTGTGAGATTGCATGGCATTCCTAGGACCATTATATATGATAGAGATGTTAAATTTCTAAGCTACTTTTGGAAGACACTCTGGTCTAAGTTAGGCACCAAATTGCAATTCTCTACTGCTAGTCACCCCCAAACTGATGGCCAAACTGAGGTGGTGAACCGTACATTAGGTACTTTGTTGCGTGCCATCATCAAAAAGAACTTGAAATCATGGGAAGAGTGTTTACCTCATGTTGAGTTCGCTTATAATAGGGCTATCCATTCTACTACTGGCTTCTCTCCATTTGAATGTATTTATGGTTTTAATCCGCTAACACCACTTGATCTAGTGCCATTACCTAGTAATGAGCGCGCACATTTGGATGGTAAGAAACGTGCAGAGTTTGTTAAGCAATTGCATGAGAAAGTCAGGGCCAATATTGAGAGGAGAACTGCTCAATATGTCAAGCAAGCTAACAAGGGTCGCCAAAAGTTGATTCTTGAACCTGGAGATTGGGTGTGGTTACACATGCGCAAGGAACGTTTTCCTATTCAAAGGAGAAACAAATTACAACCACGGGGTGATGGACCCTTTCAAGTGTTGGAGCGCATCAATGACAATGTCTACAAACTTGATCTTCCTGGTGAGTATGGCGTTAGTGCTACATTTAATGTTTTTGACTTAGCCCCTTTTGATACAGATGATGCTTTTGATTTGAGGGCAAATCCTTCTCAAGAGGAAGGGAATGATAGCATCATAGTACGTGACCACGTCTACAATGGCTCGAGTGATCAAAGGGGTGAGGATCGCGTGCAAGCTCCAAGTGGATCCATTACTAGAGCTCAAGCAAAGAGACTTCGTGAGCAACTCAGTGTACTTATTCAGGCCATACACAAGTCCTTTGAAGGATTCATACACTCAAGTGAAGGTGATCGCGGTCCGGTATTGAGTATTGAAGCTACACCTGAGTATTAGGGTCTTACCAAACCCTAGTTAGCGAGATTCGCATTATAATCATTTAATTCCACATTAGTTGATTAGATTGAATAATTGGCTCGGTGCATGTTGCACATAGAAATGCCAAGGGTAAGATTGGTTTTTAGTCATAATTATTTGTTAAGGTGAGCTGCCTTGGAGGGAAAGCCCACATGAGGCCCGACTCATCGAGGCCCATATTAGCACACCTTAGTTCCTTTTCCTTACTAGTTTAGGGTTTACTTGTAGCCTATATAAGGCACCCCATTACTCCCACAAAGGGAGACACTTTTATGATAAAAATATTGAGAGAATTTTCTCCATAACTTTCGAGCAAACCTTGAACAACTTAGAGTTATACTCTAGTGTTCTTGTTCGGCTTATCAATTCAAGAATCGCACTTGAATTGTGGCGCCTTCTACTCTTGCCTAAGGTTCCCTAATTCGTTTGATTACGGGTTGAGATAGTATCAACAAGTTCGTAGTCACGGGGATTAGAGGGGTCGTAGGGTTTCCGCTGCCACCGTTTCTTGCATCCGATGTCAAATCCAACAAGCGATTTTGGGTCGCGAATCTCCTCTCCAACGAGATTCGTATCACTCACCCTGTAGATTTGTTTTCCTTAACAGGATTTGTGCTTGGAGTGAGATTCGGAGGAATTTCTCTTTTGTGTACTCATGTAATAGGGTTCCAACTCTTTTGTCTAGACTTTTGGGATATTGTATATTTTTTGGCTGTATTATGAAAACCCGATGTAAGGATTGGATGATTGTTATATTTCGTTAAGCTTGAACGCTTCCGTACTAATTGTATTTATCTTTTCTGGTTGTTGATTTCTAGCACCGCTATAAGCTTGAATGGTGTTTGTTTGAGTCCTAGCGAGAGATGGGCAGGCGTCCTGCGGATACCCTTTGATTCGCCTTGGGGAGAAGTGGGGGCGTCACAGTAAGAACCTGAAAATTTTGTGATTTTACCCGTTTTAATTGCATTGCATTTTATTCATTTAATTACTTATTTATTTATTTAATGTTTTGACAATGATTTTTAGTCTTAATAATTTTTTTATTTTGTTACATGTGGGGGTTAGTAAGTTATGATTTTGAGTGAGGTGTGTGAGGAAACTTTAGTGAAAAGAGGGAGTTTTAATGCAAAAACGTGATTGTTGGGGAAAAAGATATTTGGAGTAAGACACCATGAGAATTGGACAAGTGGCACACTGGGAATCAAACACTTTATAAGACTTCACCTACTAAACTCTTTTAGTTCCTTTTTCAATTTCTTGTCTTCCAAGAGAGAGAAAGAGAGAGAGAGGCCAAGAACTCTTAGAAAGAAAAGGGGAGGAAAAAACTTCTCCAACTCAAGTTCCAATCTTGCTTGGAATTGTGGGAAAAAGGAAGGAAAGACCTTGATTACTTCACTCATCCTTGGTTTAAATTTGGAAGGACATTTGGTAGGTTTGTGGGTTGATTTCATCTTGTTTGGTGGATCAAAAGATGTAAACATGCTAGATTACCTTTTATGTTTAAGATAAGTTGATCTTGTAGGTTTTGTGAGGATCTAGAAATTTTGCTAATTTATCTAATTTAACTACACGGTACTTTATTAATTTAGTCATCTATTTGGTTATTTATTGATTTGATGATGATTATTTTGCCTTAATATTTTTATTAAATTTTACATGTGAAAGTTAATGTGTGGGGTAAAATAAAAATTTCCTTTTTAATGGGGTGTAAAAGAAATTTTTGAAAAAAAAGGATGACTTTAGTGCAATAAGATAGAGAATTGGGACACTTGGAGTTAAAGAACTCTAGAAGATGACAAGTGTTGGGACACTTGGAACTAAAGAACACTTAGTGAATATCTGTGATTTTTCAAAATTGACTGAATTTTCACACCTGCTCTGTTTTTCTACTTGATGAGGCTGCAACTTGAGATTGTAATTTGACTGATTTATGGATAGAATCTTACAAATATGTATTCTAGAAAATTGTAGCCCTTTGAATCCATTTTTCAATTGTATAAAGTTATAAATTTTGGACTTAAGAAACTTGCGATACGATTTTTCAAACAATGTCGCGCAAAACTGGAGAAAATTCTATTTTCTAAACTTGTTCTTGCTTCTATTTTCAAATTTAAGTTGGAGTTGTTAAACCATTTTAACCTTGATTTTATGAGTGGAATTGAGATTTAAATGAAAGGAAATGAGTTTTTTCAAATCATTTTAGGTCGGGCAATTTCTAACTTTGTATTTTGAAAGTTTTGTTCTAATTTCTTCAAACGTTTGACTATAATCGATGCTCTTGTGCTCTAAATGACTTTTGCAACATTGATTTTGTAAGCACATGAGATTTTCTCCTCGATTGCAGCAGGAAAATATTATATTTTGATAGGTTATACGAATATAAAACTGGTAAATTGATGCATTTTCTAAATGAAGCTTTGAAACCTCAATTTCTTCATGTATTTTGGTCTTGTATTGCTAGTCTTTTAAGATAGTATATAACCACAGGACTCAAGAGAGTTCAAGAAGATGAATCGGGGTTAAAGTGAAGGGTTGCAATTGATTGGTGAATGTTCCAATGCATGTTATTTGATTATGCATGACTTGAGAAAATGTTATTACTTGTTTAAGTGCTCTCCTTTGAATGACATGCGAATAAGTGAATGACTGTTGTGATTTTCTTGTCTTGCTAATTTGCTATGAGTGCAAGTTCACATTGCACTTAGGAAAGGACCCAGTCGGCTAAACATCAAAAACAAAAACAAAACAAAAGAGAAGAAGGGAGGCAGCCGCAAAGCTTCCTAACCCCATTGGTTTCTAAAACCAAAGGCGGCTGACAAGACCAAGTAGGCTCCCAACATTCACTTGTTCCCAATTGTTGTAGCCGTGCATGTCCCTAGAGTTATCCTAGGTAATAGTAGCACTTCTACAAATCCAGCCAGCACCTTGAGTCGGTTAAGGCAGGGGTAAACATTCCAAGAAAAATCCAGCAAAACAAAGGGACTATCCTCCTTGTCGGTTAGAGTATTTTTTTTAGTGTCGTTCTTAATTTTTTTTTCAGCTTTTGTGTCAATTCCTTTTCCAGTTTTTATTCTTGAATATATTCTATCACTCTATTCTTAGTGTCCTAATTTTGTTTTCCAAGAAAATGTCTACTCTTACGAACTTCAAATTCTAGCATGAACTTGATTTTTTTAAGCTAAATTTGAGTACTTGAGGAGCTTTACTTTCTTCAAGGTTTTGCAAGGGGCTGTGAGAGAATATTTTGGTGAGCTTATTAGAGTGATTTGAGTGACCATATACGAGTGTGAGAGTATACACTTAGGGAGTGAAGTGACAAAAAAAAAAAACAAAGAGAAAAGAAGCAAAAGAAAACATTACTTTTTTTCCCCCTATTTCCTTTTTCTTTGCTATTAACCCTTGCAGGTATACTTGAGACTCCATGTCTAGTGGAAACGAAGGAGTATCCCGTCCCATGAACTTTGAACAGATGATGGAGCAAATGGAGAGGCGTTTCCAACGCATGCTAGAACCCATTCAAGATGAGTTGTTGCAACTCCGAGCGTCTGGAACACCAAAAACCTCTAAGTCCATGCGAAGGCGAAGGGACGTGGAGGAGTCGTCCGATGGTTCCAATAATGATGATGATGATGAGGAACCTCGAATTCAACCAAGGCAAAGGAACCAGACTGGACCTACCGATGTATTCAAGGGAATCAAGATGCAAATCCCTGAGTTCAAAGGACGGTCCGATCCCGAGGCCTTTCTCGAATGGTTATCCAAGATCAAAATGGTATTTTCTTGCCAGAACTACACTGAGGTGCAAAAGGTGCAATTGGCCACCATGGAATTCACTGAGTATGCTGTGGTTTGGTGGGACCAAATCAAGAAGTCTAGAAGGAGAAATGGGCTACCTGAGCTCATTCCATGGCCCGAGCTTCGAGCCATGATGTGCACCCGCTTTGTACCAGGACATTACACTAGGGATTTGTACCACCGGTTACAAACCTTAGTCCAGGGCAACCGGAGTGTGGATGAGTACCACAAGGAGATGGAGATCCTGATGCTTAGAGCGGATGTACAGGAGGATCCTGAAGCCACCATGGCGAGATTCTTGAGCGGGTTACGACCCGATATTGCTGAACGAGTGGAACTTCAACATTATATGGAGTTGCATGAGCTTGTAGACAAGGCTATTAAGGTCGAGCAAAGGCTCAAGAGGAGGGGTAGCACTCGATCGAATTTCGGCAATACCACCTACTCTACCAACCGCCCATTCCAACCAAGGAATGATTCTCGGCCTTCACCAAATGCTCCTACACCAAAGCCGAGATTCGAGGGAGGTAAGGTGGGCAACCCTAGTATTAGTAAGCCGCCCTCTTCTACTCCAAAATTTGAGGAGCCTAGGGTACAAACTAGAACTCATGATACTCGATGCTTCAAATGCCAAGGTAGAGGCCACATTACTAGTCAATGTCCCAATTAAAGGACTATGATTATGATGCAAAATGGTGAGATCGTGAGTGAGGACGAAGCCGAGTACGAAGGCATACTGCCTCTTGACTGAGGTAGTGATGGGGAATCGTCAAATGAAGAGGAGTTTAGTGCACCCGATGGTCATTTTGGGACTGCATTGGTTGCAAGGAGAGCATTAACTGCACGTGTTAAGGAGGACAAGCTTCAATGGGAGAACATTTTCTACACCAGGTGCTTCGTCAACCAAGCACTTTGTAGTGTGATTATTGATAGTGGGAGCTGCACAAATGTTGCTAGTTCACTCATGGTGGACAACTTGAAATTGCCTACAAGGGATCACCCGTGACCCTACAAACTCCAATGGCTCAACAACTCTGGGGAGGTTCGAGTAACCAAGCAGGTTCTTATATCCTTCCAAATCCATAAACATTCTGATGAAGTATTATGTGATGTAGTTCCTATGCAGGCTAGTCACATTATACTAGGTAGGCCTTGGCAGTTTGACAGACAGGTGACTTTTGATAGTGTGACTAATAAGTATAGCTTCTTGTACAACAGTAAGAAAGTCACACTAGCTCCCCTTTCCCCCAAACAAGTGCATGAGGACCAATTGAAATTGCAACAAGAGTTTGAGAAGTATAGTGCAAAAAGGAAAGAAAATGAGAGAGCCGAGGCAAAAAAGGAGAGGAAAAAGGCTATAGATAGCTCGGCAAGTGAGGTAAAAATCGAGGGAAAACAAATGCTCCTGATAAAAGCCAAGAAAGTGAGGAAGTTAATGAGAGATGAGCAGCCACTTCTTATGCTTGTTAGCAAGGAAGTAGCTCTGAATGTGCATGAACTTGATATTGATATACCTCTCGAGGTTAAGTCTCTTTTACAGGAGTACGCTGATGTCTTCCCCGAGGACGTGCCAAGTGGATTGCCGCCACTTAGAGGCATTGAACATCAAATTGATTTCATCCCTGGGAATTCATTGCCAAATCGACCAGCTTACAAGAGCAACCCGGAGGAGACTAAGGAGTTGCAAAGGCAAGTGGATGAGTTGCTTGGCAAAGGATGGGCACGTGAGAGCTTAAGCCCGTGTGCTGTTCCAGTCATTCTGGTGCCCAAGAAAGATGGTACGTGGAGAATGTGCACCGATTGTAGAGCCGTAAATGCCATCACGGTAAAGTATCGCCACCCTATACCTCGCTTAGATGACATGCTTGATGAGTTACGTGGGGCTGTGTTCTTTACCAAAATTGATCTCAAAAGTGGGTACCATCAAATTAGGATTAAGGAGGGGGATGAATGGAAAACTGCCTTCAAAACTAAGTATGGATTGTATGAGTGGTTAGTGATGCCTTTTGGGCTAACTAATGCACCTAGTACCTTCATGAGGTTAATGAACCATGTTCTGCGTCCATTCTTAGGGAAATTTGTGGTAGTTTACTTTGACGATATCCTAATTTATAGCAAATCTTATGATGAACACCTAGAGCATATTAGGGCTGTTATGGATGTACTTCGAAGAGAGAAGCTCTATGCCAATCTCAAGAAGTGCAATTTTTGCACTAATGAGCTTGTGTTTCTAGGGTTTGTTATAAGTGCGCAGGGAATGAAGGTGGATGATCAAAAGGTGAAAGCTATTCAAGAGTGGCCAACACCAAGGTCCGTGGGTGATGTTCGAAGCTTCCATGGACTTGCGGGTTTCTATAGGAGATTCGTGAGGGACTTTAGCACTATTGCTGCACCCTTGACCGAGTTGATCAAGAAGAATGAGAACTTCCATTGGGGAGATCTCAAGAACAGGCCTTTCGCGCTTTAAAGCACCAACTCACACACGCACCTGTACTTGCTTTACCTGACTTTTCTAAGACATTTGAAATTGATTGTGATGCTTCAGGTATTGGAGTTGGAGCTGTGTTGAACCAAGGTGGAAGGCCTATTGCCTACTTTAGTGAGAAACTCAATGGGGCTGCACTGAACTACTCAACTTATGATAAAGAGTTGTACGCCCTCATTCGAGCACTACAAGTGTGGCAACACTACTTAAGGCCTAAGGAATTCGTGATACACACCGATCATGAGTCCCTTAAGTACCTTAAGGCCCAGCACACCTTGAGCAAGAAGCATGCAAGATGGATTGCATTCGTGGAGTCCTTTCCGTACGTGATTAAATACAAGGCTGGTAAGTCTAATGTGGTTGCGGATGCACTCTCCCGAAGGTACTCTCTACTCACCTCCTTAGATGCTAAGTTGTTAGGGTTTGAGCTGATTAAAGAGCTCTATACCCAAGATAGTGACTTCGGTGAGCTTTACACTTCTTGCAAACACACTGGGCAAGGTAAGTTCTTCATTTCCGATGGTTACTTGTTTTGTGCCAATCGGCTTTGCATCCTAAATGGATCACTCCGAGAACTCTTGGTAAGGGAATCCCACTCAGGTGGACTTATGGGACACTTTGGGGTTGATAAGACTCTTGCCATGCTGCAGGAACACTTCTATTGGCCGCACATGAGGAGAGATGTTGCACGGGTGGTGGAGCGATGCTTAGCTTGTAAGAAAGTTGAATCCAAGGTACACCCGTATGGCCTTTACACCCCGCTACCTATTTCTAGTGCACCATGGGTTGATATTTCTATGGATTTTATACTTGGATTGCCTAGATCCAGGTATGGCCATGACTCCATTTATGTGGTAGTTGATAGATTCTCCAAAATGGCACACTTCATTGCTTGTCATAAAATGGATGATGCATCTCATATTGTTAACTTGTTCTTTAAGGAGATTGTGAGGTTGCATGGCATTCCTAGGACCATTGTATCTGATAGAGATGTCAAATTTCTGAGCTATTTTTGGAAGACACTCTGGTCTAAGTTAGGCACCAAATTGCTATTCTCTACTGCTAGCTACCCCCAAACTGATGGTCAAACTGAGGTGGTGAATCGTACATTAGGTACCTTGTTGCGTGCCATCATAAAAAATAACTCGAAATCATGGGAAGAGTGTTTACCTCATGTAGAGTTTGCTTATAATAGGGCTGTCCATTCTACTACTGGTTTCTCTCCATTTGAATGTGTTTATGGTTTTAATACGCTAACACCACTTGATCTAGTGCCATTATCTAGTAATAAGCGCGCACATTTGGATGGTAAGAAACGTGCAGAGTTTATTAAGCAACTGGATGAGAAAGTCAGGGCCAACATTGAGAGGAGAACTGCTCAATATGTCAAGCAAGCTAACAAGGGTCGCCAAAAGTTAATTTTTGAACCTGGCGATTGGGTGTGGTTGCACATGCGCAAGGAACGTTTTCCTGTTCAAACGGAGAAACAAATTACAACCACGGGGTGATGGACCCTTTCAAGTGTTGGAGCGCATCAACGACAACGCCTACAAACTTGATCTTCCTGGTGAGTATGGAGTTAGTGCTACATTTAATGTTTTTTGACTTAGCTCCTTTTGATGCAAATGAAGCGTTTGATTTTAGGGCAAATCCTTCTCAAGAGGAGGGGAATGATAGCATCATGGTACGTGGGCACACCAACAATGGCTTGAGTGACCGAGGGGCTGAGGATCGCGTGCAAGTTCCAAGCGGATCCATTACTAGGGCTCGCACGAAGAGATTTTGTGAGCAACTCAATGTACTTATTCAGGCCATACACAAGTCCTTTGAAGGATTCATACACTCAAGTGAAGGTGATCGCGGTCCGGTAATGAGCATTGAAGCTACACCTGAGGATTAGGGTTATTGCCAAACCCTAGTTTCCGTTTTAGCATCATAGCCAGTTATTTTCACATTACTTGATTAGCTTGAATAATTGGCTAAGTGCATGTTGAACGTAGAATCGCCAAGGGTACGATTGCTATTTTGTTCATTATTATTTGCTAGAGTGGGCTGCCTAGGAAGGAAAGCCCACATGGGGCCCAACCCATCAAGGGTTGAGCCCGTAGCTTCCGTTCTCATTTTCGTCACTTATTAAGGCCCATGCCCATCCGTACCTTTAGTCCTTTTAAGGATTTTTTACTTGTAGCCTATATAAGGCACTACATTACATCAATAGAGGGTAGACACTTTTATCATAAAATATTTGAGAGAAATTTCTCCATAGTTTTCGAGCAACCCTTGAACAACTTAGAGTTATACTCTAGTGTTCTTGTTCGGCTTATCAATTCAAGAATCGTACTTGAATTGTGGCGCCTTCTACACTTGCCTGAAGTTCGCTAATTCGTTTGATTACGGGTTGAGATAGTATCAACAGGTTCGTAGTCACGGGGATTAGAGGGGTCGTAGGGTTTCCGCTGCTACCGTTTCTTGCATCCGACGTCAAATCCAACAAGCGTTCTTGGGTCGCGAATCTCCTCACCAACGAGATTCGTATCAGGAACCGCGCACGGACTGAAGCTTTCCCGCGCCCATCCTTTTGTTAAAAGCTCTTTGATTTGGCATTGGAGCTCCTTTGTCTCATCTGATCCCATTTTGTAGGCTGGTCGGTTAGGAAGTGGGCACCTGGAACCAAGTCGATTTGATGCTCAATTCCCCTTATTGGTGGTAGTCCATTTGGAATCTCATTGGGGAAGACATCATCATAATCCTGCAAGAGATAGACAATACTAGATGGTAAAGTGTTAGTAAGATCACTTGTAATAACCAACACCTCTTTGCACAAAAGTACAAAGATAGGTGTATTAACACTCAAATCTTTTCTTGCTACATTGGCTTTTGTCAGTAGATTTTGCCTTTTCTTTTTCTTTTCCATTTTGGCCGGCTCACCATATGTCTTTTTCCTCTTAATTTTCTCGGCCTTATCATTTTCTTTTGAGCTCTAGGCTTTTCCTATTTTTTTCTTCTCATTCTTGAGCTCACTCTCCTTTATCAAGCTTTCTTGATCTTCACGAACTTGGCTAGGAGTAAGTGGCACAAGAACAATCCTCTTTGCACCTTGTTTGAAGGAGTATTTATTTGGTTACGCCATCGAACGTGACTCCTTTGTCAAATTGCCATAGTCTCCCCAATAATATGTGGCATGCTTGCATAGGGACCACGTCGCATAACACCACGTTCTCATACTTCCCAATTGGAAAGGTACTTGGACTTACTTGGTGACACGAACATCCCCACTATCATTCAACAATTGCAAACGATAAGGTGTTGGATGGCGTAGAGTGGGTAGTGTGACGACTGGAAAATTTCCTTATATTTTTCTTAAAATTCTCTTTTATTTGGAATTTATTACCTTACAATAGCTTTACTACTCATTTACCCCCTTAAGAATTGCAATTCACCCTAGAATCAAGGGTTTTTCATTTAGGTTCGTAGTTAGCGTAAATTCAAGTTTTTACGTATTTTAGTAATGTAATCAATCGGTATAGACTATGTATAAATTTAGTGATTAAAGAGTGAGTTTTAGATGATATTAAGTGTGTGATTAGAAGTGATAATAATTGTGACACCCCCACTTCTCCCTAAGGCGAACCAAAGGGTATCCGCGAGACGCCTGCCCAGCTCTCGCCAGGACTCGGTACAATCCACAATTCAAAACTCGGAATACTTTAAATAACTTCAATACATAATTAAAGTACTCCAAAATATTTCACACTTACAATTATTTAGCTTTCAAGCTTAAGTACAACCCAAAGGAATAGGTACTATAACCATCCGCTATAATACAACTTAAAATTTTCAAAAGAAAGCTATCTAGTACTATTCACGAGAATTCTTGGTCTCGAATCCTGTTAAAGAGAACAAAAATGTGGGATGAGCTACACAGCCCAGTGAGGTTCCAAGACACTCTAGCAGTTCTAATAGATCAAGTAATTGAGCATACCACATGTATGGTTCGGGGTTGCACGTTGGGTCATGAACATGAGACAATTATCGTTATACGAGTATTTGAGCATGTCATAGGTATGAGTCAAGATTTGCACGTTGGCACATTTCTATGAAATAGTTATCCCTATGCAAAATAAACACACATTGAAGGATACGGTGTTCCAGTGGAACCATGTCGGTCATCTGCACCTTATAACTTCCGGATCCCCTCGGTTTGTCTGGCCATCACCTTATCCCTCCAGTGGTAGTACTCGAGTATACCGAAACGGTGGCCCAGGGTTCCAAACTACCCGATCGAGCCCAGTCCTGGCTCGAGTAGGTTAGTAACCAAGGGCAGGGCCCAGTTCAGCTTAGAGCTTACAACATGCACAAGTAATCAAGTAAATTGGTGAACGGTAAAAATTTATCATTTTAGTAGGTCGAGTGAGATAAAGTACACACTCGCCTTAAAACGGTGGCCAATTTCATATGAACAATTATAGTAACACATAACACCTAAACAAGTAAGGAATATACCGAAATTTCATATGAACACGGAATTTATGGTAATCAAGTAGTCAAGTAATCAAGTAAATTGGTAAACGGTAAGTAATTACGGTTAACGGTTAACGGTTAAGTAATCAAGGTTAATTGGTAAACATTTATCATTTTAGTAGGCCGCCATTGGCCGTCTCCCACTTTTACCACTTAAGAGTCGAGGAGATTCACTCCGATCGACTTATGCAGCCATAGCATAATTAATCATTAAAACACTTCACGTAAATAAGCAATTCAAGTATTTCATGTCAAGTAATTCAAGTATACCTTACTTAAATATGCATGAGTGTGGTAAATACTTAACATGTAGCACTTAACACTTAATGATCATGGAATAAGCATGTCATAGACTTATTCAAATTACGTACTCCTACATGGAACACTCACCTATTCAAAACAAGTGAGTAAGTACTCAAACAAGTGTTTAGGCGTCCACTTCGAGTTCCTCTTGAAGGTCTCCTTGGGCGTCTAAGCAAATAACCATCAATTATTATACACTATCACTTAGAACCCCTACTTACGGGTTGAGATAGGCATAACTAGGTCATGGATCGACAAGTGATAGGTAGGGGACGTGGGAGACCAACTAGACAACACCCCGAGGAGGGTGGTGATAGGGAACCTGAGGTCAACCAAGACCAAGTGGCCACCGCAATTAATCGAATCACTGATGTCCTAGAACGCTTGACTGAGCACCAAGCCTCTGGACAAGTGCGTCACCAAGGAGGCCCAGTTGATACTGAGGATCGGGCACTGGAGAGATTTTTGAAGTTCGGACCTCCCAAGTTCTATGGAGGACCTGAACCGGAGGTAGCCGAAGACTGGTGGGAGAGAATCTCCGACATTTTCGCAGCCTTAAACTATGCGGAAGAAAGACAAGTGACTTTCGCCGCATTCCAGTTTGAGGGAGCTGCTCGCTCCTGGTGGAATCTGGTTAGGGTTAACTGGGACAGGAATCATACTCCCAGGACCTGGGCGAACTTCACAAGGGAGTTCAACGCCAAGTTTCTTCCACCTCTCATCCAGGAGAAAAGAGAGGATGACTTCATCAAATGTAGGCAAGGGGCGATGAGTGTCGCCGAATATGAGGTCCAATTCACGAAATTGTCCCGTTTTGCTCCTGAATTGGTAGCCACGGAACGAGGGCATGTAAGGAGATTTGTGCAGGGACTAAATTTGGAAATTCAGGAAGGTTTAGCTGCCGTTCGATTGGACACATTTGCCGACGCTGTCGAGAGAGCCCAAAGGGTTGAAGTAGCCAGAGCCCAAGTAAAATCTTTTCAGGCTAAGAAAAGATTTGCCCCTAGTAGCAGTCGGGAGCCGACTTATGGAAGTGCTCCACCAGCCAAAGTGGGTCGAGGAACGAGTGGAGTGAATAGCCTTGGAGCACCACGAGGCGCTCTAGCAAGAGAAACTGGGGCAGAAGTGCAGGGGGAAGAGATGATGGAGCTAGAAGGGGACCAACTGGAAGGGGTCAACCTAGGAACGCCTCGCAAGGAGGTCATGCGATAATTTCCCAGGTGACTTGCGCGTATTGCAAGAGAATTGGCCATATTGAGGACGGTTGCTGGAAGAAACAAGGAAAGTGCTTGAGGTGTGGAAGCAGTGAGCACCATATTTCCGGTTGCCCAAAAATGCAAGATGGTGGTACCCTGAATGCTAGATCAGCCAATTCTGGAGGAAATAGGCCGAAAGTTCCTGCCAGGGTGTACGTTATAGATGACCAACCTGTACCTGATTCCTCGAAAGTTGTGGAAGGTACTCTTCCAATTTTTCATCGATTAGCTAGAGTACTAATTGATCCAGGTGCAACTCATTCATTTGTGAATCCAACTTTTATGTCCGGAATTGATGTGCAACCTGTTAAATTACCCTTCGATCTTGAAGTTAGGACACCTATGGGTAATAAGAGTATAATCACTAGCCGGGCCTATAAGAACTGCGAATTCTGGGTTGGAGAGCGTAAGATACTAGTAGACCTAGTCAGTTTGGACATAAAAGGGTATGATGTTATCATAGGAATGGATTTCCTAGCTCGTTACCATGCTAAGCTTGATTGTAGAGCAAAAGTGGTAGAATTTTGGATTCCTGGGGAAGCAACCCTGAAATTGGATGTGAAAGGTAGGTTAGCATCAACTGCCATGATTTCGGGAATTCGGGCAAGAAAAATGTTGTATAAAGGAGCGCAAGGTTTCTTAGCTTTTCTGATTAACGCTCCCAGTGACCAAGTGAAGTTAGAAGATATACCAGTGGTACTGGAATTTTCAGATGTTTTTCCCGAAGAACTAAAAACATTACCGCCGGAGAGAGAAGTGGAGTTCAAGATTGACTTGGTGCCGGGAACGGCTCCGATTTCTAAGATTCCGTACCGAATGGCTCCTGCAGAGCTAAAAGAGTTGAAAATTCAACTGCAGGACCTACTGGAGAAAGGTTTCGTTAGAGAAAGTGACTCACCATGGGGCGCACCTGTTCTATTTGTCAAGAAAAAGGACGGAAGCTTGAGGTTATGTATCGATTACCGAGGGTTAAACGAGGTTATAATTAAGAACAAATACCCTCTACCTTTGATCGATAGTTTATTTGATCAGCTGCAAGGATCTGTAGTTTTCTCTAAGCTAGACTTGAGGCAAGGGTATTACCAATTGAAAATTAAGAAGGAAGACATACCCAAGACTGCTTTTAATACAAGATATGGACATTTTGAGTTTGCAGTCATGCCATTTGGATTAACTAATGCACCAGCTGCTTTCATGGATTTGATGCAGCGAGTTTTTAAGAAGTATCTGGATCAGTTCGTAGTGGTTTTCATCGATGATATTTTGATATACTCTAAGACTCGAGAGGAACATGTTAAGCACTTGGAGATATTTTTGCAGATATTAAGAGAGCATAAGTTGTATGCCAAATTCAGTAAGTGCGAGTTTTGGCTGGAAGAGATATCTTTTCTAGGACATAAGGTTTCTAAAGATGGAATTGTCGTAGATCCGGCAAAAGTTGAGGCAGTCACAATGTGGAAACAGCCAGAAACTCCAACAGAGGTTAGAAGTTTCTTGGGTTTAGCAGGTTACTATAGGAGGTTTATCAAGGATTTCTCGAAGATTGCTGGACCTATGACTGAACTGACCAAGAAAGGTAACAAGTTTATCTGGACCCCAAAGTACGAGTCAAGCTTTCAAGAGTTAAAAAGGCGCTTAACATCAGCTCCTGTGTTGGCTTTGCCTGACGGAGCAGAAAGTTATGTCGTATACTCTGATGCCTCTAGGAAAGGTCTAGGATGCGTACTAATGCAAAAGGGTAAGGTAGTTGCCTACGCCTCTAGAAAATTGAAGTCTCACGAGCAAAATTACCCAACACATGACCTATAATTGGCCGCAGTGATCTTTGCCTTAAAGAAATGGAGACATTACTTGTACGGTGTGACCTTTGAGGTTTATAAGGACCACAAGAGCCTCAAGTACTTGTTTTCCCAAAAGGAATTGAATTTGAGACAAAGGCGATGGGTAGAATTTTTGGAGGATTATGATTGTTCAATAAACTACCACCCAGGAAAAGCCAACGTGGTAGCAGACGCTTTAAGTAGAAAGGCTCAAGTAGCGGGGTTAATGGTAAAACAATGGGATATGCTAGAGGAGGTTAGTAGTTGGAACCCTCGTTTGAAGAGATTGAAGATTTTATTTGGAAACTTGTCGTTGAAATCACCGTTGATGGAGCGTATTAAAGAGGCACAGAAAATGGACCCCACGATCCAGAAAAGGTTGAAAAAAGTGCAAAACGGAGAAAACCTAGATTTTAAACTAGGGTCTGAAGGAGAATTAAGGTTTCAAGATCGAATTGTGGTTCCAGTTGATGAAGAATTAAGGAAAGAAATTTTAGAAAAGTCACATCGATCGAGGTATACCATACACCCAGGAGTGAACAAAATGTATCATGATGTGAAGGAATCATACTGGTGGGACGGTTTGAAAAAGGACGTGGCAAAGTTTGTACAAAAATGTCTGATATGCCAGCAAGTAAAAGCTGAACATCAGAAACCTTCTGGTTTATTGCAGCCACTAGAAATCCCTGAATGGAAGTGGGACCATATAACCATGGATTTTGTAACGGGGTTGCCTCAAAATCAAAAAGGATTTGATGCGGTCTGGGTAATAGTTGACAGGCTTACCAAGTCCGCACATTTTCTACCTGTAAGCATGAGTTTTTCTTTAGAGAAATTGGCCAAGTTGTGCACAGAAGAGATCATGAGATTGCATGGTATCCCTATAAGTATTGTGTCTGATCGAGATCCAAGGTTTGTCTCGCGTTTCTGGCAGAAATTTCAAGAGTCATTGGGGACCAAGTTGAAATTTAGTACTGCATACCATCCCCAAACCGACGGGCAGTCGGAAAGAACAATTCAGACTTTGGAGGATATGCTGAGGTCGTGTATATTGGATTTTGGAGGTAAATGGAGCCAGTATATGGCCTTAGTAGAATTTGCCTAGAATAATAGCTATCATGCGTCAATTCAAATGGCATCTTATGAGGCATTGTATGGGAGAAGGTGTCGATCTCCGATTCATTGGAATGAAGTAGGAGAGAAGAGAATTTTGGATCCAACGGTTATACCTTGGATGGAGGAAGCTCATGAGAAAGTGAAAGTAATTAGAGAAAGGCTTCAAACTGCCCAGAGTCGACAAAAGAGCTACGCCGACACAAGGAGGAAAGATCTGAAATTTGAAGTAGGAGACAAAGTTTTTCTAAGAGTTAAACCCGTGAAGGGTGGAGTAGTGTCCAAAAAGGGTAAAAAGCTAAAGCCGAGGTATATTGGACCCTTTGAAATTTTGAAACGAATCGGAAAAGTGGCGTATCAACTGCAATTGCCTTCGAGCATGGCCAAGATTCACAATGTATTTCATGTTTCTATGCTCAAGAAACATCACCCCGATCCAAGCCACGTGTTGCAATTAGAAGGTATTGAAGTGGATGAGTCATTAACTTATGAGGAAGGACCAGTTAAGGTTTTGGAAAGAGAAGTGAAGAAATTGCGAAATAAGAAAATTCCTTTGGTGAAGATTCTATGAAAAAATCATGGAATAGAGGAAGCAACTTGGGAACTGGAAGAGGTTATGCAGAAAAAGTACCCCGAGTTATTTTATTAGAAGGTGAGAATTTTGAGGATAAAATTCATTTTAAGGGGGGGAGGATGTGAGAACCTTGAAAAAAAAATAATAATATATACATATTGCATTTGCATTTTAGACTCTTAATAATCGTTACTATTGTTGGTTTTTAAATAAGTATGTGACCATAATTTTTATATATAAATAAGTTAATTGTACAAATATTAAGTTACTTGAATCTTGCTAAGTTAAATTAATATTTCATGATGTAGAGTATTTTATTGCTTTAATATTAATTCCTTGAATTTCAATAGTTAATTTTAAGTGTTAATAACGTTAGGTGTTAACGGAATCCTAGAATTAAGACGGAAATGACTTAGGTCAAAAAAAAAACCTTATAATTATATTTAGGACGTTGAATCTCGATAGTTTAATTTTTGCGAGACGAGTATACTAGTAGGCATTCAAATTACATTCGGGGTAAATTTTGGAATTAGAGTAGGATTGAGGACTTGAGTGGAAATTTGGATGAAATGTGAAAAGACCAAATTGGCCCTCCACAATTTCGGAAAAATTACCATGCAACCATCCGAGCTCCATTGGCCACTCTTCAAATCAGAACATTTCTATTCTCTGTCGGACTGCATTTCCTTTTATCCTCTCAAACACTCCACATTTCTCATCCGCAACTCATTTCCCTTCCACCACCTCAACTCACAACACCATTCCATTTCACTCCATTCCCTGCCTTGGTATCATCGATGAGAGGAAACCAGAGAGAGAGCTGTGCGAGTTGCGAACCTTGAGCTGTCCGAGAGAGGGTGAGAGCAAGAGATAACCATGCGAGCTTCATTACTTCCTCCGCAACCACCGAGAGCTGCCATTTCATTCTTCACCCTCAACCAGCCGTGATCAATTCAATCACAACCACCACAGCTGCAACCACTGAACTCAGATCAACCATCCTCGCGTGCGTGAGCAAAGCCGAGAGGAGAGAAATATTGCAGCTGCTAAGTCGTGTGTGTTGAGCTTCAAACTGAGGTAAGTTCTGGACTTAGACTAGTTGTTTATTGGTTGATGAAGCTATTTAGGGACATGCATGTGAGAGTTGTGCGGTTGGATGAAGAATTAAGTACAAGAAATCTGGTTTTGAATGAATTTGGGTTTGCCGAGAGCTTGGGCTGGATATTACAGTTTTAATTGGCCAATTTGTGATAATCTGAGTTCAATTGTGTTTTTTTTTAACTAACCAAAAACTGGGTGATTAAGCTTTGCATGAGGTTAGTTAGCCTTGTTTAAGCAAGGAAATTGAAGGGATATAAAATCTGGTTACATGCAAGTCAATCGAGAGGAACTTGATGAATTTCTGGTTCGATGGTGACTTTTGATGGCATCCGAACCTGATTTTTGATCAAATTTGCTAGATAGCTGTTTATTCGATCATGCATGTAACTGAAATACGGGCTGCTTGTTGGTTTTTAGCCATGAATAATAATATTTGGCTAAAGGGAATTTTGATAAGAAAAAAATATGGAAGCTGGACCTAGGATAAGGAACCGAGAGATTACATGTTTGTCTTGCAGCTTGTGATTCCAGTAAAATGGAAGTTTATGTATGGTAATGCATGTAATTTGTTAGCTCTATGGGTTAAGTGAAGTTTAGTTGAAGAGATTAAGGGGAAAAGTTGAAATTTTGGGTGAGACCGTGAGAGGAGAGTTGCTGGAATTTTTTTTCCAGGTTGGCCGTATGAAGGAAATGGTGAAGTTTCCAACTATTTTTATGAATTTTGGTCTTGGCATGTGAGAAAGATCTAAAATCTACTTTACTCGTTATGAATGTAATTCGAGTTAAACAGTGTAGCTTTGTTTTGGGTTGCCACTTGAAGCTGGAAAAGTACAAACCATGGTTTTTGTTACTTGGCTTGTAAGAATGTATTTGGCTTGTATGAATTTGTTAAATGGGATTGTTTGACTTTATTCCGTGGTTTGTAACGCGTAAAGTATTTAAGAATCGGCGAGTCGCTATCTTAAAGTGCTATTATCTCTGAAGTTAATGTGGTCTTGGTTATTGGTCTATTTTGGTGGATCAATATTGTAATAGCTTAGGCTATACTTTGGAAGGATTTGGGCTAGAATTCTTGCGTGAGTCCTGGCGAGAGCTAGGCAGACGGCCCGCCAACCCTCTGGTTCGCCTTAGGGGGAAGTGGGGTCGCCACATTTGTGAGTTAGGGTTTTGAATTTTTCAGTGGTATTTCTTCTTGTTTAAATAGAATATGATGTCTATAATCTTGTATAGGAAGTTGAAGTAGTGGTTTAAGCTAGAAATGTGAAGGTTAGACCTTGAATGCACTAAATTCCAGATTTAAGGAGTGAAACTGCCCTGTTCTGACCAGCTTTATTTGTGCATGTTAGAGGCCGAATTAGGCTTAGGTTAAAACATGAAAGTTGTAGAAATTGATGTTATATAGCTGTCTGTAAACTTTCAACTCAATCTGACCACTGTAGTAAATGAAATGACCAGAATACCCCTAACTGCCAAAAGCTTCATTTTGCGGACAGTTTTGTGATCTCACACTTTTGGCTTCGCTTTTCACCTTGATCCATATCAAATCAGACTTTGGCCAAAACATGAAACTTTTAGCCCTATGTTTCAGCTTTCCAATGCATCTAAAAATGCCTCAAACGGCATTGTGTAGCCTGAGTTATTGTTATTTGAATTCAGTACTGACAACCATACTGACAAGGACATTCTGGTTCTGTAATCTGTACTTTCGACCTGGATCAATTGTGAACTGGATTGAGTTGTCTTCATGAAAGTTGTAGCCCTTTTCTTAGCTTAGAAATGGTATAAAGTTCATAGCTATCCAATAAGCATAACTCTAGTTGTGACGAAAATGTTATAAGATGTCGAATCTGCCATTTAGTCTTTTGCCTTCAAAACTTGATTTCCGATTGGATTATTACGCTTGTGTTGTACTTGGATGATTTTGAGCCTATTGAACAGCTATTGTGATGAGATTATTTGTATGTGTTTTGGGGTTGAATTGAGAAAAAATAATGAAGCCATAAATGGCTGAAAAATAGGTAAACGCAAAGGGCGTGCTGCCCAAATTTACATTCGAGGGTTAGGTAGAGGTACTCGCAACTTGAGTACGAATTCAGGAACAAATATCCCTTGAATCGTCTAGGATATTTAAGTTTTCTTTCATAAAGGTATAAAGTTAGAATTCGGCTAAAACTTGTACCCTTGAAAAATCAAAGTAACGACTAATAGAAATATATTAGTTTCAAATTTCAAAGGTTAATCACTTTAAAGTTTCACCGTTTTAAGAGCGAGCATGAGTTTACAAATATTCTCCAAATAAGTTTCAATTATGTGATTCTCGTTAAACGAAATGTTTAAGTTTTGAACCTTAGTTACTTTCAAAAGTTCTTAAACAATGTTTTATTGCAAATTTGGACTCCACACACGGAGTAATACCCGAACGTAACCCATAAAGGCACCGCATCTTTTTTTGGTGAGTGCTTCCAAATACCTGATTGAACTAGACACTTGTTTTCAATACTTGACCAATGTGATTTAATGATATGTAATTTGTTTGATAGGGCAAGAGTGTACTTTATCGCACTTGCCCTAATATGATATATACTTGTTTATTGTTGCAATTGACTTGATATACTTGTACTTGACTTGTAAGTGCTGAGCGGCAGCATGTACCACACTCAATGTGAGTGGAAAGTGCCTCTCATTCACGTCTCCGTACTTTTATTTTGATTCAGTCGATTGGAGATGATATCTCATCGACTTCTTGGGGACCCAAACCCCACTATATAGTTAACCGAATCGAGCCGGCAAGGGCTTGGTCGATTAGATAACGAACCATGGGTATCTAGTGTTGTCGAGTGGAGTGTTATCTCCTCGAGTATTACCACCAGTGTTTATCTTGGAGTTCGGGCCCGGTAAGGGGTTTGGATGGTGGACGGAGTGTGAGGATCCGAAAATTTTCTTATTTTTGTCAAATATTACTGGTTTATTTAAATAGTTATTTACTCTTTTTCTCCGAATTATTTAATTTGACTACTTAAAATCCATTTATATGGAAAAACGCCTCTCTTATGTTTTTAAAGCGTTTTGTTAGAAAATTTACTTTTCGAAAACTCGTTTAGTTCGGAACAACGAGTACACGTTTTTCGAGACTATATTTGAATCGAGAGTGTATTAATTTTGGAGAAGTAAGAATGATCAATAGTAGATTAAGAAAAATTAATTGAAGATTTGAGAAATTAAAACTCGACTTATGTGAGGACTTGCAAAATTTCCTATTTTAAGCCCCTATTACTAGCTTATTTCAATATTTAATTGCCCGTTTGCCTCGAATATTTTATTTCAACCTCTTTATACTCAATTACATGGAACTATGACTTACTTATATTTTTAAAATGACTCGTTTCAAAATTTAATTTTTGAAAGCTCGTAAAGTGAGAATAGTGAATACACGATTGGAAATAATAATCGATTCGAGGATACAATAAGCTTGAAAAAATTGGAGACTTGTACATTAGTCTTGAAATAGGTATTTTTATGTTTAAGTATTCAATTATTAGTTAGTGATACTATCGTTATAAGAAATTCTTGAAAATTCCACTTTATCGCGCACAAATCAGAAGTACGCGTTTTTACACGCGCGATTAATTGAGGGATTTAAAACCATTATTTTTAAACCATTAAGAGTGAATAATAATAGTGCAAATACAAGTGCATTAGAGGTTTAGAGTACAAGTAAAACGAACTCGAGAGGAATCGAGCACGAAACGCGCGCGTACGTGCACTATCCTTAGTTGACTTTTGGAGCAATTTTGGCCACAGATTCTTAAACTTCTCATGGAAGCATCACACCAGATCAAAACCCTTCTTTTCTCACCTCAAGTGCACGACTCAAACTCGCATTTCTCACCTCAAAAGCCGTCCAAAACAAGAAAGAAAAGAAAGGAAAGAAAAATCTTTATTTCTACCTCAAATCTTACTCCAAATCACCTCAAACTTTAACCACACTTAGCTAATCACTTGGAGACCACATCAAGCTAGGACAGAGGGTTGCTTTCATGGTTTTTCTTGGGCTAAGGAGCACCGAAATTTCTGCTTGGTTCATCAACTAAAGAAAGTGATGATCAACCTTGAAAATCTTGATTTATGAAAGTAGTAGTGCACACTACAAAAAATTATTTCTTTCGTGACAAATTTTTCCTGACAACAAACTTATTTGTCAGAAAAATCACACCTTTTATGACAATTCGTCAAGCAAATATCCTTCAAAAGGCACTGCTACTTTAAACATATTTCCCTACTTTTGCCCACGTCAATTCGTCAGGAAAAGTTTTGGTTCTCCCACCATTTTTTCCCACCAGTTTTTTTCCTTTTGGACCAAAAAAGAATTTAGAAGGACATTAACTTGTAAAATAGAAACCGGGAAATAAAGAAACACTTTTTCCATCTCTCTTTCTTTTGGAGCAACGACGACAAAGAAACACTTCTCCAAATCTGTAACTTGTCTTCATCTCCAACAACAAAGAACGACAACGAACTCCGAACTTGTCTTCATCTCTTTCAACAAGAGAGACAACACGATGGTTTAAGGTGATGTAAAAATCAAATAATCCTTCAAATTTGTCTTGAATCGGTTCCCTTTCTCCAAATCCCCCTTCAATTTTGTCCTTAATTGGTTCCATTTTTTTATTTTTATAGTGGGTATTTTATTCATCTCTGCCTTTCTCTATTCGTCAAAACCTAGGAAGATGCTTCAGTTCTTGTGCCCGGGGATATAATCAGTATAAAACTTAGTGATTCTGGTTCTGATAACGATTTGGGGATGCTAATTGGGGATGCTTCACTATACAATTGAGTTCAATTGGGGATGCTAATGATTTGGTTGATTCTGGTGACGATTTTAGGGTGTCAAGGCTGCTAGTAGGGAAGTTCAATGCGTAGGTGCATTATTTGCTTTGTTCGAATTTCTTTTGGATTTTTGTATGCTTTAAGGATTTCATTTGTGGGTGTGATACTTGTGTTGATCTTAATCTTGATTTTTGGTGAAAAGGATTCTTTTTCATGTTCGTTGGCAAAAGCAATTTGGGAAGCTTCGATTGAACTTTGTGTTTCATTCTTTTTCATGTTCGCTCGTAGTTTCGGATTTTTGAACTTCGGCTCTGCTTGATCATGCTTTTTATGCCCATTCTTGTCACATTTCTAGTTTCTTGATTTTAGTTTGTTCTACTGTGTTAGTTTTTGTTAGTGTTTCAGATAAGGAAAATTGACGTTTTATTTTTGTTGTAAATTAACAATGTACCGTTTGTTTTGCATTCGTGCTCATTTTCTGTATTTGCAACTGTTGCTAAAAAAATTGATTCATGTAATTGGCAGTGATTTATGTATCTTTTTGGTGTTGTCTTGGTGAATTGCTTGTAATAAGCATAGCAATCACTTGTTTTCTCGTTTTCTATGGTATCTATTCTAGATCTTCTTTCACATGTAGATATGGCATTGAGATAAGTTTCCGACTAAATGAGGAAAGGTGCAATTTTGAATGGTAAACCTGTGACCAAATTGCAAATCACATGCCAAATTATGAACTAGAGCTATAAGTTGGCATTTGCAGTTGGTAGTGGGTGTTTCTGCAGGAGTTGGGAGAATTTGATTCACAATTCTACACCATTTTAAAAGGCTATGCTACGTGCTCAGTAATTAGACTAGAGAGGATGATGAGTGCTAGAGCTTAGTGCAAGAGGATACTGCTCTATTATTTGTGATATAAGTAATTCTCAATCAACTTGCACAACGGTGATCTTTGTGCTAGTTTTCTAGTTCGAGTAAGAATAAGTACTTTGTAAAATCTGTTTTGCTTGGATCCAAGTTGTGAAAACAGATACTATAGAAGACATTTTTCTGATTCTAGAAACTCAGACAATGTAGTTCAAGACATGGGTTCCATTGTTTAGTTTAAAACTGAGCACATAGAAATACTCTATCAGTTTAAGTCAGTGCAACAAGTTCCTTGTGTCACTCTACGAGTAAAGTTGTTCTTTCATAATATTGAGACTTGAGTCATTTTCTGATAAAGTATGAATAAGAAAAATAAGAGAGCATAGTAAACTTAGACTTGGGTACTCTCACTGAAAGGGCTGCTGAGAGAACATTCATTGAAATGTGATTGGCAAACAAATCCTACTGCTCAAGGTCCCCAAGTCTCAGAGTTTTAGATAAAGATATTTAGATTGTTTTTCATTGTTTGCTTTTGTTTTTCTTTATCTTGTAGATATGAGGAGGCAAGCATATGAAACCGAGGAAGCAGCTGCAATACCTATCACTGTGAGGCAGCTGGAAGCTGTAGTGAGGCTGAGTGAAGCACTTGCAAGAATGAGGCTGTAAGTTCAAGGATTCTGAAACTTGCCGATAACACATGTATGTTTAATGTAACTCGGTTGGCCTACTTTACTAGGATTCTGTGGTAGTCAAAGGAGCATGGTTTTATAATGGAATGATTGGCATATGTTGTCATTGGGCATGAGTTTGGCTTCTTGCATAGTACAATTAAGGTTTGGACTTGTAAGAAATTCTTAAGGTCGACAATTTAACAAAGTGGCAGTTTGTTATCTTTTGCAAAAGAACAAA
Source organism: Coffea eugenioides (assembly GCF_003713205.1). NCBI lineage: Eukaryota > Viridiplantae > Streptophyta > Magnoliopsida > Gentianales > Rubiaceae > Coffea > Coffea eugenioides. The sequence continues at coordinate 380,283 of NW_020864187.1, forward strand.
TTTAATTGCTAGATCTTAGCTCAAGTGGCTATGACAAATGAGTTTTAGTCTCTTTTTGATTTACTACGAGGTGCTCTGTTTTCTTTTCAGATTCCTAATGGTATATACAGTGATAATTTGTTGCACTTGTTTCAGTTGAATTAGTTTGTAATATGCAAGTACAAATAAAATTGACGAAATTTCATGGTTATTCGGTCATGTTCTTATGTTATATGGTCTTGTTGAACTTACTCTCAACATTTAAAATCACGCAGATTATTTCCGTCAAAGTCATTCACAATAAGCAGACTGGTCAGTCAGAGTGATATGGATTTGTGGAATTTAGTTCTCATGCAGCAGTTGACAAAGTCCTTCAGAGCTACAATGGTTCACCAATGCCAAATACAGAACAAGTCTTCCACCTTAACTAGGCAGCCTTTAGCATGGATAATAGTCTTCCTTATTTTATCCTTGTTGAGTAAGGACAGACGTATTTCATTGTGTAAGCATTTGGAAGTAAAAATTTGTTTTGTAATGTTCTTTATTCTTTCTGTAAACATGAAAGTAAAAATAAACTTCATTGTTTATAAATAATGTTATCAATATTTCGCAGATGTGTTAATGTTATATAACCCTGCGCTTGTGATAAAGAGGCCATTGTTTTGTCCTCCTGTTTTGTCATGTAATATTTTCTTGTCCTGTAAGGATATGGATGGATGTGGCTCTTTATTTATGTAGCTTCATATGATTATTTTGGTTCTGCTTGTGGGTTGTTTCATTTCTACCTTTCGTTGTCTTGTGTAAAAGAAATCAGGAGTGCTCCAATTCAAAGCAATTGCTTTTGAAATCAGGAGCAATTGCTTTTGAAAGCTGTTTGCATGTCCCATGCTCCAATTCAAAGTAATATGTGACGTATTCTTATTGTCTACTTTGTCTTGTCATTGCTGGTTTTTCAAATGAAGCATTAGTCTGCAATCTGCATGCACACACGGCACAACAGGAGTCTCTGTAGTTTAATTAGATGGTTTTAGATTCTTGACAATTGAAAATTTAGTGACAAAGTTCAGGGTCTTTCCCGACAAAGGCTCGTCAAGAATATGAGGTCTTTCCCTGACGACCAAATCATCACTATTACCTTTCCTGATGATGCGTCACGGAAAATGAAACTTTTCCTGACGAAAATTCCAATAGTTGTCGGGAAAACCTTTTGCCGACGGCGTATAGGTGACCAATCTTCTCTGACGACGTTGGTGTCATGAAAACTTTTCCTGACAAAACACGTACCTTTTCCTGACAAAAATTGTTGTCACTAGAAATCTTTTTTTTTTGTAGTGGCACTTATGAGCCCATGCATGCATGTGGACAGCTTTATTTATGTTGGATTTTGGTGTGTGGGCTCTATGAATTTCCTCTATGGTTGGATGGACTGATTTGATTAATTATGTTGTTATTAATGTTGATTTAGTGCTAGTTATAATAGAAATGAGTGATGTTAAGGATGAAAACCCAAAAGAGGTCAAAGGGAGAATTTTTCCGATTTTGCCCCTGTGAATTTCGTGCACTTTAGTGCAAATTTTTAAGGTTCTAATGACTTGTTTCTGATTTATATGAGTAATATAGGTTGCATACGAAGTTTCATTAAAAAATTTCATGATTTGGTTGGCCAAATGATGTGTTTTTGGAAATCAGTAAAACTGGAAATTTTTCCCGTAACTGCTCTGGCAGTGTTCTTGTTTTGGCTATAACTTTTTGCTCTGATGTCAAAATCGAGTGCCATTTTCGAAACTGGAAACTAGATATTCCCAGATTTCTAACGGTATAAAATACACATCCTGGTTCCACCTGAGTAGTCCATACCAATCATTTGAACATGACTATCCTGTTTCGCGTCTACACTGGGAGCTCTGTTTTGAGCAGCGAATTGATGCTCAAAGATGAGCTAGATGTGGACAGAATTTGAAAATGATTTCTTCTAAGAAATTGTATCTTTATGAATCTAGTTTTCAACGCCACTAACCACGCTTGATTCCAAGTTTAATTGAGTGAGTTGTGGCCGAAGTTCGAAACTGACTTAGGGATTGAAAAACCCTCTTTTTGGGCTAGTTGATGCCTTAACCTTGATTGGGACTTGTTGTTTCGAAATTTTCGGTGTTAATCACCTACCAAACACATTTTGGAGGTTTCTTAGACATTACCTACATAAATGACCATATTTGAGATGTTTTCATTGGCCGAATATTTGGAAAAGGAAAATCTGCATACAAAGACAGCTTTGCCTTGGAAATTCGTGGGACTTTAGTGATTTTGTTAACCGAATTTCCGTATGTATTTTTCTATGAAATTTGAAATAGGAAAATCCCTTATATGCTAGTGTAATAATGCTAAATTTGGTCCCATTCCGAGTCCGTTTCGATGTTCAATCAAAGTCCCAACGTTCGTGAATTAAATCTGGAATTTGGCCTAACGGTCTCACTTTTTCAGTAAATTTGAGATGCCATATCTTGGTGCTCAAAACTCCAATTCTTGTCTTGCTTATTTTGTTTTGAACTTTGTTTGTAACTCTAATTGAGTTCCAAATTTCAAAGGCTAGTTCGCATTGTGTGAATTTTGCCGAATTTTCAAAGTTGACCAAAAACCAACCCAGAAACTGTCTCAATGGTCCAAAACAGCAACTTTGATCCGAATTTTGAATGTTATCCATTTGAAATCCTGGAAAAATGCTTTCCAGGAACTTTTAGTACTTTGGAAGTAGTTTCTAACGGCACCAAGTTTTCCAATTTTGGACATACGAAGAGTGTGATACGATTTTTCAAAGATTGAACCTCAAATCGGAAATTTTCAAACTTGACGGGAATTGAGTTTTTGAAACTCTTCCCTATCCTTCAATACTAATTGACCATTTTGAACTTGTCTTCATGAAGGAAATCAGTTTTTTCCTTGTGTTAATAAATACTACTTTAGAACCTTGAATTTTGAGCAAGTAAAGCCCCATTCCATGGTATTTTCTAGATTGTACAAGTGTACAATCCCTCTCTTGATAAGAAAGGATTTTCAAGTGATAGTGTGTAATAGATAACTATTGTTTGCTCAGGCGCTCAAGAAGACCTTCACGAGGATCTCGAGAGGAACACCTAAAGGCTTGTTTACGCACTCACTCTCTTATTTTGATTGATGAGTGTCAAGTGCATGAATTTGTTGCTTAGTGGTTAACTGTTTCTTATCCGTTATGTGAATTTGAAATTTTGAGACGAGTGTGTACTTTACCGCACTCATTCTCTTTCGAACGAAATTATATTCATATTTTGCTACGTGAATTCATATTCGACTTGTACATAGTAATGTGGATGTGATTCGTATTTGTGATTCGTATATGTGATTCATATTTGTGATTCTTATTTGGAATCGTCGATTTGAGCATTGCTGATCGACTTATATTCGTATTCGTATTCGTATTCGGGGGACACCCAAACTCGTTGGTTAACTTTACGATTCGAGCCAGCATGGGTTTGGTCGATAAGCTTAGCAAACCATGAGATATTCGTATAGCATGATCCATTGGAGAGATCTTGCTCGGCATTACTCGCATAGTATTGCCATGATATACTCGAGTATTATCAAAACTTTGATGAGCGGGCCCGGTAAGGGGGTGTAACAGTGACGGGATTCGAAGAAAAGTGGTGTATATACGGATTTGATACTTATGTGGTTGACGGAGTGTCAACATGAGCTGTGATCAAGACTTTGACTTGACTACATGGAATTTAGCTCCTGAGAGCTACAGTATCCTTGAATTATTTCCGTTTATTTTTCCTATTCGAAGTGTGAATTATTCGAACTTGATAGCTTTATCTACAATGTAATTGTTGTTGCTACTTGGGTTATGTGTTTGCATGTGTGTTTCTTGGCCTCACTGAGTATTGGCTCATTCCATTAGTTTGTTTTCCTTAACAGGAACCCGATTGGAAGGAGTTAAGCAAATGCTGACTTAAGGCACTTTTGTATTAGTGTTTTAATTGCAATCAACTAGACATTTTTGGATGTTGTATATTTTGGGGAAAGTGATTGTAAATTTGAAATTGTGATGTAAAACTGGATATTTATGTAGGATATGACTTCGTACCTTTATTCCGACTTTCATTGTTAGTATTAGATTAGGTTTGAATTGGATTTGTCTCGAGTCCTGGCGAGAGCTAGGCAAGCGTCCCAAAATATTGACTAGAGAGAAGTGGAATGTAGTTGAGCCTAAGAGACAGAGGTAGACAAAAATTGATGGATGGTCCGATGTAACTCAATAGGATCCAAGTGTTTGATATGAGTCGGAAATGAACGGAAAAAAAAATTTAGACCCTTTTTGACTGATGTAGTTCGAATTAGCTGGGGTGATGCTAGTGCTGAAGCCATTGTATTTTTGTATGACTGTGTGGCCTACTTTTGAGGCACTTGACTTTAATTTAGTCGTATGTGACTAAAAGTACTTTTGTGGCACCTGTGTGTTGTATTTTTGTAATTACCCCTATGACTTGCTAATTTTATGAACTTTAAAATGTAAATACATGTTAATTAATGTTATCTCTGATATTTTCAAGATCAGCTCTTGTTTTAAGAAATTTCTCCCGTGACTACCTTTATTTCTTGCACTAGGCATCACTAGAATTATGGACGGACGAAAGAGTGGACGAAGTTGTGGGCGAGGGTCTAGGCAAGCCCAACCTCAAGGGGATGACTAAGGATCGGCAACTGTACCGACCCAAGGACAAGAGAATATAGAGGTTAACCAAATGGCTACTGTCGTTAATAGGATGACTGATATCCTGGAACGATTAGCTGAGAGACAGGGACTAGGGCCACTTAACCAACCTGAGGGCCAGGATAGAGGGGAAGATAGAGCCTTGGAGAGGTTCCTTAAATTCAACCCGCCTAAGTTCACTGGAGAGCCCGACCCCGAGGCAGCTGAAAACTGGTTAGAGAGAATGACCAATATATTCGCCGCCTTAGACTATACCGAGGATAGGTGAGTGAATTTTGTTGCATTCCAATTTGAGGGAGTGGCACGCGTTTGGTGGGACCTGATAAGGGGAAAGTGGGAGAGAGCTCAAACCCCTTGGACTTGGGAGAATTTCACGAGGGAATTTAATGAGAAATTTCTTTCACCCTTGATTCAAGAGAAAAGGGAAGATGAATTTATAAAGTTGAGGCAAGGAACTTCTAGTGTGGCCGAGTATGAAGAGAAATTTACTAAACTTTCTAAGTATGGTCCAGAATTGGTGACTAATGAATGAAGGAGGATAAGGCGCTTTGTACAAGGACTTAATGTGGAGATTCAGGAGGGTTTAGCAGCAGCCCAAATCTCTACGTTCACTGAAGTCTTAGAAAAAGCACAGAGAGTCGAGAGTGTCAGGCTGCAAGTTAGAGACTTTCACGCTAAGAAAAGAGACACTTCTAGTAACCCTTCTGGATAGGCAGATAAGGGTACCCCATCTTTTAAAAAGGGAAAAGGAACGGGTGGAGTGGAGATATCTAGCGCACCAAAAGGGACTCAATCAAGAGGAGATCGCAATGGACGAGGTCAATCGAGAGGGACACCTCCAAGTGGTCAATCTGTGACTCCCCAAGTTGTTTGTGGTTATTGTGGCAAGCTCAACCATACAGAGAATGATTATTTTGGGAAACAAGGGAAGTGCTTATTGTGGTAGTACCAAGCACCAGATATCGAAATGCCCGACCGTACCAAAAGAAGGAGGTAGTACCCAAAGGCCTGAAAAGTCAGCCACTAAGCAGTCTAGTGTTGGAGGAAGTCGATCTAAAGCACCAGTTAGGGTTTATGCATTAGGCTATCAACACGTTTTCAATTCTACTAAAGTCATTGGAGGTATGATTCTTCCTTTTATTTGTCTATCTAAGGTTCTCAGTGACCCTAGTACCGTGCACACTTTTTGCAAAACCCTAGATTCATAAGATAGAATCAAAGTTTGAATACTAATTGCTTAAATAGAAATTGTGAGATATGGATCGGAGAGTGTAAGTTAGTGATTGATTTGAACGGCATGACTATTAAGGGGTATGACTATTATCCTAAATGTGAATTTCGAGGACGAAATTCTTTTAAGGAGGGAAGAATGTGAGGATCCGAAAATTTTCTTATTTTTGTCAAATATTACTGGTTTATTTAAATAGTTATTCACTCTTTTTCTCCGAATTATTTAATTTGACTACTTAAAATCCATTTATATGGAAAAACACCTCTCTTATGTTTTTAAAGCGTTTGGTTAGAAAATTTACTTTTCGAAAACTCGTTTAGTTCGGAACAACGAGTACACGTTTTTCGAGACTATATTTGAATCGAGAGTGTATTAATTTTGGAGAAGTAAGAATGATCAATAGTAGATTAAGAAAAATTAATTGGAGATTTGAGGAATTAAAACTCGACTTATGTGAGGACTCGCAAAATTTCCTATTTTAAGCCCCTATTACTAGCTTATTTCAATATTTAATTGCCCGTTTGCCTCGAATATTTTATTTCAACCTCTTTATACTCAATTACATGGAACTATGACTTACTTACATTTTTAAAATGACTCGTTTCAAAATTTAATTTTTGAAAGCTCGTAAAGTGAGAATAGTGAATACGCGATTGGAAATAATAATCGATTCGAGAATACAATAAGCTTGAAAAAATTGGAGACTTGTATATTAGTCTTGAAATAGGTATTTTTATGTTTAAGTATTCAATTATTAGTTAGTGATACTATCGTTATAAGAAATTATTGAAAATTCCACTTTATCGCGCACAAATCGGAAGTACTCATTTTTACGCGCGCGATTAATTGAGGGACTTAAAACCATTATTTTTAGACCATTAAGAGTGAATAATAATAGTATGAATACAAGTGCATTAGAGGTTTAGAGCACAAGTAAAACAAACTCGAGAGGAATCGAGCACGAAACGCGCGCATACGCACACTGTCCTCAGTTGACTTTTGGAGCAACTTTGGCCCACATTCTTAAGTTTCTCATGGAAGCATCACACCAGATCAAAACCCTTCTTTTCTCACCTCAAGTGCACGGCTGAAACTCTCATTTCTCACCTCAAGAGCCAGCCAAAACAAGAAAGCAAAGAAAGGAAAGAAAACTCTTTATTTCTACCTCAAATCTTACTGCAAATCACCTCAAACTTTAATCACACTTAGCTAATCACTTGGAGACCACATCAAGCTAGGAAAGAGGGCTGCTTTCATGGTTTTTCTTGGGCTAAGGAGGACCAAAATTTCTGCTTGGTTCATCAACTAAAGAAAGTGATGATCAACCTTGAAAATCTTGATTTATGGAAGTAGTAGTGCACTTATGAGCTCATTCATGCATGTGGGTAGCTTTATTTATGTTGGATTTTGGTATGTGGGCTCTATGAATTCCCACTATGGTTGGATGGACTGATTTGATGAATTATGGTGTTATTAATGTTGGTTTAGTGCTAGTTATACTAGAAATGAGTTACGTTAAGGATGAAAACCCAAAAGAGGTCAAAGGGATAATTTTTCTGATTCTGCCCCTGTGAATTTCGTGCCCTTTAGTGCAAATTTTTGAGGTTCTAATGACTTTTTTCTGATGCATATAAGTAATATAGGTTGTGTACGAAGTTCATTAAAAAATTTCATGATTTGGTTGGTCAAATGATGTGTTTTCGCAAATCAGCAAAACTGGAAATTTTTCCCGTAACTGCTCTGGCAGTATTCTTGTTTTGGCTATAACTTGTTGCTCCGATGTCGAAATCGAGTACTGTTTATGGCACTGGAAACTAGACATTCCCGGATTTCTAACAGTAGAAAATACACATCCTGGTTCCACCTGAATAGTCCATACCAATCATTTGAACATGACTATCCTGTTTCGCGTCTACACTGAGAGCTCTGTTTTGAGTAGCGAATTGATGCTCAAAGATGAACTAGCTGTGGACAGATTTTGAGAATCATTTCTTCTAAGAAATTGTAGCTTTATGAATCTAATTTTCAATGCCACTGACCATGCTTGATTCAAAGTTTAATTGAGTGAGTTGTGGCCGAAGTTCGAAACTGACTCAGGGATTGAAAAACCCTCTTTTTGGGCTAGTTGATGCCTTAACCTTGATTGGGACTTGTTGTTTTGAAATTCTTGGTGTTAATCACCTACCAAATACATCTTGGAGGTTTCTTAGACATTGTCTACATAAATGAACCATATTTGAGATGTTTTCATTGGCCGAATATTTGGAAAAGGAAAATCTGCATACAAAGACAGATTTGCCTTGGAAATTCGTGGGACTTTAGTGATTTTGTTAACCGACTTCCCGTACGTATTTTTCTATGAAATTTGACAGAGGAATAGACGTTATATGGTAGTGTAATACTAATAAATTTGGTGTCATTCCGAGTCCGTTTTGATGTTCAATCAAAGTCCCAACGTTCGTAAATTAAATCTGGAATTTGGCCTAACTGTCTAACTTTTTCAGTTACTTTGAGCTGCCATATCATGGTGCTCAAAACTCCAATTCTTTTCCCGCTTGTTTTTTTTTGAACTTTGTTTGTAACTCTAATTGAGTTCCAAATTTCAAAGGCTAGTTCGTATTGTATGAATTTTGCCGAATTTTCAAAGTTGGCCAAAAACCAACCCAGAAACTGTCTCAATGGTCCAAAACAGCAACTTTGAGCCGAATTTTGAATGTTATCCATTTGGAATCTTGGAAAAATGTTTTCTAGGAACTTTTATTAATTTGGAAGTAGTTTCTAACGGTACCAAGTTTTCCAATTTTGGACATATGAAGAGTGTGATATGATTTTTAAAAAATTGAACCTCAAATCGGAAATTTTCAAACTTGACGGGAATTGAGTTTTTGAAACTCTTCCCTATCCTTCAATACTAATTGACCATTTTGAACTTGTCTTAATGAAGGAAATCAGTTTTTTCCTTGTTTTAATAAATACTACTTTAGAATCTTGAATTTTGAGAAAGTAAAGCCCCATTCCATGGTATTTTCTAGATTGTACAAGTGTACAATCCCTCTCTTGATAAGAAAGGATTTTCAAGTGATAGTGTGTAATAGATAACTATTGTTTGCTCAGGTGCTCAAGAAGACTTTCACGAGGATCTCGAGGGGAACACCTAAAGGCTTGTTTACGCACTCACTCTCTTATTTTGATTAGTGAGTGTCAAGTGCATGAATTTGTTGCTAAGTAGTTAACTGTTTCTTATCCGTTATGTGAATTTGAAATTTTGAAACGAGTGTGTACTTTACCACACTCGTTCTCTTTCGAACGAAATTATATTCGTATTTTGCTATGTGAATTCATATTCGACTTGTACATAGTAATGTGGATGTGATTCGTATTTGTGATTCGTATATGTGATTCCTATTTGGAATCGTCGATTTGAGCGTTGCTCATCGACTTATATTCGTATTCGTATTCGTATTTGGGGGAAACCCAAACTCGTTGGTTAACTTTGCGATTCGAGCCAGCATGGGCTTGGTCGATAAGCTTAGCAAACCATGAGATATTCGTAGAGCATGATCTATTGGAGAGATCTTGCTCGGCATTACTCGCACAGTATTGCCATGATATACTCGAGTATTATCAAAACTTTGATGAGCGGGCCCGGTAAGGGGGTGTAACAGTGACGGGATTCGAAGAAAAGTGGTGTATCTACGGATTTGATACTTATGTGGTTGACGGAGTGTCAACATGAGCTGTGATCAAGACTTTGACTTGACTACGTGGAATTTAGCTCCTGAGAGCTACAGTATCCTTGAATTATTTCCATTTATTTTTCCTATTCGAAGTGTGAATTATTCGAACTTGATAGCTTTATCTACAATGTAATTGTTGTTGCTACTTGGGTTATGTGTTTGCATGTGTGTTTCTTGGCCTCACTGAGTATTGGCTCATTCCATTAGTTTGTTTTCCTTAACAGGAACCCGATTGGAAGGAGTTAAGCAAATGCTGACTTGAGGCACTTTTGTATTAGTGTTTTAATTGTATTCGACTAGACATTTTTGGATGTTGTATATTTTGGGGAAAGTGATTGTAAATTTGAAATTGTGATGTAAGACTGGATATTTATGTATGGATATGACTTCGTACCTTTATTCCGACTTTCATTGTTAGTATTAGATTAGGTTTGAATTGGATTTGTCTCGAGTCCTGGCGAGAGCTAGGCAGGCGTCCCGCGGATACCATTGGATTTGCACTTGGGAGAAGTAGGGGCGTCACACGGAGAGTAGTTTAAGTGGTGCTCTACTGGATTGGTTACTTACTTGAAAGTTGACGGAGTGTCAACTATTACTTGATCAAGCTCTGGTGATGCAATGGGAATTTGGCTCTTGAGAGCCATTCGTGTCCTTATACTTTGGAATGATTAGTACTTATCGTGTTATTGTTTCATTTTAAAAGAAAACTTTACACTCGCTCACTTTGAGATTTGCTACTTGAAGTGTTATTGCTCACTTTTATGAACTTTTCATGCTCATTACTTTGCTACGTGATACTTGCACTTTTAAATAATGGTCAACTTGCTATTTGGAACCTCACTGGGCTTTTAGCTCATTCCACGCCATTTGTTTTCCTTACAGGGGGTACGAGCGAGGCGTGAGACTGGTACAGAGTAGTCTAGTTTTGAAGAAATGGTACTCACGCTAGCACTCGGCTAGGGTTGATTGTACTCGAATTGTAAACACTTTGAAGTATTTTGGTGTGTAGAAGCTTTGTATCTGGATTTGAGCATCAATGTATATATTAAGTTGAAGTGGATGTGTTATTTATTTTCTATGGATGTACGTTATTTTTCTTGAGCTATGAGTGAGTGAGTCCTGGCGAGAGTTGGGCAGGCGACCCGCCGAACCCTGGGGTATGCCCTAGGGATAGGTGGGGCCATCACAGGTAGTGCTAGTTTCTCCACCATCAAGGCACTAGCAACATTAGCACAACTACCCCCATCGATGATCAAGCTACATACCTTTCCTTTGATATAGCATCGGGTGTAGAAAATGTTCTCCCTTATGCATGGTCGGCGGCTTTGACTTGGGTTGCTCAGGCTCGTCTAACAACGAGTCCAACTCGCTCATTGACGAGCAATACTTCCTCTTCTTCTTCTTCTCTCTCAAGTGATGGCAGCTCCTCCGTTTCATCCTCATCATCGGTGAGAAACTCACCATTTGGTAAGATGATCATAGTGCGTTGGTTAGGGCATTGACTAGCGATGTGCCCTCGGCCTTGGCACTTGAAACATTTGGTATCTCGGTTCCGCCCCATGCTCGACTCAATGGCAGTCCTTGGTGTTGCCTTAGACTCCCATTTAGTCATTTCCGGCCTTGGTCTTGATGGAGTAGAGCTACTCAGCCCTTTGTCTTCCTTCCTTGGTGGTGTAGTTCGAGGATAAGAGTGTGAGAAGTTGGTGTAACTCCTAGGCTGACCCCTCCTCTTAATCCTCCTCTCAATTTTGATGGCTTTCTCCACCAAGTCACCAAGCACCACATAATGGTGTAATTCCACTTGCTCGGCGATTTCAGTCCTTAATCTGTTCAAGAAGCGCGCCATTGTCACTTCTCGTTCCTCTGTGATATCAGCCCGCAACACAAGTACCTCCATCTTCTTATGGTAGTCCTTGACACTTCAAGCTCCTTGACTGAGGGTTTGAATCTTTTGGTACAAGTCACGGTAGCAGTGACTTGGTACGAAACGCTTCCTCATTATCGGTGAGAAACTCACCATTTGGTAAGATGATCATAGTGCGTTGGTTAGGCAACTCCTCCGTTTCATCCTCATCATCGGTGAGAAACTCACCATTTGGTAAGATGATCATAGTGCGTTGGTTAGGGCATTGACTAGCGATGTGCCCTCGGCCTTGGCACTTAAAACATTTGGTATCTCGGTTCCGCCCCATGCTCGACTCAAAGGCAGTCCTTGGTGTTGCCTTAGACTCCCATTTAGTCATTTCCGGCCTTGGTCTTGATGGAGTAGAGCTACTCAGCCCTTTGTCTTCCTTCCTTGGTGGTGTAGTTCGAGGATAAGAGTGTGAGAAGTTGGTGTAACTCCTAGGCTGACCCCTCCTCTTAATCCTCCTCTCAATTTTGATGGCTTTCCCCACCAAGTCACCAAGCACCACATAATGGTGTAATTCCACTTGCTCGGCGATTTCAGTCCTTAATCTATTCAAGAAGCGCGCCATTGTCACTTCTCGTTCCTCTGTGATATCAGCCCGCAACACAAGTACCTCCATCTCCTTATGGTAGTCCTTGACACTTCAAGCTCCTTGACTGAGGGTTTGAATCTTTTGGTACAAGTCACGGTAGCAGTGACTTGGTACGAAACGCTTCCTCATTAGTCGTCTCAATTCGGTCCAAGTTTGTACGGCGGGTTCACCACTCCTCCTTCGACTAGTGGAGAGTTGATCCCACCACACAACGGCGCAGTCGGTGAATTCGACCACGGCTAACTTAACCTTTTGTTCCTCTGAGTAGGCATTGTAATCGAAGGCAAGTTCAATCCACTTCTCCCACTCCAAGTATGTGTCGGGGTTCGATCGTCCTTGGAAGGGAGGAATTTTCACTTTTATGCTCGGAATGTAGTCACTTGTTAGTCTTGTATCTCGCTTGGACCTCCCTTCCTTATGCTCATAGTCATTATCCAAGTTAGAGTCACTAGACTCATGTGCATAAGCTTTTCCACAGCTGCCTTTGGAGCTTCAACGGGACATCTCTAAGCTATCAATGCGTTGGTGCATTAATTCAAGTTTTTGGTCCATCATGCATCCCAATTCACCTTTTATTGCCTCTATAAACAGTTTAAAATCAAAAGCTTGGGAGCTCGCTCCTCCCTCGTTAGCCATGGTGAAGTATAAGGTATGAAAATAATAATGGAAAGAAGCAATGTTTACCTCGCACACGTCCTCAAGTGTATACACTCGCTCTCGTGTTTAACACTCTAATGAACTCGTCAAGGTGTTTTCAAGACTGCTCGGTTAACTCCTTGAAGAAGCTAGAACTCTTTCTAGAGTTGTTCAACTTACCAACCCAAAGTCACAAGATTATAGCAATTGAAAGAGAAAGATGAAGAGACTGACCAAAACACGATGATGACTCAAGGCTGAATTTTTAAGGATCTTAGACAAGGCTCTAATGAAGGACTCGACTCTTGTGTTGCTGGAATTTGGTTTGTGGATTTCTTGTTGTTCGGCTAGGTGGTTTATGGAGTATTTGGGCTATTTGGGATGTGCCAAGGTAGGTTGTTTTAGCCCTTGATGGTAATTTAATTCGGTTCACAAGGTCTTGTAACCGAAGTGGGGGACAAGTGCTAATGGGCAGTTAGTTTTGTTTAGCAAACTGGTTTGTACTGCGGCTATTTAGGTCTAATGTGGTGAGGTTGAGGGTGTTTTAGGAAGGCTTGGACTTGATTTCTTGGTTTTCTTTGCTGACTTCAATCCCAAAGGCTTTAGGAGTAGACGTGTTTCAAGAATGGGACTTGTTTTCCAACTAGAAGACTTAGAGCCAAGGCTTTCTTTTGTTTTTCTTCCGTTTCTTTCTTTTTTTTTCCTTTGCGGCTCTCTAATCTATGTCTCAAGAACTAAAATTCAGTCCCAATGAATTGTTTTTTTCGGATCACAGTGCAAGATTGCCAAGAAAATAAGAGTTTTCTTCCCAAGTTTCAAGAACCCTCGATCAAGAACCACCAAATCAGTCTTGGTTGATCCAAGAACTTCAAGATTTTTGATCAAGAAGCTCAAGAACTACCCAAGTTAGGTTTTGGTATCCAAGATTTTCAAGAATCAACACAAAAGTTCAAGATTTAAAGGCAAAACAGGTTCGGCAGTTTCAAGAAGAAAGAATTCCAGCAATACGACTCAAGCAACTAGGTATGTGACTCACTTTTTTTTTTACACTTTTGCTGGGTTGTTTTCACAACCAAAGCGACACAATAAGCACAAGGAATAGACTACAATATGGCCAAAATCAGTAGCAATTTGCAACAACAAATTTTTGGACAGATTGCACACAATAACATGTGATCACTTGAACACAACAAGAACGACTAAGGAAACCTAGCGGCTGCAATTCTTTTTGTTCTGTTTTCTTTGGACACTACACGACCAATTCTGGAAAATCAATTGACACAACAAATAACGATGGATCTGGACAACAATGAGCAACAATCTAGACGCAATTTAGGACAAGGCAAATCTGGAAAAACTAACGGACAGCAATCTAAACATGCGAACAGAATTTTTTTTTTTGGAAACACAAAACATAATTTGAACTTGCTAGAATAGAAACCCTAGCGATTGGAATTTTTTCTTTTTTTCATTTGTTTTTTGGACAAAACAAGACTGATCTTATGACTATCAACAACTAGACACAAGCATATGATGAACAAATCTGGAAAAAGAATAACGCAAGACACAAACAGAATTTGTGGACAACTTGACTCGAAAAGGAAACAAGTAAAGGATATAACGTGATACCTCTTAACTAGCTTTGATACCAACTGATATAAACGTCGCCAACCTTGTGATGAAACCTGTAAGAAATTAGACTCAGGATCGACAAGAGGATACCAAGCTTGGAGCGGATGACCTTAACCCATTAATCACGTGGTTAACGAACCTTGGTATAATGGTAGAAGACGCCACAACCTAGTGTGATTCTAGATTGATAAGTCACGAACACCTGGGGAATTTCTAAGGTATTCAAGAAGCCTTGGAGAAACCAAGAAAACTCTCAAATTGTATTGTATTGATTGAATGTTGAATGAATAGAACATGACCCCAGGTAGGCTATTTATAGCCATACAAGTAGAAACCAAAAGTGCAATGGCAAAGACTAAACCCTAACCGAATTGGAAAAGACTAAACAAGGCAAAGTTCCTTCATTTTAGGAACTCTAGGCTCGGCCCTTCTAGCTTGCAAGCTGGCCGGTTTTATTCCTTGAATAAAATAAGTAAACTAGACTCCAACATAGCTAACTAACGGTTAAACCAATATGCAAACTACATAAGGGTCACTCGCGGTCTTCTTGGATTTGAACCACATGGACAACCTTCATTCCTTCATGCTCAAGTCCCTCAATGACCTTGGCGACAATTTCTTGGCTTTGTACCTCACGAACAAGCCCTTGGAGTTCCTCTCTCATCTTCTTAGCTCGAGCTCGTGTTACGGGTCCAAGAGGAACTCGAATTGTACTCAATGGTGTCTCTTGGTTCGTATCACTGATTCTGCATTCAATATGGAAAATCGAATTCGATAAAATGGTCAATAATTAGGGCATCCAAATTCACATTAGTCAAATTAGAAATGAATTTGGATTCAAGAGTGTGACAGAATTCAATTTCACTAAATATTTAATTTGGGTATGGTGACCAATTTTGTATTCATATTTGGATTCATTTAAGTCAATATATTGTTATATGTACTAGTATACATATATATAATATGAGTTAATCTTATATATATTGACAATTTATGCATGATCATAATTGGATGTATAACACACGAACAAAAATTAAATTTCAAATTTATATTCAGATGGGTTGTTTTACATGCAATGGTGATGGTGTATACACTGTGTGTATGTGAGAACCCGTAATTTTTCCCATTTTCTAGGTTTTATTACCTTTCATGGCTTGTTTTCTGCATTTTCGTGATTAGGAAAATTTCTAGATACTTTTAAGGAGCAGATATAGTTTTTAGATGATTTTTCTAGTATCGAATAGGTTTTGAGAAATTAAGAGCGTATACCGGACGTGGGACCCACTAGTGCGAAAAGTTCGGAAAAATTCGGCCAACTAGGTTAAGTTTTGGATACTGGAATTAATTTACCGGGTGTTAAGAGATAAGTAGAGGTTGCAATTTGGATTGGTGTGAGAGGAAACAAAGTGATAGACTTGCATTAAATAAGTGACAAGTGTCACCATTTGATTGGATGGACTTGTATGACCACTATTTATTGTCTTACCAATTGACCAAATAAATCAAAAAAATACCAAAAATTCACCATTTTCTCCTTCATCTTGGCCGACCTCCTCAAGCAACAAAAGAAAGAAAACTCTTCAAGTTTTTGGCTTCAATCTTGCTCCAATCTACCACATCAACCATTGAATCTAGTTTTTGCTCCATAAAAACACTTAAGGGAGTGATAGTGAGTTGTTTTGTGGAGTTGCTTGGAAAGATAAGAGGACTAGTTGCTCTCTTTCTTGTCTTGTTAAGGTAAGTTGAGAAGGACCCCTCTCCTTCCTTTAATGATGTTTAATCCATGATTAGTGGTAGTATAAGATGCAATTTTATGGTTTATATCTTGATTTTTGGTTGAATTGGTGAACTTTTGTAATTATTGGGGATTTTTCTGTTTTCATATGAATATGATTATGTGGTTATGTATGATGATTGGAAATGGTATTTAAGGAAGCTAGAAGGTGGAAAAAGTGGTAAATTGCAAGCAATTTCTGTTTTGGAAGAAAACTGGAAAATTAGGGTTCTTGGAAATTACATTCTGCCCGGTTTTGTAGCTCATAGTTAGAGGCCGAATTGGCCTTGGGTTAAAACATGAAAGTTGTAGGGAATGATATTTTATAGGTGCCTGCAAAATTTCAGGTCCATTGGAGTAGCGTAGCTTGAGAAAATACGGAATTACCCTTGCTGCCCTGGTTTTACCCGAATTTGGGAATTGCTTCTGTAATTGGTTATTTTTGGCTAGGAATGCTTCCGAATTGGTTGTTGAGGTCTTCTGATGAAATGTATACCTGTTTCTTAGATTCAGATGGATTTGGAATTTCTGGATTTGGACTTAGGTAGGCTGATTTATGATGTTTGCACTAGAATGCGTTCTGTGAATCTGTTTTTGCGGTTCTGGTGTAGTAGATTGCATTTTTGACCTGGTTACACTCGAAACTGGGTTGAGTGATCTTCTGTAATATTGTAGCCCTATCTCTTAGCTTCGAAACGGTGTTTCTTTGACCTTCATCCGATAATCGTAGTACCTTTGGTGCCATTACCGCAAAATGACGTCAAAAACTGTTTTTTTTCAGGGTTAAAGCTAGTTCCATTTCCGGATTTTTCTGGTTTCCTCTATTGCTTGTGTATGCTTAGGGAACCCTATTTTGGTGATATTTGGCTTTGGTTTATGACTCGTTATCGAGTCTCATTGTACTTGTTTGCGTGTTTTAGGGCGTGACGGTGGTTCACGACGTTCCTTTGACGGAAGTGCATGAAATATCACTTTCGAGCTTGGTGTGTGTACTACTCACTTGTCTGTTACTATATGGCTTTGCTACTTGAACTTGATGAGTTAAATGTTTATTGTACCATTGATATTGATTGAAGTGAGGGTGTACTTTATCACTTTCACTTATTTCTCATGATATTGGAATGTTACATGAAATGAAAAGTACTTGACTTGGTGTCGATTGGACGAGTATCCAACGACCATGATTGTTATCATTGAGCTCAACCCCATTGGTAGTTGATTGAATCGAGCCGGCGAGGGCTTGGTCGTGACAATTAATGAGCCTTGGGGAAATGTTATATGGAATCTTGTAGTATGAGAGACTCTCGATTCCGGTATACTCGAGCAATACCACAGTGCAAGTGTTTGGAGTTCAGGCCCGGTAGGGGAATGTTAGGTGGAAGGAATGGAAGTAAAGTGAAGTCTACGGTTGGTTACTTTTAAACATTGACGGAGAGTCAATGAGATCCGATCAAGAATGCAAACGAGGAAAAGGGCTCTTGAGAGCCGCCCGTATCCTTTTATCATCATTATTGATGTGTGTCTTAATTTACTTTTGATGAATTGGACTAAAAAGCTTGATGCATCTATGAACTTGGTTGCTTGAGTAGTATTATCTCACTGGGCAATTAGCTCACTCTATTCCTTTTGTTTTCCTTACAGGAAAATAAATACTTTTGGACTGCAATTGATAATTGGTTGCCGAAATGAGCTAGTTGGACATATCTTTTGTATAGCTCATTTATTGAAACCCTAAATGTACTTTTGGGACCGTTTCTCTTTTGATTTGGCAAACCAGACATGTATCCACTTTTGAATACTTTTGTATGCCACTTTGGCTTGTAAATGCTAAGTTTCAAGATGTGAATGTTTGCTTGATATTTGGTTGGGTTCTGACGGGTCGCTTACTATTCATGGCCGACTCCGGATTTCATTTTTTTTATTTTTTTTTATTTTGACATTTTGACTTGTTTACGCGTGTTTGTAAGTTCTGGAACGCAATAGATCGCTCGAAACTGCACCGTTAGTCCTGGCGAGAGTTGGGCAGGCAGTCCGCTAACCCCTTTGGTTCGCCTTAGGGGAAGGTGGGGCTGTCACAGTGCATGTGCATGTGCATGTGCATGTGTGTGTAATAAAAAATAGAAACCAAAAAAATCAAACCCTAATAGCTAATAGTCTTATCTCAAATCTCATTCTCACTTCTTACAAAGCCCAAAAGCATCCCTATTGCTCTCTACCTAAGACATTCCCAAGAATCCTAACTCGGCCACCAAATCCCTTTAGCCATCTCAATCTCTCACTCACTCTGCCTCTGTCAAATCCTATTCTCTTTTTTTTCTTATACTCTTCTTCTCTTTTTACCTCTCTACCGTCGTGCACAGACATAAGAGTTAGGACTAGAACCAAACGTGAGTCTCGACTCTCACGGCTCTCACTATTTCAACCCTTTGGTCCTTCACAACTTCTCGTGTCTCTAGCCTCAACCTTCCATAGTCTGTCGAGGCTCAACCTTCTCTAATCTATCTAGTTAGTGATTCAATCTCATCACTTTAACTATTGCATTCAATTGTGAGCACTAAACTGTCTGTGCAGTAGGCATCTTGGGACGACCCCACTTCTCCTTAGGGTGAACCCTAGGGTATCGGTGGGCCGCCTGCCTAGCTCTCGCCAGGGCTCAATACGAGTTAATCTTAAACTTAAAGGTATCCAACCAATAATAAAAGTCAAAGTAAGGAAAAGTCGCTTCCTTAAAAAATATTCAAATCTTACATCACGAAGTTTCCAAAAGTACATCAAATCCCAAAAAATATACAACCACCATAAGTCGACTAATCAATTACATCCAAAATTCTAATCAAAAGGTAATCAAGTCGGCTTCCCCAAAATTCTTTCCATTCCGAGCTCCTGTTAAGGAAAACAAACTAATGGGATGAGCTATCGCTCAATGAGGCCAAGAAATCATGTAAGCACGTAATAGAGCAAGTAGAAGAGAGCATGAAAGAAAATCGAGACAATAGGAAAGCTAGAAGTTTCAAGAAATTAACATTTTAAGTAGAAAAAGTAAGCAGAAACAATTAAGGATACTGGAGCTCTCAGGAGCTAAATCCACGCAGCTTGGTCAAGGTTTTGATCCAAATATCCAACGTTGACTCTCTTTCAACCGAGCAAGTACCAAATCCGTAGACTCCATTTTCACCAAATTCCGTCCATCATTACACCCCTAACCGGGCCCGAACGTCAAAAGTTTTAATATTACTCGAGTAAATCGTGGCAATACTACGCGAGTATGCCAAACAAGATCTCAAAAGATCAAACTTTATGATTTCTCATGGCTCACCAAGCTTCTCGACCAAACCCATGCCGGTTCGATTTGCAAAGTTAGCCAATGAGTTTGAGCATCCCCCACTGTGAGAACCCGTATTTCCCTAATATTTTTCCTAGGGTTTTTCCCCTTTAATTGCATGTTTTCTGTATTTTCTGGCTTAGGAAAATTTTCTTGGTGGATTTTATGGGTAATTATAGTTTTTAGATGTTTTTCTAGCATTGGGTAGTTTTTGAAAAATTACGGATAGATTATGGACGTGGGCCCCACTTGTGAGGACCCGTAGGGTTTTTCCACCTTTTCCATTGTGCAAATAAATTTTATGAGTAAATATAGCTTTTAAATGATTTTTCTAGTATCGGTTAGTTTTTGAGAAACTAAGAGTATATAATGGACGTGGCACCCACTAGTGCGAAAAGTTCGGGAAAATTCGGCCAATTAGGTTAAATTCCGGATACTGTGTGAAATTTATCGGGTGTTAAGAGATAAGTAGAGGATGTGAAGTGATTGATGTGAGAGGAAAAAGAAAAGATAGGATTGCATTAATGGAGGTGACAAGTGTCACCATTGTATTGGAAATAGCTTATGACTTACTATTCATTTTCTTGACTTTTGACCAATTGCTTAAATATCTCAAAAAAATCACACAAAATTCATTCTTGTCTTCAACCTCTTGGCTGATTCTCTCTCTAGCAAAGAAGGAATAAAAACCTCTTCAAAGTTTGGCAATTATCTAGCTCAAATCCTCCAAAACACTTGCTTGATCTAGTTTCTACTCCATAAAATCCCTCCATTCGGTGCTAGTGAGTGATTTGGTGAAGTTTTTTGGAAAAGCTAAGGTGTCCTACAACTCTCCCTCTCTTGTTTACTAGGTGAGTGGTATATGAACTTTCCCCTACACTTAATGAAGCTAGAGTTGTGCTTAGTGGAAGCTAAAGTGTGGAATTTTGTGATTTAATTCTTGTTTTTGGATGAAATGGTGAAGTTTACAATTTATTGGTGATTTTTCTGGTTTAATATGATCATGATGTTGTGGCCTTGTATGATAATTGGCAATGGCCTATAATGACTCTAGTAGGTGTGAATATTGATAATTGCAACCAATTTTGGGTTTGGAAGGAATTTGAGGAAGTTAGGGTTTCATAACCCCCTTTTCTGTCCGGTTTTGTATCATATGGTTAGAGGCCGAATTGGCCTTTGCTTAAAACATTAAAGTTGTAGGTATTGATGTGTTTGAGGTGCCTGTAAAATTTCAGGTCAATTGGAATAGTATAGAATGAGATAAGCCAAAATTACTATTGCTGTTCTGGGTTCATCAGGATGTTAGAACTGCGTCTGAAATGGGTTGTTTTGACTGGAATTTCTTTGGATTTGGATGTTGGTGTCTTCTGATGAAATGTAGCTTGATGGCCTAGGTATCATATGCCTTTGGAATTTCTGCATTTGGACCTGTATAGACTAAGTTGTACTGATTACTTCATAGTGTGATTTGTAAACCTGCAATTACGGTTCTGGTTTGGTATTCTGCATATTTGACCTAGTTGTGCTAGGATTTGGACTGAGTGGCCTTCTACATTGTTGTAGCCCTGTCTTTTAGCTTCGAGATGGTGGGTCTTACACCCTCATCCGATAAACGTAGTGCAATTTGTGCCATTACCGCATAATGAAGGTAAAACTGTTTTTGTTGTTATGGCCAAGATGGCTACATTTCCTGATTTTCTGGCTTGCTATAATGCTTATATATGCATATGAAACCTTATTGGGGTTGTGGTTGGCATGGCTTTATGACGCGTTATCGAGTCTCATTGTACTTGTTTGTGTGTTTTAAGGCTTACTTTTATTCCGGTCATTTCCTAGTTAACTTTTACTTTGGGCCTAGTGAATGGCTTTTGGAAATGAGGTGAATTTTGTGTGAGATGTTGGGACTGATTCGAGGGAATAATGAAGCCTTAATGGCTGGAAAAGTAAGAAATTTAGGGGAAGTGCTGCCCGATTTTCTAGGCCGTTTGGTTCTTTTAAGTTGGATTTGCCTTTTGGTCGAAATAAAAAGGGCTTTTGGGTTATTGAACCTAGGTCTTTATGCTATCTTTTTGTTCCCAAAAATCATGTTTTGTACCCTTGCATTAGTAATTATTTGGCGAGGCATACGACTAGTAGTCGAGCCTCATGTGCATTGTGTTTACTCGATTACGGATGTGAAACCTTCAATTGGTTTATTTTGGTTATTTTAGGGTTTCTTGGCGATTAAGGCCAATCTGAAGTAAAAACTTTTGAAGTTGAGCCGGTGAGTGTACCACTCCCCTCCATTGCTGTTTAACTTGATTTCTGCTTTGCAATCTGTTTATTTGTTCGAGACGAGGGTGTACTTTATCACACTCGTTCTCTAGTCTGTTCATGTGCCAATTTCTATGCAAAAAATTTGAATCTGTTATCTGTGTCTGCATCTGTTCGGATTTCTATGACCTATGAGCTCAATCCTGTGGCTAAGTTATTCGAGTCGGGCCGGCAAGGGCCTGGACGATTAGATAACGAACCACGGTAGTCTGTTCGGGGATTTTGGGTATTGAGACCCTTGATTACGGGTATACTCGAGTATTACCATTTCTGTTCGGTTACGGTGAGCGGGCCCGGTAAAGGGGTGTTTGGTGGACGGAATTCGGTGTAAAGAGGGGTCTACGGACGTTTTGGTTCTATATACGTTGACGGAGAGTCAACCGGTTTGGATCAAGTACTGCGCTGGAAATTTGGCTCCTGAGAGCCACCCGTATCCTTCTGATTTGAATCATTGGTTCCTTTGCTTTACATCTGGCATGTGTATCTGATTTGTTAAATGTGAAATGCCATGATTTTCTGCTATATGTTTGGTACCTCATTGAGCGCAAGCTCACCCCTTTCTGTTCCTTTTGTTTTCCTTACAGGAAAATAAACCCTTTTGGTCTGGATTTGACAAATGGCTGCCAAATTGAGCTAGTTGAACATATCTTTTGTATAGCTCATGTATTAAAACCCTAAGTGTACTTTTGGGGCGTTTTCTCTTTTGATTTGGCAAACCGTGTATATGTATTAACTTTTGAAAACTTTTGTATGTCATTTTGGATTGAAATTTTGGATTGTAATCGCTAAAGTTCAGATGTGAATGTTTGCGTGCTCTTTCGGTTGGGTTCTGACGGGTCGGTTACTATCATGGCCGACTCCGGATTTCATTTTTCTTATTTTGGGTTATTTTTCCATTTTGACTTGTTTACGCTCGTTTGTAAGTTCCGGATCGCAATAGATAGTTCTAGTCTGCATCGTTAGTCCTGGCGAGAGCTGGGCAGGCAGCCCGCTAACCCCTTTGGTTCGCCTTAGGGGAAAGTGGGGCTGTTACACCACTAGTGCGAAAAGTTCGGAAAAATTCGGCCAATAAGATTAAGTTCCGGATACTGAGTGAAATTTATCGGGTGTTAAGAGAGAAGAAGAGGAGGTGATTTGATTGATGTGAGAGAGACTTAAAGGATAGAAATGCATTTAATAGAGTGCCAAGTGGCACTTTCTCATTGGTTGGACTTTTTGACTTTTTACCCTTAAGTTAAATATCTCAAAAAATTGACTAAAAATCACCATTTTTCACTCCTTGGTGGCCGACTCTCATAAGCTCAAGAAGGAAGAAGATTTCTCCAATTTTCAAGCTTCCATTTAGCTCAATCTTCCAAACCAATTGCATCAACTAGTTTCTACTCCATAAAAGTCTTCCATTAGGTGCTAGTAAGTTGTTTGGTGAAGTTTTTTTAAGGAAGCTAAGGTGTTCTACAACTCCCTCTCTCTTGTTTACTAGGTAAGTGATGATTACACTTCCTCTTACACCTAATGATGTTTAATTTGTGCCTAATGGTGGCTATAGTGTTGAAAATTGTGGTTTATTTCTTGGTTTGGAATGAATTGGTGAAGTTTTTATTTTTTTGAGGAATTTTCTGGTTTAATGTGATCATGGTGTTGTGGTTATTTATGATGGTTGGTAATGAGGGGTTATGACTCTAGTAGGTGTGTATGATAGGAAATTTGTGACAGCCCCACCTCCCCCTAAGGCGAACCAGAGGGTTCGGCGGGCCGCCTGCCCAGCTCTCGCCGGGACTCAGTCGTTCACTAAAGTCCTCAATTAAATTACAATATAAAAATCAAATATACATCAACTGGTCCACAAATACACATCCGTCTCCAATAATTACATGTCACAAATGCAGCGGAAACTAATCCCAAATATACATAAAATAATTTCAAATCCAAAATTGTACAAAGTTTAGGCCATCCATACACGTGCACAAGTCCTTCCTTCGCCACGAGCCCTGTGGAGGGGAATAAATAGTTTTTGGGGTGAGCTAAAAGCTCAGCGAGTAACCAGAAAATCATTAATCAAATCGGTTTCACAATAGTTCATTTCAATGATGTCATATAGCAATGATGTCATAAATTAAATGATAAATCCGGAAATGATGTCATAAATTAAATGATAAATCCGGAAACAACTACATCATTTGCAAAACAGTAAATATGGATTATCAATAATTCAAGAAACATTTACAATGGAAAGCGATAGTAACATTCATGAAAGGATACATTCATTCTCCTGACATTTCCTCGCTCATTTGGTCATTCATTTCATTTCATTCACCCCGTCCCTAGCTTTTGGCCAGGCTCCACCAACCTACATAGGTAATACTCGAGTATACCAAACGTTCACCCAAGTTCCTAATCGCCTGACCGAGTCCGCTTCTGGCTCAAGACGACCGGTAACAAGGGGCAATGGCCAGTTCAGCCCAAAAGGCTTACATTCATGCGCAAGTAACATTGCAATCGAAAATTTCACATTTATCGAGGTCGAGTACGATAAAGTACACACTCGCCTCGAAAACTCGTTTTGGAAATCATTATAAGCGCTTAACACGTTATCAACCAAAATACCAGTCATGAAGTCAAGAAATATAGCAAACAAGGCACACTCAAATGCCAGCACACATGATATGCAAGAAAACATTTCAAAAGTAACTTTGGAAACAGTTCAAAAGTAAATAATGTAAGAAACGGTTCATAAATAACTTTAGAAGTAGTTTGAGGTCACTCACCTCCACGGCTCAGGAACCAACCATCATATATCATTGTCTTGCTCAAATCCAAATCTTAGATCACAAACTCAATGCAATCAAGTCCCTTCAAAGTTCGGACAGCACTTCCCCTGAATTTGCTAACTTTCCCAGCCATCATGGCTTCATTATTCTTCTCATTCAAACCCAAAGATACACACACAACAACAAGTTCATCCAATAGCCATTCAGCAAACTCCAAGTAGTACTAGTACAAGTCAAACTAGGGAAAAGTCCGGAAATGAAAGTTAAGCTCAAAACCAGAAAAACAGGTTTTGACGTCATTTTGCGGTAATGGTACCAAAGGCGCTACGATTGTCGGATGAAGGTGTAAGACCCACCGTTTCGAAGCTAAGAGATAGGGGTACAATATTGTAGAAGGTCACTCAACTCAGTTTCCAGTGTAACCAGGTCAAAAATGCAAGATGCTATACCAGAATCACGAAAACAGGTTTGCAAAACGCATTCTAGCGTAAACATCATAACTCAGCCTACACAAGTCCAAATCCAGAAATTCCAAAACCATCTGAAAGCTACGAAACATGGCTACATTTCATCAGAATACCTCAACAACCAATTCGGAATAAATTCCAGCGAAAACAACCAATTACAGTCGCAGATTTCCAATTCTGGGTAACCCAGAACAGCAATAGTAATTTCGACTTATCTCATTCCACACTACTCCGATTGACCTGAAATGTTGTAGGCACCTCTAAAATGTCATTCCCTACAACTTTCATGTTTTAAGCAAAGGCCAATTCGGCCTCTATCTAGGACCTAAAAATTCGGACAGAATGTTCATCACAAAACCCTCACTTTTCAATTTTTGGTCCAAAACAGAAATTGGTTGCAATTAATCACTTTTTCCACTTCCTAGAGTCATTAAACATCATTTTCAATCATCATACATGACCCCATAATCATATCCATATGAAAACAGAAAAATCCCCAAAAATAATAAATCTTCATCATTTTCAACCAAAATCAGGAAATCAACCATAAAATCACTTATTCAACCACCACCAATCACTAATTGAACATTATCAAGATCAAAGGAAAGGTTCCTTAGTCACTTACCTTACAAACCCAAGAAAAGACCCAACTTAGCACCTTTGCTTCTCAAACCACTTCACTACACACCTTAATACTACCAAGAGAAAGGTTTTTATGGAGCAAATCCAAGTTTAATCGGTTAAATTTTTTGATTGGAGCAAGAAATGAAGAAGTAAGATGAAAGCTTTCCTTTCTTTTCTCCTTGTGAAGCTCAGCCAAGATGATGAAGAATGAAGGTAATTTTGGATCAATTTGGTACTTATTTGGTAAAGGTAGTAAGATGGTCAAATGTCAAAGTCCAACCTTCAATAACAAGGTGACACTTGTCACTCTTTAAGCTTGAGATTATCTTCTTGTCTCTCCAAGACAAATATCTTAACACCTTGTAAAATAATATCACTTAATACAAAATTCCAACAAGTTGTCAAAAATATAATGCATTTACCGCACTTGCGGGTCCCACGTCCAAAATACGCTTTTAATTTCTCAAAAACTAACCGATACTAGAAAAATCATTTTAAAACTATTTTTGCTCATAAACTTTATCTGGGGAATTTTTCTAATCAAGAAAATGTAGAAAAGGCGGGCGTTAAAAAAATAAACCCTAGAAAATTAAAAAAAAATTTCCGGGTTCTCAAACTCATTTTTTTCGGGGCGTCACAAAATTGCAACCAATTTTGGGTTTGGATTGAAATGTGAAAAGTTAGGGTTTCATAACCCCCTTTTCTGTCCGGTTTTGGATCATATGGTTAGAGGCCGAATTGACCTTTGCTTAAAACATGGAAGTTGTAGGTATTGATGTGTTTGAGATTCCTGTAAAATTTCAGGGCAATTGGAGTAGTGTAGAATGAGATATGTCGATTTTACTGTTGCTGTTCTGGTTGATCAGAATGTGCGAACTGCGCTTGTAATCGTCTGTTTTGACTGGAATTGGTTTGGATTTGGATGTTGGTGTCTTCTGATGAAATGTAGCTTGATGTCTTATCTATCATATTCCTTTGGAATCAATGCATTTGGACCTGTATAGACTGAGTTGGACTAATTACAGCATTGTGTGATTTGTAAACCTGCAATCTCGGTTCTGGTTTGGTATTCTGCATGTTTGACCTAGTTGTGCTAGGATTTGGACTGAGTGGCCTTCTACATTGTTGTAACCCTGTCTTTTAGCTTCGAGATGGTGGGTCTTACA
Organism: Coffea eugenioides; assembly: GCF_003713205.1. NCBI lineage: Eukaryota > Viridiplantae > Streptophyta > Magnoliopsida > Gentianales > Rubiaceae > Coffea > Coffea eugenioides. Next base: position 407,180 of record NW_020864187.1, read on the forward strand.
CCCTCATCCGATAAGCGTAGCGCATTTTGTGCTATTACCGCATTAGGAGGCCAAAACTGTTTTTGTTGTTGGGTTAAATGAGTTACATTTCCTGATTTTCTGGTTTGCTTTTATGCTTATATATGCATATGAAAACCTAATGGGGTTGTTATTGGCATGGCTTTATGACTCGTTATCGAGTCTTATGGTATTTGTTTACGTGATTTAGGACGTGACGAGGGTTCACGGCGACCTTTTTAACATCGGTGCATGAAACATCACGTAGTTGAGTGGTGAGTATACTACTCACTTGGATGTTTATAATGTGGCTTTGCTATATGTGATTGTGATGCCTTGAAGGCTTGTTTGGCTATTGGAAATGATTAGGGTGAGGGTGTACTTGACCGCCCTCATTCCTTTTATTCCTGTGAATGACTGTTTACCGTTTCACTGTATTATTGCACTTGCTCTATGAGATATTGAATTCCATTCATGGGAAATTGTTTGGGTGTCGGTTGGACGAGTATCCAACGGCCCTACTGTACTACTGAGCTCGACCCCGTTGGTAGTCACTTGAATCGAGCCAGCGAGGGCTTGGTCGTGAAAATTGACTAGCCACGGGGACTGAAATGGGAATCTTGTGGTAATGAGACCTTTGGTTCCGGTGTACTCGAGTATCACCTAAAGTTACTGCTTGGAGTGCGGGCCCGGTTGGGGTATGTTGGGTGGAAGGAATGGAAGTGAAGTGAGGTCTACGGTTTGGTACTTTTAACATTGACGGAGGGTCAATGAGGTTGGATCAAGACTGCAAGCGTGGAAATGGGCTCTTGAGAGCCGTCCGTATCCTTTTACCGATTTGTTTTGCTTCTTATTTGTATACTTGAAATGAACGGTTATGCTTAAGTGATCTTTGTTGCTTATGTGGTAGTAACTCACTGAGCTTTAGCTCACTCCGTTCCATTTGTTTTCCTTACAGGAAAATGATCATTTTGGAAGATCATACTTGTTGGTTGCCAAATTGAGCCATGTATATGTCTATTTTGAATAGCTCTTTGCATGAAACCCTAATGTGTATTGGGTTCATCTTTTGATTGGCAAACCGAATATGTGTATCTATGATGAATAGCTTTTGACATGCCAATGTGGTTGTAAATATTGAATTTCAATGTATTTATGTCTGGTTGATGTTTGGTTGACTTTCGGATCGATTCGGCTTGTCCGAGCGCGCTTTTACTTTCCTGAAACGTTTTAGATCGCGTGTATCTGCCCGTAGTCCTGGCAAGAGCTGGGCAGGCAGTCCGCTAACCCCTTTGGTTCGCCTTAGGGGAAGGTGGGGCTATCACACCCACGAGTACACGTATAAGTCGATGAGATAGCTCTCCAATCGACGTCGAGTCAAACACAAGTAAAATTTCAAGTTTGAGCAAGTCAATCACCTAATCAAGTAAAAGAGAATGAGTGCGATAAAGTATACACTCATCTCGACAAATCCAATTCACATATTCAACTAGAAGCATTTCAAGTATTATGCAACATGTCATGCACTTGACACTCACCAAGTCAAAAGTAAGTGAGCAAATAGAGTCTTTAGTTGTCCGCTCCGAGATTCCCTTCAAAATCCTCTTGAGCGCCTGAAGAAATAGTGATCAACCACCACTCACATATACTCACAACCACTTATCATTCAAGGAAGAAAGTACACTTGCTGAAAACTTAAGACAATGTCTTAAAAGAGCTTTAATCCCTCAAAAATCAAGATTCAAAAATGAGAATTTAAAGTCTCAAGTGAACTCGTATCATTCATGAAATTGAGTTTAAAATGAACCATCAATCTCAAAAGGAAGTTGGAAGTTCATTAAAGTTCACTTCTTAGGAAATCAGAAATTTTCCAGTTTTACTCGACAACACTTGAGAAATCGTATCTTGAGTTTGGAAGGTCCAAAAATGGAAAAATTTATACCGTTGGAAACTAGATTCAAAGTACTAAAACTGTCGCGAAGACACGTTTCCAAGATTCCAACAGAAACCATTCAAATTTCAGCTCAAAGTTGCTGTTTCATGAAGACTGGACAGAACTAGTCTTGGTTTTTTAGCAATGTTTGGAAATTCGGAAAAATTTACAGGAAGTGAATCTGATGTGTGTACGGATGATATACAAGTGCGAGTTCCATTGGGCCCAGTTACACGTGCACGGGCCAAGCGTTTCAAAGAATTTCTACAAGCCCTTGTTCAAAATGTTCAAGATCAACAAGAGTTCCATATAAACATTGAAGGCTTGGACGTGGCTAATCGAGTTGTCTACACATTAATCCAAGCCCATGAGGTGCCAAGTGATGACCACGCATGTCCTTAATGGATTGGTCCGATTGTTAGTTGGTTTTGTGGGCTGATCCGGTTGTTAATATTATATGTTTGGTTTGTTAGTTGGGTTTTATCGAGTCATATTTTCATTAGTAGTCCATTGGTTATGCGAGTTCAATAAGTTGACCCACTCTTGCCTAAAGTGTGGTCCGAATTATCTTGTCTAATTTAGGTAGAAGTATTAGTCAAACAATCCTTGTTCGAATAGGATTTCATTGGCTCACTAGCCTATAAAAAGGCGCAACTTGTACGAGCAAAGGGTTAGACATTATTGATAATAAAATTCACTTTGTTTCTGACAGCCCCACCTCACCCTAAGGCGAACCAAAGGGTTTGGCGGACCGCCTGCCCAGCTCTTGCCAGGACTACGGAGTCGATTCACACAAACCCAATATAGTACGCGCGATAGGACCCAAAGAAAACGAACAATTGGAGACTACTAAGGTGAGAACATGCTTACCAAACCATAAAATCATAGTCTCACCGGAATACATTTAATAGACAAGGTTAAACACTTATACATATATTTACATTGGAGCCTTGAACAAATTAACATACAGTGCAATCCAAAGTATTCATACTACACAAAATACAATTAGGGTTTCATTTTTAAAAGAGCTTAACAACATGACATATATACTAGCTTGACCCTTTTCTTTCAAAACCGTGATTTCCAAGTTTGTCCCCTGTAAGGAAAACAAAGGTAATAGAAAGGGGTGAGCTTACGCTCAATGAGGTACCAAACATATAGGGATAAAATCATGGCCTTTCACGTTTAACCAATCAGATACATATACCAGATATAAAGGAAAGCGGTTAGACATAGTGATTCAAAGGGAAAGGATACAAGTGGCTCTCGGGAGCCAGATTTCCATTGCAGTACTTGATCCGAACCCGTTGACTCTCCGTCAACGTAAATAGAACCAACATATCTGTAGACCCCACTTTATACCAATTTTCGTCCACCAAACATACCCCTATCGGGCCCGAACACCTCAACAGAAACAGAAGTGGTAATACTCGAGTATACCGGAATCATGAGTCTCAATACCCAAAGATTCCCAGAAACAGACTACCGTGGTTCGTTATCTAATCGACCAGGCCCTTGCCGGCCCGACTCGAGTAACTAGCCACAGGTGTTGAGCTCAGAGGTCACAAAAAGGTCGTTGGATACCAGTCTCCAAACGACGTCCGAACAGACTCAGAAACAGATAACAGATTACACACAGTAAATAGGCATACAGACAGACAAGAGAACGAGTGTGATAAAGTATACCCTCGTCTCAAACCGAATAAACAGATAGTACAGTTATTTAAATCACAGATTGCCAGTGCAGAAACCAAGTTAAGCAGCAAATGAGGGGAGTGGTACACTCACCGGCTCCAGTACAGATATTTCAAAAGTTTTTACCCAAAGTGGCTTTAATCGCCAAGAAACCCTAAAATAATCAAGATAAAACAATTATAGTTCGCACATCCACAAACCCAGTAAATGGAATACATAAATGAGGCTCGACTACATGTCGTACGCCTTTCCAGGTTAAGTACTAGTACAGAAGAATAAAAACATGACTTTTGAGTAAAAAGATAACAGTTGGTCCTAGGGTTACAAACAACCCTTAAAACCCTTTATTTACTAAGATCAATTCAACTTGAAGGAATCGCGTAGCCCTAAAATTTTGGGCAGCATGCCCTCTGTACTTTGCTATATTCCAGCCATTTATGGCTTCATTGTTTTTCCTCAAGTCAGTCCAATTCAACACATAAGAAATCTCAATACAATAGCCCTTCAACTAGGCTCAAGTTCATCCAAATACAAAGCAAGTCTAGGAATGCAACTAGAATCAAGTTTTAAGGACAAAAGCTAAATAGCAGGTTTGACGTCTCTTAGCGGAACAGACACAACCGAAGCTACGCTTATCCGATTGGGGTGCAATTTATACCGTTTCGAAGTTAAGATAAAGGCCTAAAACTTTGATGAATACCACTCAGTCCATTCCATAGTTTATCTAGATCAAAATTTCAAATTACAGAACCAGCATCTCACAATCAGACTAGTTAACCGCACTATGATTAAACGACAATAACTCAGGCTACCGAAGTCCGATTGAGGTGTATCTTATGGCGTTTTGAACCCAAGACATATAATTGTATTTCTTATAAAGGCCTCCAAAGCTAAATCAAGCATTTTTAGAGTCAAAAATTGAAATCCCCACGAAGATAGAAAACTGTTATTCTTGGTTTTGATGATCACAAAAGTTCGTTTATACTGACCAAGATTGATCAGGCCTGATGGAACAAGGAAAGCATATGTTTGATTGACTCCAGTCTACGATGCTTTGGATGTGGCAAACAAGATTGAAATAATATAAATGACTTTAGTCATTGTTTTGTTCCGATCAAAGATACTGTCTTTTAAGTATGTCTAGTTTGTCATTCTTGGTACTTTGAAATGTTTATCTAACCTCCTTCAAATACAAGTGTTTCTGTCTATCCAAGAATCAGCTTCAAATATGTCATGAAATGCAAGACAACCAAAATGAGAAGCAAAAACAGGACAATCAGGTCGGACGGCCGAAAGGAAACTGTCGGACGTCCGGAAGGATCGGACGCACACCTCGGACGCATATCAACCAGATCGGACGTCCGAAAAATTCCAAGATAACTTGCTAGCTCTCGGCCTACGATCGGACGCTGTGCTGTCGGACGACAAAAATCTCATCGGACGTCCGAACTTCAACTTGGCTATTTTCGGACGATTGGTTCGGACGATGATTTGATCGTCGGACGTCCGAAAGCCCCAACGGCTAGCTGACCCTTCATCTGCCTTCTATCCGTTGGAAGCTTTAATGAAGCTCATTTCTGTTCCCCTTTAAAAACAAACTGTTCTGAACGAAGGGAGGACTTTTGCACACTTTGTTTACAAGATCTCAAGAGATATTTTAGCTAGAAAATAGTCTCCAAAGCTAGATTTGTTTTAAAGTGGTGTGAATTTCTGGTGAGCATTTCTTTTGTGATTGAAAGGATCTTTAGTGTAGCTTTGTTGAGGGTTTTCAGAGTGATTGTAAAACTTCTTAGCTTGACTAAGTGAGGCTTAGGGCAAGGAGGAAGTGCTCCCTCCATTGTACATCTAGTTGATCGTCTTCCATCAAAGAGAAGTTGCTCTTCCTAGTGTGTGGTCTTCAAGTTTGAGGATAGCTTGGTAGACACTTGGTTTGATTCCCCAATTTACTTTTCTGTTTAATAAAATTCTCATTGCTTGTTTATACTTGTGTTTCTGATCAATATTGCTCTTGCCTTCTAATCCACTTGGTTGATCATTACTAGAAAAGAAGGAAATTTTAATTTAGCAAAAATTGCCTAAATCTGATTAAGATTTTGAATAACCCAATTCACCCCCCCCCCTCTTGGTTGTCTTTGGGACTTACAAAAACTGTCCGTGAAAATAGGGCTTATGGACAGACAATGGTATTTCAGTCATTTCACATGTTACGGTGCTCCGATCGAGCTGAAATTTTTCAGGCTGCTAGAAAACATCATTGCCTACCACTTTCATGTTTTGTTCTAAGGCTAATTCGGCCTCTAACATGGTCAAACAGAACCCGACAGAACAGGGCAAATTGGAACCCTAAAACTGGAATTTCCGTACAAAATCGAAATTTTTCCGCAAACAATCGTAATTAGCACACAAGAGGTCTATTTACCACCATTTAGAGCCATCAATTCAAGCCCAACCATATCCATCATAGGAAAACAGAAAATTCTCACAAAAATCAGAAATTTAGCTAACTCCACTCTAATCCATAAAATCTTCCATAAAATCAACTAGTTAGCTACCATAAGTCACCAATTGACCATTATTAGGAACAAAGAGTGAGTTCCAAGCAAAATACCTTAACTTTTCAAGAAAGGTAGTAGCTTAGGGGTTTTTCTTCCAAAACAACTCCACTAAGTCCTTCAAACTCCCTTAGCAAGTCGATTTTGTGGACTAATTGAAGAGTTAATCGGTTGGTTTTCAAGATTTAAGCAAGAATGGAAGATGAAAGGTTGAATCTTTCTTTTCTTTTCTCTCAAGATGGAGTCGGCCAAGAAGGGTTAAAAATGAAGATGATTTGGGTCAAAATTGAAGTTTTAGTAAAGGTAAGAAAGCTAGGCAAGTCAACCATCCAATCGGGTCGCGACACATGGCACTCTTAATGGTTCAAGCTTATCCTTTTGTCTCTCCAAGATTAAACCATCTAAGTAACCTCTAATTATCTCTTAACACCTAATAAATTAATCCCGGTATACAAAACGTAACCTAATTGGTGGAATTTATCGCACTTAACGCCACTAGTGGGTCCCACATCCAATATACACTCTTTATTTCTCATGAACTAACTTGTACTAGAAAAATGATTTAAAAACTATATTTACTTATAAAATCTCGAAAAAAGCAATATAATAGGGTTTAATGAAGAAAATGCATGCAAGAAAAATAAATAAAATATTATGAGATAAAGAAAATTTACGGGTCCTCACATTGTTTCTCTTCAAAATCCGAGAGTTACATTCTTACTTGCAAGGCAAGGGTTTTTTTGAGCAATCTCGCGTGACGTCCTTGGTTGTTCATCCAGTCTATCTACTTGAGTAATCACTTCAATTAGAGTCGCTCTTCTACCACCTTCTATCAAGTTGAGTCGTCCCTCTTGATTCTAGGTTCCGCAATCCAAACGATTGATAAACCTTCTAGATCCTTGGGCGAATCGTGCTATGTGTCTCGGAAAGAGTTGACCGAGGAGCGTATCAGTTGGCTTCAGAGCTGGTTGAGATATCAATTCATTATATCCGTTTCTATTTGCATCTAGTTCATTCTAGGGTTTATAGTTTCCGCTGCCTTGCTATCTATTGTTTCGTTCAAATCTGTCCGAAGTTGTTTCGTCATTGGCGTCTCCAATTTCTGTCCGTTGGTGTTCAATTGTTGTGTCTTGAAATCTGTCCGTAGTTGTAGCGTTGTTTGGTTTAAAATTCTGACCGTAAGTGTGCCACAAATCTATCCGCAACTTGCTTGTTGTTGTCACATCGTTAGTCGCTTCTTGTCGTTCATAAATCTGTCCAAGTGTATCTTCAGTTCTGTCCGTAGTTGCCATTGAATTTTTTTGTCTTCATGCTCCATCGTTTGCTTGTCTATTGCTGTCCGTAATTTCTGGTTTCATTGTCTTGGTGTTATCCAACTTGTTCGCTTGTTTTCAAATCTGGATTTTGTGAAGATTTTGTGAAAACTTGTTGGTATTTTGTGAATCTTGAGAGAACCTACAAGAATCTTGAGTTCCTTGAATTTCTTGACCACAATCTTGGAATTCTTGAAGTTCTTGATAACCTCCGTGAAAGTTCTTGAGGGATCTTGAAGTTCTTGATAGTTCTTGTCTGTGTGAATTGGCCGAAACCAAATCTGGAAAAAGAAAGAAATTCCATTCGGCTAAACTTTGTGTTGTGTTGTTCGTTGTAGTTAGAAAAAAAAGAAAAAAAAAGAGACAAAACAGAAACGAGAGGGAAAAAAAAATAGCAACCGAATTGTGTGATTTGTTTGTTGGAACAAAAATCGGATTTGCGCAATCCCTCTTGGAATAGAATTTAGAGCTTTCTAAAAGTTGTTTCAAGAAGAAAAGGTTTTCTAAAAGGTTTCCAAAACCTAACTTGTTTCCCAAATTCAATTAGGAAACTAGTGGACAGCTTGGATAACTCTCCTAATTCCACTTGGATAAGTCCACTCAAATTAGGAAACTAGGGTTTTGCTTATTTCCTTTTTCCATTCTCGCCACGTTCCAAATCTGTCTGCCACTTTCCATGCACTTCCATGTCCCAAATTGTTTCCAAATTGCATCCAAATTGTGTCCTTGTTCTTGGTTACTCTTGTGCGAAGTTTGGTGAACAATTTTTGGATTTTATGAGGCATTCCTCAAACTACTCAAACCAGCAAAGTAAGGAGTTTTGGTAAGATCATTCGAGTACATTTGGAGTGAAACACGAGAGCGAGTGAAACACTTAGGGAGTGAAGTGAGGCTATATTTGTATTATTTCCTTGTTTGCTAACATTTGGCAGGAACACGTGAAGAGCAATAGAACAAGCCCATCCAACCGCCGACTACACCATGATGTTCAATGCTATGAAATCCGAACTTAAGCGGATTAGTGAACAACAAATGGAGGAAATGCACAACCGTTTTGATGAGCTTTCCAAGAGCTTCACGAGAGGCTCTCGATCTAGATCTCACAACAGAAATCATAACGGTTCCAAAAGGGCAAACTATGAGGACTATTCGGCAAATGAGGATGAAGAGAGAGCCGAGAGGTCTAAGAGGGACATTTCTAAGGAGGTGCTTGGGGGACTTAAAATCAAAGTTCCTACCTTCCAAGGAAAAAGTGACCTTGAGGCTTACTTGGAATGGGAAGGTCGAATTGAGACGGTCTTCGATTGCTATGATTATAGCGGGGAACAAAATGTGAAGGTTGCCACTGTTGAGTTCACCGAATATGCACTCATTTGGTGGGATCAAGAAAGGACTAGTAGGAGACGAAATGGTGAACCGCAAGTCCGAACTTGGCGTGAACTCGAGGCAATGATGCGCAAAAGGTTCGTTCCAAGTTATTACAATCGAGATCTCCACTTAAAACTGCAAACCCTCACTCAAGGCAACATGAGTGTGGAGGATTATTACAAGGAGATCGAAATGGCCATGATGAGGGTTAATATCCAAGAAGACCATGAGGCCACCATGGCATGGTTTCTCAGAGGTTTAAACTCTGACCTTCAAGAGGCCTTAGAACTTCAACACTATGTAGATATAAGCGACCTACTTGAATTGGCCATCAAGGCCGAAAGAGGAAAGAAATTGAGGAGAGGTGGCCGACCATACCCCACCTCAAATCCGAATGTTTGGAAAGGAGGACAGTCGAGAAGGACATCCCATGAAGCTGGACATTCGGCCACACCACCCACTTCTAGCCAAACACAAGGTAACTTCCCTAACCGAAATTCTAATTCTACCCCTAACAAGTTTGTCGATCCATCTAGGTCCACTGCAAGGCCTACTCAAGAAACTCCTAAGCCTAGGAGTGGGGACATTAAGTGCTTCAAATGTCAAGGATTCGGACATATTCAATCTCAATGTCCGAATCAAAGGGTCATGCTTATCACTTACAACGGAAACATCGTGTCGGATGATGACGATTGTGAGGAGATGCCGGATTTGACCAAGAAGGAGGGTGAACTTGACTCGACCGAGGAAGAATGTTCACCAACCCAAGGTGAAATTGGTTGTCTGGTTGCACGAAGAGTGCTAACCGCCAGAGTCAAAGAAGATGAGCAATTGCAACGAGAGAACTTGTTTTACACTCAATGTAAAGTAAGTGACAAAGTGTGCAATCTCATCATTGATGGTGGAAACTGCACCAATGTAGCAGGTTTGCTAATGGTGGAGAGCCTGGGGCTTCCTATGACTAGACATCCACACCCATACCGACTACAATGGCTAAGTGAAGATGGAGAAGTGTGTGTCTACAAGCAGGTACGTCTTTCTTTTTCAATTGGCAATTATATTGATGAAGTTGTGTGTGATGTTGTCCCTATGCATGCAACTCATGTGATTTTAGGAAGACCTTGGCAATTTGATAAGCATGTCACATTTGATGGTAGGTCTAATAAGTACACTCTATTGCACAATGGTAAACGCATGGTGCTAACACCCCTCACACCCGTACAAGTCTATGAGGACCAACTTAAATTGCAAAGAGAATGTGACTTAGACTAACAAAAGAGAAAACTCAAGGGAACCGAATCTGGAAATTGCTCCAAAACTGTGAGGACCCGAAAATTTTCTTATTTTATCTTATTTTACTGGCTTATTTAATCATTTATTCACCCGTTTTCTCCGACTAATTTATTTCAATCATTTTAAATCCATTTTCATGGGACAATGTCTCACTTATATTTTTAAAACGTCCCGTTGGTAAATTAATTTTCTGTGACTCGTTTAGCGAGAAATAAGTGAATGCACATTTTTTGAGGTGATATTCGGTCTGAGAGTGCACTAATCTTGGAGAATTAAGAATGATCGATAGTAGACTAAGAAAAGTTAATTGAGGGATTAGAGGTGAGTGAATTCAAATTTTCGCTTTATCGCGCGCGCGTCGATAGTTTCTAGAAAGTAGCACAGCGCGACTAATTGGAGAATTGTGGAATTAGTATTAGACTCATAAGTATGAGTAATTAAAATGTTAGAGGAAGTACCTTGGAGGATTAGTGCGTGAGTGTAACAAACAAGAGAGAAAGTGGTGGTAGGAAACCCTATTTCGCCAACTATTCGAAGTTGACTTTTTGGCAAACTTAATAACCACTTTTCATCCAAGCTTCCCTCACAAGTTTCACCACACCAAACCCTCATCTCTCTCACCTCATTCTGCCGACCCAAAGGGGAAGAAAAGGGAAGTTTCATCTTCTAGCTTTGATTTGGCTTGCAAATCAACGTCCAACCATCAAACCTCTTGGAGATTCACTCTAGCTAGGAGAAAGAAGCAATCTTGTGGAGTTTCTTGGAGAAATTTTGGTGGAAAAATCTGGTATTCATATAGGTTTAAAGGGTAATCACTTCATCTCTTTAATCTTTCCATTTCTCCAAAGTTTAACGGTTAATCTTCACGAGTTTAAAACCCTAATCGCTTTTATAGGCTAGCGAACTTGAGGAACTTTATTTCTCGCTTTAAATCATAGGCTAACTATCTTGATGAGCCCTCTAGGTAGCTGAATTGAGGCTTTATTATTTGATTATGGTTGTTTATGTGATGAATGAGATGATTATGGTTAGAAAGTGGAGAGAAAGTTGGAAAAATTGTGAGAGGAAAGCTGGCTGAAATTCTGTTCATGTTGTTCTATTTTTATTTCGAAATTTTGATACTTAGTGGGCTTTTAAATTGATGGATATATGTTTTATTATGTGTATATAAAGTGCCTTTCAAAAATCGTGCTGAATGGTTGCACAAAACTTGAGTTTTGGGAAAAGTTTCAAATCTGGAAATTGCTAGCAGGGTAACTGGACAGTAGTCCTTTGCTTGAACATAACTCTTTGTACAAAAATAAAAATTGAGTGCCGCTTGTGGCATTCAAAACTAGACATTCAGAGCTTTCAAATGGTATAAAAATCCCCTGCTAGTTCGTTTTGAGCAAACCGTGCTGAGTCGGCAAAATAGACTGTCCTGTTATGCCAGTCTGTCCGAGAGAAACTGGGAAGCTGCATCTTGTGGCTCAATTTTGTCCCACTTGTGAAAAGATTTTTAAAATGATGTCTTCCAATGAATTATAGCATTTTGAACCTAGTTTATAATGCCATAAACCATTCTTAATTTGGACTTGTGTAGAGTCAGATTTGGTCTGATTTCCAAACTATGTCAAAGCTGGAAACTGGAAAGTTTTCCCTTCCCTGCTGACCGAATGGTCCATTCTCTTTTGGGGTGTTTTATTTCAAAACTTTTAGTGTCATTTACCCATAAATTGCTCATTAAATGTTTTGGGAATCTTGGGTTAAAAAATGGATCGAATTGGGACTGATTTCATTGAACAAAACTTTTGAAAAAGAAAGAGAGATAGGGTTGGCGGATTAGTTTTAAGAAATTTCACTAACTTTGGGCATTTCGTTAACTGCCTTTCCGTGTGATTTTTTACCTAAATTTTGATATAGAGGTATTCCATATATAAAAGTTTAAGTGTACCAAATTTGGCGTAATTTCAATATTATTTCGATACCCAAATAATGCCCCAAAATTGCTCTTCAATCTGGAAATCAACTAATCAGGTTTCAAAAATCAGCCGACTTCAAACTGTTATATCTTCTTGCTCAAAACTCCAAATTTAGTTCCGCTTATTGTGTTTGAAACTTGGTTTGGAACTCTTATTGTGTTATAAATTTCAGAGACTGATTCACTTTTTGTGAATTTTTTCGAATTTCCAAACATTGCTGAAAACCAAGACTGGTTCTGTCTTGTCTTCTTGAATCTGCAACTTTGAATTGAAATTTGAATGCTTTCTGTTTGGAATCTTTAAAAAGTGTCTTCTGGGAACTTTTACTACTTTTAATCTAGTTTCCAACGATATAAATTTTTCTATTTTTTGACTTACCAAACTCAAGATCTAATTTTCCATGTTTTGTCGCGTAAAGCTGAAAATTTTCGATTTCATAGGAAATGAGCTTTTAAGAACTTGTCACTTTCTATTGATATTGATAGATCGTTTTAAACCCGATTTCATGATGGATACAAGTTTCCCTTGTGACTTTAAATCCTCACTTTTAAATCTCGATTTTCGAGAGACTAAAGTTCTCATTTAAGGCATTATCCTATGTCTAAGAAAATGTACTTTCTTCCTTGTATGATAAGTGGTTGTGTGTATATGTGAATGATGGTTGATCATTGTTTCTTCAGGTGCTTAAGAGGATCTTGAAGAGAATCTCGGAGCGAACAACTAAAGACCTTATTTGCACTTACTCATTTGTTTTGAATTGGTGAGTGTCAAGTGCATGATTTGTTGCATAATACTTGAAATACTTCTTGTTGAATATGTAAATTGAATTTGTTGAGTCGAGTTTATACTTTATCGCACTCGTTCTCTTTTACTTGACTAAATAATCGATTTACTCATATGTGAAATTATACTTGTGTTGGCTAGCCGATTGGAGTGAATCTCATTGACTTATAAAATTATACTTGTGTTGGCTATGTCGATTAGAGTGAATCTCATCAACTTATATTTGTAATCGTGGGGGACGCCCAAACTCATAGGCTAACCTTGTGACTCGAGTCGGCATGGGTTTGATCGAGAAGTTTGGTGAGCCATGAGAAAATCATAAAGTTTGATCTATTGGAGAGATCTTGTTTGGCATACGCGTATAGTATTGCTACGATATACTCGAGTAATATCAAAACTTTTGACAAGTGGGCCCGGTATAGGGGGTGTAACGGTGAACGGGAATCTAGGGAAAGTGGAGTCCTACGGATTTTATACTTGCGCGGTTGACGGAGAGTCAACGTGGGATTTGAGAGTCAACGTGGGATTTGGATCAAGACCTTGACCAAGCTACGTGGAATTTAGCTCCTGAGAGCTACAGTATCCTTGAATTATTTCTGTTTACTTTTCCTACTTGAAATGTTAACTACTTGCAATTTATAGTTTATTATTGTCTCGATTTTCTCCCATGCTCTTCTACTTACTTTATTACGTGCTTGCATGATTTTCTTGGCCTCACTGAGCGTTAGCTCACCCCATTAGTTTGTTTTCCTTAACAGGAGTTCGGAATGGAAAGAATTTTGAGGAAGCCGACTTGATTACTGTTGATTAGAATCTTGGGATGTAATTGATTAGTCGACTTCTAGTGGTTGTATTTTGGAGAAAATTGATGTACATTTGGTAACTTGTGATGTAAGATTTGAATATTTATGTAAGGAAGTGACTTTTCTTTATTTTGGCTTTTATTGTTGGTGGTGTATCGTTAAGTTTAAATTTGACTTATATCGAGTCCTGGCAAGAGTTAGATAGGTGTTCCGCGATACCCTTGGGTTTGCCCTAAGGAGAAGTGGGGGCGTCACAAAAACACCTCTTGAGCATTCGACCAAGGGTAACTGTAGTGTTCCTAGTGTCACAAATGATCATGCATTGACTAAATCAAACACTAAGAAGCAAAACATGATAATCAAGGCTAAAGATGTAAGGAAAGTCATGAATTCTAATCAGCCTATGTTACTTATGATATGCAAACATGTGCTTTTAAGTGTTGATGAACTCGACAAGGCATTGCCTTCGAGTGTAGTTGCATTATTGTTGCAGGAATTTGAGAACGTGTTCCCTGATGAGGTCCCTGATGGTTTACCACCCATCCGAGGGATCGAGCACCAAATCGACCTCATTCCTGGAGCACCATTACCCGATAAACCCGCCTACCGAATGGGTCCGGAGGAAACTAAGGAACTCCAAAGGCAAGTTGATGGCCTCCTAGGTAATGGTTGGGTTAAAGAAAGTTTGAGTTTATGTGCTATACCTGTTATACTTGTTCCAAAAAAAGATGGTAATTGGCGTATGTGTACTGATTGTAGGGCTGTTAATGTTATAACAGTTAAATACCGTCACCACATTCCTAGATTAGATGATATGCTAGATGAATTTGATGCTGCTGTTATTTTCACAAAAATTGATTTGAGAAGTGGCTATCATCAAATTAGGATGAAAGAGGGAGATGAGTGGAAAACAGCTTTCAAAACAAAACATGGTCTTTATGAGTGGTTAGTCATGCCTTTTGGGTTAACTAATGCACCAAGCACTTTCATGAGATTTGTAGACACCAAATTTTTAAATAATTTTTATTCTATTCTATTTTTATTTGTTAATTTCATGTTTTTTGGTTTTAGACTTTTTTTAGCATTTTAGATTATTATTATTATCTATTATTTTATTCTAGTTTTAGTTTTTATTTTTATTTTTGTATTCATTTTGCCTTTTTAGCTGTTTATTTTTATTGTTAAGATTTTTAGCATAAAATTTGTCAAAAGAGAAAATCATTCACAAAAAAATATGCTTCAGTTATTTTAGATTCAAGTTCATTATTAAAAAAAAAGGGGGGAAAAGCCACGCATGCAGCGGAATTACAGAATCATGAAGAATACCATTTTCCACGATTTTTTCTGCTTTTTCTTTCTTCCAAACCTTCGACCACCTCATCCCCTTTTGGATTCTTATCAAAACCTTCTAGAACAATAGCCATCGGATGGCCAAGGTAGAAGCATTGAGCTGGGGTGGTTTGTGACCATCCAGATGAGGGTTAAGAGAGATTCATGATGATATAAAAGAAAAAAGAAAGGAACAGCGTGAAAAAAAAAGATAGAGAAAGTGACCGCAGAAAAAGGAAAAAAGAGAATTAGAGAGAGCTGGGGGGTGGCGGCTGAAGGCTGAAGAGAGGCTACGGGGGAGTGAATCGAGAGTGAGGAAGGACGGACTGCTAGAGAAAAACTAAGCAAAAGTGAGGAGCTTTCTGGAGGAGGAGGTTTTAGCAGCCAAGGGGTTCTTTGGACGGGGAAAAAAGGGTTTGAACGAAAAGAAACCGAGGGCTGGAGAGGTTTTTGGGGTGGCGGCGGATGAAGAAGGTTGGGAGAGAAAAAAAAAAGAAGGGAAATCTGAGGAAGGTTGGGGCTGAGAGAAAAATGGCGGAAAGGGAGATTTTGACGGCTAGGTAAGGAAGAAACCAGAGAGTTGGAGTTGCGGCGGAGGTTGAGAAAACTGAAGAGGGCGAGGGAGAACTGAGAATGAGAGTGAAAAAGAGGACTGACGGCAGAAACTTGGGGCTTAAACTGAGAGTAGGGTTGGCGGCTGGGAGTAAGAAAAAACCAGGAGATCAAGAGAGAGCTTTGGGATGGCCGAGAGAGAAAAAAGAAAAACAGAGGGAAAGGCAAACGAGATAGAGAGCTGGAGTAGAACAAAGACTGGACAAAAGAGAGGTAGAAACAAGAGAAAAGGCGAAAGCTTGATGAGCAAAGAGGGAGGAAGGATCTGGAAAAAGGGAGAGGGAGGTGGAGAGAGACGGAACTGAGCAAAAGAAAAGTGACTGAGGAAGAAGAAACCCACGGCCCTCGTCAGTTTCCATCGTCGTGGAGAGGCAAAGTTGTTTGCTAAAGATCGTTCCAATCTAATCCCTTTTTCTAGCTGTTCAGGTACATTACTCTCTCTCCATCTGTTAACGTTATATCCTTTCCATGCTTGTATTCGGAACTCTGGATTTTGTTGGAATGCAATGGGAGGAATATATTTGGTTATGATTTTTAGCCTAAAGCTGTTATCTTTGGCTGTCACGTTGCATGATTAGTTTGTTAGGATCTGCAGTGTGTTTGATTTTTGATTCCTAGGTTATAGTTTAGTATCAAGATGTTATCCTCTGACAAACGCATCTAGGGTTCTTTAGAAAGCTGATTTCGTTTCTCTGTTGTTGCGTGTTCACCCATTTGGTTCTTTGTTTGATCTCTAATGACTAATTTCCTACAGTGGGGTTGTGTTAGTATTGAAGTTTGATGAATTTTGGGTAATAAATTTGCTGGTTTGGGTTTGAAACTGCGAGAAATGTCTGAATAAGTTGCTACAGAGGAAACCAACGAAGAAGAGTTGTATGATCTGTTCATTTTGATTCCTTGCCGGGTGACTGAAATTCTTGCTTGACTTAGTTTTTTTGTTTGGATTGACTTGCTGTATGATGGCAATGCCGTGTATGCTCTGCTGCAATTTTAAGCCGCAAGATGCGATGTAGCATCAGGCTACAATGCGGCAGGTCTGTTACCGCAATAGAGTTTTTTTTATGCCTTAGCAACTTCAGCTGTTCTAACTGAAGCTTGTATCCATACCCATTAGTTCGGACGCTTTCATTGTCTCTTCCTTCGGGGTCCAATGTTTGATAATGAGTAAGTTTGCAGTGTTGGAGTGATTTTATTTGCCAAAGTTTTGGTAAACCAGAAGCTAGGAAGGGCTTGTAGTTTTGATGCTCCTTGTTTTCTTTTGTATTTTTTGCTATGCTTGAACCAAGGTGAAGCTATATGTCTTTGGTTTGTGGTCTAGTTTCACTTATTTACCTCAATGGAATGACTTGATCGTGTGCATAGATTACTTTGCCGCAAGTTTCACTTTTTCTTTTGCTGCGTTTTATGCCCGGCTGTTTCAATCAGATTTTATGGGGGCTAGATGATTATGCTTGAGGATGTTAATGACAATGAGTTGAAGCTTGGTAGTTTGGCTTGAATGTTAGATTAGTTGAGTTTGTTGAATACTGGCATGTAAACCTATCTAAGTTGAGGTAGGGAAATAAGAAAACTGCATTTCATGCTCCTGTTTTGTTGTTTCCTTTCCCGTAACGGCCCACCAAGTGGGTCTCATTACCTTCTTGATGAGAGAAAATTGGATGAGTGAGTTGAGTTTGCATGTGTAGGTCTAAAACATTTGAATCATGTTAGAATACTTGTTGGAAAATAAACAACCAGTTTCGGTTGAGGAAGGAATGCAGCAGATTTTCTTTCTCGGTTGCTAGAGTATATGAAGTAGTTGCAGAAGCTTAATCTTATTCCTAACTTGCATGGAAATTTTCTGAAAATTGCACTTTGGCCCTCCAAGTATCTCTTTGTTCTACTATGGCCCGAGTATTTGGAAAGACCAATCAAATTGACCCCTCAAGCTTTCTTTTTTTTTTCTTCCTTTTAGTTGGATCCTAATTTTGTGAATATGGATTTTCTAGTTATTCAAATGCTTTAATGATTCAATTCCATATTCCTGCGATTATTTCTTGACGAAAGTGATGCCTTGACCCTTCTTTTGTGTGTTGGCGGGTAAAGTAGTAATTTCACTTCATTAGGGCTCCGACTCCAAGGAAGCTACACTCTATCCCTTATTTTTACTTTATTTGACCCTGTGTGTACTTATGTGATTTATGTGTTTAATTGCATGCCTTTTGAATGTTTTCATTTTATTTATTTATTTATACGCTTTATTCTTTTTCATTTCGTATATTTATTTTAGTTCATTTTGATTATTTAAAAGGCATTTAAATGCCAAGTTGTAATAGTTAGGTTTATTTTACTTCATTTGATTTTACATTCCCCTTTCAGATTGTAGTAGGTCCCCCCCTCAAATGTAATAGTTAGGGTTTTTATTCGCTTTATTTCTCGTTTGTGTGGTTTGCATGCTTACGTGCTATGTGTTACTGCTTTCTTAGGGCTTTGCATCTAGATATGCATGCTTATGTGTTATGTGAATTACGTGCTCACATGCCTACTTGCTTTAACTATGCCCATTTACTTGTGTATATATGGTGAATGCAAATGCCCGTTACCGTGGCTAGTCCAATGCTAGTCATGGTCTTCCCCTCGAGCTCTTACAAGTCCAATGCTTGTGAGAGAACGTTAGTTAAGGGCTAGTCCAACGCTAGACCCTTATGAACCATCCGCACGTTAGATCATGATTGTGTGATAAAATCACTTCATCTCATGCATATCTTTACTTTCTAGGGCCTTTTTACCATGTTGCATGACACTTCCCTTATATATGTATATCCCTTCCTCCATATTTTCCCTTATATGTATATTACTTGCCCCTTTGTATGAAACATGACATTAGACTTGCATTTCATCTAAGCATTAGAATTAGGTTAGATCATTTGCTTGATTAGATATGGGAAAACCCTTAAATATGGGATACTGACGAGTTTGGCTTTTTAGCCTTAGCACGCTCGTATTCCCTCTATAAAAGGAAAAATTGAGTCACGAACATTAGTCCCCCGTGCCCGACATGATGCATTTCTTTAGGACATGTATATTTATATAATTATGATTATTTTTATTATTTTCCTTTTCTTAGAGTCTCATATTTTTACATTATTCGTGACTTCTTCAAAGAGTCTTTATTGGGCATCACAATTAATGTGATTGGCACCGATTGAGCTTCGAAGAGATATTTTGACCCTCGATACCCTCTTAGGTCTAGGGTTTGCATCCATATAGTACATCCAAATGTGATAAATTTTTACATTAAATTAAGAAAATCTTTGACTAAATCACGCAACTAGCCTAGGCTAGGTTGAAAGGGTGCCTTGGACTTTTGTCCTTGCCTTCCCTTTCTTCAAATGTGACTCCCGAATCTTTTTTTTTCTGATTTTTCGTAGACTTAGGAGTCGTTTAAAGGGGTTTTCTATAATTTTATTTAAAAATTTATTTTTAGGTGACTTGGTACACCTTAACTCAATACCAAGTGGCGACTCCAATTTTTATTCAAAACCCTTTTAAATTATTATTTTGGGTCAAATCGTCGCATTTTCTATGTCCCATTAGGCCCATTATTCTTTTTAAATCAAACTCATTTTTTCATTCAAAATAATCATCTTTTCTAAAACTTAATTTATTTTTCTTTTATTTTCAAAAAATGGGGCGCGACAGTTGGCGACTCCACTGGGGACTTAGAGAGTCCGAGCATTTGATTTAGTCGATTCTTTTCTTCTTTTAACCTTCTTATATATTACATTTGGATGTTTAGAATTGCATTTTTTCCTTTTTAGGATTTTTATATTTCGCGCGTATCAACTCACTTTCTCACCCATTCACCTACGTTTGATTTGATGGATGGATAGTTTATTTTATCCCGCGCTTTGCATTGCATTGGGATAGGGGGACATTACCCTAGAGCCTCGTGTTGGTTCTCGGTCCCTCCCCTCCAAACGAGCACTAGCATACGTGCATACACTTTACTTTTTTACCCCTCATTTATTTTTCTTTTAGTGGCTTGTCACGCCACTCCACCCTATTACGATTTTAGGCGAACCACTTGGACGTGTGATCGCGACATGACGTGTGCGTAGCATGATCCGAGGGGTGACTCAATCTTCCATTTTAAACTTTGGGTTGATAGCCTTCAGCTTTTAGTCGAAAATTGGGGATTTTTGATAGATTCACTCAGACATGTAGCCGTGACACGACGTGTGCGTAGCAGTGTCTGGGGAATCACTCGAGTCATCGACAAAGAACCTTGGGATTGATGACCCTTGGCTTCCAAGTCTGAAGGCTCGGGGACCTAAAACCTGTCGAGTCTAGATGCATTAGTGAGCCCAGCCTCATGCATCCATGATAATTTACCTAGGGTAGGGTCCGCCTTACCCTATTAGGGACACTATTCACGAGGGGAGGGATCCAACCTATTTTGTTGCTTTATTTCTTTGTATTGCTTTGCTACAATGTGTTATGTGTATTTATTGAACTAACTTTTCTTGGTTTTTGTCTCTATTGCATTCATCAGCCCTAGAAAATAAGAGTTCTGGCATGGTACTCTCTAGGAGCCTACCCTATTGGATATGACACGTTTAAATTCAATGCTTCGCATTTGCAACATGAATACATTTCATTTTAGGCTCACCCCGGCATACAAAAGGGGTTCCCTTTAGGCCATGTTTCATTTGTGTGCTGCATATTTACGCGCTTTGATAAAATGACATCATGCATAAACCCTAGAAGGGGAACGCCATTTGGGGGATCCCGTGGTAGGAATAAGCCACCTTGTGTCTCGGATACTTAATCCAAGGAGACTTGCACGTTTACATTTTGTACCATCCAAAGGGGTAGTGCACAAGGTAAGGTAGGATCTGATCATTTTCATAGAGGGATCTTTGGAATATGAGCGTCTAATAATCACTTTTTGGCCACTTTATCAAAATTGGTAAAAATCCCTGGCGTAAAGGACATTAATTTGAAGAAATTCACCAATATTTCCTCATTGTTGAGACGATAAATAAATTGAGGCCAAAATTTGATATTAGAAGGCTCATAGACTAATGCATCGCAATAAATTTTTGAAACTACCAATGGATAGATTGATTTTTGAGTAAGCTGTCAATTCCGTTCAATCCATTGGACCATTTTATTCATCAATTTCATCCAGTCCATTTTATCAATTTGTTCATTTTAGGGCAATCTAGTCGATTTTGAATAGATCACCAATTTCATTCAATTCATTTGATTAGTTCTTAGGGCAATCTAGTCGATTTTGAATAAATCATCAATTTCGTCCGATCCATTTGACCAGTTTGCCTATTTTTAGGACAATTCGGTTGATTTTGAATAAATCATCATTTCACTCGATCTGTTTGATCAATTGATTTCATTCATTTTCAGGGTTATCCATTCAATTTTGAATAAATAATCAAATTTCATTCAATGCATTTGACCATTTTACCCTTTTTAAGGTAATCTAGTCAATTTTGAATAAATCATCAATTTCATCCTATCCTCTTGACCCGCTTATTCCTTTTTAGAGTTTAAGTATAAAGTTCACTGAATAAATTAGTCGAGACATTGTAATCCTTTCAAGAGCAAGCTCTGTTGCACGTCATGCGTTGATCAAAGCAGGCAATCCATTCGGACTTTGTCCTCATTTTTAGGACAAATGTCTCTTCTCACTCCAATTGACCAAATTTGTTAAAATTATTTTAAGTTGATCGGATCCATCAGGTATTGTATAGTGCCTACCTTAGAGGATTGCATTTTCATGATAGGCCTACCCTTGGCACAAAAAGAGTTCCCCCATAGGACATGCATACCGATTTTATAGTTTTGCTTACTAACTCTAGGTATTTTTCTTTTATTTTTCCCCCTCCCTTGCATTTATAAAAGAGATTTCAATGAGGTAAAAATATTCTTTCTATATTTAATAACGATTTTGTCTAATAGATCCTGAAAATTACAAGTATTACTTGATTCTTGGGCAGGCCCTACAATGTAAATTTGAAAATTCATCTGAAAGCGGCTCGTGTAAAACATTTAAGAGATTTCATTGCTCAAAGGGAAAAAGGGGGCTTTTAAGAGAGAAAAGTGTGTATACATGTGTAAAGAAGTTCTTTAGAATTTTTCTCATATGTATTGCTTTAAAATTTTTCAAACATTGGCAATAATGAAGCTTTCATTCAGACAATTATTGTTTTGTATATAATCATATATATTTCATTCTTTTTTGGCTATTTGAGGGATTTCATGATGAATTTTAAGAAATAAGACCAAATTGAGATTTTTCAACCTCTTGTTCTGAAATTTCACAAGTGTATGTTTTCTAAATTCTCTGCATACACTAGATTGGTGATTCAAACTGTACAATAAGAGTGCTCAAAAATTAAAAGAGGTTACTCAAAAGGCCCAATGAGATACCTTTTCTCCTTCACTGTACAGTTCCTATTTTGCCCACCTCTATTTTCCCCCTCCAAAAATCAGTCACATTGATTGATAAATTGCAAATTGGGGGCAATCTTTGTTTGAAAATGCTCACTGGT
The DNA here is from genome assembly GCF_003713205.1 of Coffea eugenioides. Classification (NCBI taxonomy): domain Eukaryota; kingdom Viridiplantae; phylum Streptophyta; class Magnoliopsida; order Gentianales; family Rubiaceae; genus Coffea; species Coffea eugenioides. The sequence goes on from NW_020864187.1 coordinate 429,373, forward strand.
CTAACCAGATGCAATCACATCTAAGTGAAAGCAAAAATGTGCATTATTCTTGTTTGTTTTGAAAATTTGGAATGATACTTCGAGCATTCGTTCCTCTACTTATACAGATTTTATCATTTGCTCTCCCATTTGAGCCATTGAAAGAATAATTTCGTTTCAAATAAGAGCCTTAATGATCACTACCCTATATTGGAAGATTTTCAAATATCAAAAAGGGAGTGGATTTTCAATGACCATTTCGTTACTTTGGTTGTCATGAGGTATAAGAATGATACTTTGGCCATCGTTTCTACAACCTAAACACTATTTATCCCTTGCATCCTCATTTGAGCTAAAATGGGTGGTTCTTTCCAAAAGCACTTACGATCGCACCCCACTTTGGGGAAGGAGATTGGAGAATTTTCCAAAAGGAGAAAAAGCAAAAATGCTAAAATTAAAAGAAAAGAGGGAATCACAAATTGGAGAAATTTGATTCTACTTGGGCTTCAATTTTGGAAAAAAGAGAAGAAAAGAAAAGAAGAAGAAAGAGAAAAGAAAAGGAAGAGTTTTGTCCGGCGGATCACCTATGTTTCACAGATATGGGTGAACAAGGGTCTTCCTCAGTCAGTTAATTCAGATACAAGCAAGAAATTTCCCATTAATGAAAGTTTCCTTTCAGAGTTAGTGTAAGGAACGGAATAAAAGTCAGGCCCTCTTCTTTTCCAATCAAACATTCTATCCCTAGTTATCCCTTTTGAGCCTTCAGAATAAATCATTTCGTTTGGCAACCCCTGAGAATCGCAAACCCCACACTGGGGCAAGATTGAGTTGAAAAGGGAAAAGTCTCAAGAAGTGAAAAGTGATAAAGCAACAAAATCAAAAGAAAAGAGAAAAGAGAACCTCGGTTCAAAAATAGACTGGGGCAAATTTTTGAAAAATTTCAAAGGAATGGCAGAAGGCCGAAGGAAAAATCAAAAGGAAAAAAGAGAAAAGAGAAAAATGAGGAAGGAAAAGAGCCTCAATTGAGAATAAACTGGGGCAAGTTATGATTTAACCCTAAAAAAAGGGTTGATATAATAATGCGATCTCAGATCATTTAAACCACTTTCGAAAATCCGCTTTCAAGCCTTAACTTTTCTAAGCACCCCACCAGACCCCATTATAAAAGCCGAAAGTCCTGACTTCCGTTCTTTGCAATATCTCTGTTAAGAAACTTTCTAATTAATTGGCAAGTGATACGCATATACTGAGGCTAGGAAATTGTTTAGATGTATTTCTGAATTGATTAGCTGTGAAGTTGACATTACTCATCGTCTGAAAATCCGCCAGGGCACCTTTGAAAAGAAAAGAAAGGAAAAAGCAAAAATAAATGCAAAGGAAATGAAAAAGATTTGATGGTGAAGTCCCCGTTAAGTGATGATGAAAGTCACCAAATCTGAGATCTTTGAGTTCAAAATAGGGGCAATTTTGGAAATGCGATCTTCGGTGCAATGTCCTTGAAAGTCTTATTCTTTAACTATCGTTTTCAAACCACATTACAAGCTCATAAAGTCCATCGCTGACTTATCCTTCATGACAACCCAAAGTGAGGATTATGCTCATAAGAAATCCATCAATCATTTGTGATCATAAGGGTATAACCAGTTTTCACATGTTTAGCTATAGTTTCTACCCATATGTTGCAAGCTTATATGTTGACTAATTTTCTTAAGAAATAAGGGTGACAAACTCTTTGCTTTCACTAAGATGTGATGTTGAATGGATTACATACAATTTTGGGCACAAGAGCAAGACAAATCTTGACTTCTCATTTTCCTTAGCCACCTTAAAATTAGAAATAAGATCGCTTGATTGGTCCTGAAAGACGAGTTAACAAGAAGTGGTGACCCATTACTCTAAGCATTGATGCTAAGATGAGGAAGAAATCTTCTGTAATTTGGTATTATTTCGAGAAATTCATCATGAAATCTTCTGTTAGGAAACATAGTTTCTTACTTTGTTTAAATAAATGGAGAGTCATCCAAACAAATTTTTACAATCAAAAGGAGCCCACACTGGGGCAAAATTTTTGATTGTGAGATTTCACCAAAAATAAGCCCACACTAGGGCAAAACATTTTTAATAGCACTTGGAAATTTCGTCAAGAGTCAAGTAATATACTTTCAAAATCAAATCACACTGCTCTTTCCATGAGTAATAGTTGCCAATATTTTAAAATAAAGTGCATGTTGTACTTTGGCAAACCCCTGTGCAGGTATCCATGGCTGAAATCGATGAAGAAGCGTAAGTCAGAATCTTACGAATCAAGGCCTCAAGGAGGAGCAACCATGCCGTAATGCAAATCAATTGATCGGTTGCACAATAATTGGTGGAAACTGGGGCAAATTATTTTTGAAAAGATTCTCAAAAAATCAAAATTTAATTTAATTTCTTGTTCCTTGACAAATTTCAATTTCTTGTTGATGAAATCTCAGCGCCCGCCGCGCACCCTTCCATTCCCCATTCTTGACAACCACATTTAATTCACTGATTTCTGTCACCGTTAGCATCGAGTCTATCTCACTAACGTGTGTGTTTTGATCATCACGGCAGGCTCGGGTTCAATCCCACTGACCGATTATCAAGGCAGGCTCGGGTGTTGGTCCCACTGACCAATTGACCAAGTTTTGGCAGGCTCGAGTTTAATCCCACTGACCAATTAATCACACTGGGCAAATATTTGGATAATTTTTTTTTTCAAGCAAGTCTTATGCAATTTTTTCATACATACCAGCATTTCTTTTGCACCGCTACTAGCCGTTGGGTTAGTCCCACTAGTGAGCATTTCTTTTACACTACCACTAGCCGTTGGGTCAGTCCCACTAGTGAACATTTCATTTACACTGCCACTAGCCGTTGGGTCAGTCCCACTAGTGAGCACTTCATTTGCATTGCCACTAAACATGGGTTAGTCCCACTAGTGCGCATTTCATTTTTCACCGCCACTGAACATGGGTTAATCCCACCAGTGAACATTTCATTTTGCATCGCCACTAGCCGTGGGTCAGTCCCACTAGTGCGCATTTCTTTTATTCTGCCACTAGCCGTTGGGTCAGTCCCATTAGTGAGCACTTTATTTTGCATCGCCACTAGCCGTTGGGTCAGTCCCACTAGTGCGCATTTCTTTTATTCTGCCACTAGCCGTTGGGTCAGTCCCACTAGTGAGCCTTTCATTTCATTGCCACTAAACATGGGCCAGTCTCACTAGTGTGCATTTCATTTTCATTGCCGCTGAACATGGGTTAGTCCCACCAGTGTGCATTTCATTTTCATTGCCGCTAAACATGGGTCAGTGTCTGAAAATTGCACTTTGGCCCTCCAAGTATCTCTTTGTTCTACTATGGCCCGAGTATTTGGAAAGACCAATCAAATTGACCCCTCAAGCTTTCTTTTTTTTTTCTTCCTTTTAGTTGGATCCTAATTTTGTGAATATGGATTTTCTAGTTATTCAAATGCTTTAATGATTCAATTCCATATTCCTGCGATTATTTCTTGACGAAAGTGATGCCTTGACCCTTCTTTTGTGTGTTGGCGGGTAAAGTAGTAATTTCACTTCATTAGGGCTCCGACTCCAAGGAAGCTACACTCTATCCCTTATTTTTACTTTATTTGACCCTGTGTGTACTTATGTGATTTATGTGTTTAATTGCATGCCTTTTGAATGTTTTCATTTTATTTATTTATTTATACGCTTTATTCTTTTTCATTTCGTATATTTATTTTAGTTCATTTTGATTATTTAAAAGGCATTTAAATGCCAAGTTGTAATAGTTAGGTTTATTTTACTTCATTTGATTTTACATTCCCCTTTCAGATTGTAGTAGGTCCCCCCCTCAAATGTAATAGTTAGGGTTTTTATTCGCTTTATTTCTCGTTTGTGTGGTTTGCATGCTTACGTGCTATGTGTTACTGCTTTCTTAGGGCTTTGCATCTAGATATGCATGCTTATGTGTTATGTGAATTACGTGCTCACATGCCTACTTGCTTTAACTATGCCCATTTACTTGTGTATATATGGTGAATGCAAATGCCCGTTACCGTGGCTAGTCCAATGCTAGTCATGGTCTTCCCCTCGAGCTCTTACAAGTCCAATGCTTGTGAGAGAACGTTAGTTAAGGGCTAGTCCAACGCTAGACCCTTATGAACCATCCGCACGTTAGATCATGATTGTGTGATAAAATCACTTCATCTCATGCATATCTTTACTTTCTAGGGCCTTTTTACCATGTTGCATGACACTTCCCTTATATATGTATATCCCTTCCTCCATATTTTCCCTTATATGTATATTACTTGCCCCTTTGTATGAAACATGACATTAGACTTGCATTTCATCTAAGCATTAGAATTAGGTTAGATCATTTGCTTGATTAGATATGGGAAAACCCTTAAATATGGGATACTGACGAGTTTGGCTTTTTAGCCTTAGCACGCTCGTATTCCCTCTATAAAAGGAAAAATTGAGTCACGAACATTAGTCCCCCGTGCCCGACATGATGCATTTCTTTAGGACATGTATATTTATATAATTATGATTATTTTTATTATTTTCCTTTTCTTAGAGTCTCATATTTTTACATTATTCGTGACTTCTTCAAAGAGTCTTTATTGGGCATCACAATTAATGTGATTGGCACCGATTGAGCTTCGAAGAGATATTTTGACCCTCGATACCCTCTTAGGTCTAGGGTTTGCATCCATATAGTACATCCAAATGTGATAAATTTTTACATTAAATTAAGAAAATCTTTGACTAAATCACGCAACTAGCCTAGGCTAGGTTGAAAGGGTGCCTTGGACTTTTGTCCTTGCCTTCCCTTTCTTCAAATGTGACTCCCGAATCTTTTTTTTTTTCTGATTTTTCGTAGACTTTGGAGTTGTTTAAAGGGGTTTTCTATAATTTTATTTAAAAATTTATTTTTAGTTGACTTGGTACACCTTAACTCAATACAAAGTGGCGACTCCAATTTTTATTCAAAACCCTTTTAAATTATTATTTTGGGTCAAATCATCGCATTTTCTATGTCCCATTTGGCCCATTATTCTTTTTATATCAAACTCATTTTTTCATTCAAAATAATAATTTTTTCTAAAACTTAATTTATTTTTCTTTTATTTTCAAAAAATGGGGCGCGACAAGATTAATGAACCATGTTTTAAGGCAGTTTATAGGAAAATTTGTCATTGTTTACTTTGATGGTATCTTGATCGATAGTCGAAACATGCATGAACATATGGAGCATCTTAGGTTGGTACTTGAAACACTTCAAAAGGTGAACCTCTATGCTAACCTTAAGAAGTGCACCTTTTGTACTAACGATCTTGTGTTTTTAGGCTATGTTGTTAGCTCGCAGGGCATCAAAGTAGACGAATCTAAAATCGAAGCCATTAAACACTGGCCAATGCCAAAGTCAGTTGCGAATGTACGAAGTTTTCACGGTTTGGCTGCCTTCTACCGACTTTTTGTCAAAGACTTCAGTACCATTGCTGCACCATTGACTGCAGTGACGAAGAAAAATGACAAATTCCATTAGGGAGAAGCACAAGAAATTTCTTTCCTTACTCTTAAGGACAAACTCACATATGCACCTGTCTTAGCGTTACCTAATTTTAATAAGACTTTTGAGATTGAATGTGATGCTTCTGGTATAGGAATTGGAGCTGTGCTAATGCAAGACAAGAGGCCTTGTGCATTCTTTAGCGAGAAACTGGGAGGTGCTGCTATGAATTACCCCACATATGACAAGGAGTTGTACGCACTTATAAGAGCTTTGGAAACTTGGCAACATTACCTCTGTCCAAGGGAGTTCGTGATACACACTGACCACGAATCCTTGAAATTCCTCAAGGAGCAATCGAAATTGAGCAAACGGCACGCCAAGTGGGTAAGCTTTATTGACACCTTTTCCTATGTCATTAAGTATAAAACTGGTAAAATGAATGTGGTAGCTGATGCATTATCTCATAGACATTCTTTGCTAGTTTTTCTTGATGCAAAGTTGCTTGGGTTTGAAATGCTAAAAGAGCTCTATGCACATGACATTGATTTTGGTGAAATATTTGCATTGTGTACCAAGAGTCTGCATGGAAAATACTTTTTGCATGATGGATTTTTGTTTTATGTTGACAAATTGTGTGAGCCTAATTCTTCCATCCGTGACTTATTAGTTAGAGAGGCACATAGTGGTGGTCTCATGGGCCATTTTGGCATTGCTAAGATTTTAGTAATATTGCAAGAGCACTTTTATTGGCCACACATGCGAAGGGACGTTGAACGCATGTGTAGACACCAAATTTTGATTTCAAACTTTATTCATTTTAATTTAATTTTTAATTTAATTTGTTTCGATTTTAGGGTTTTATGTTATTTTAATTTTTTTTTTGTTTTGATTCGTGTCTCTTGTCTTATTTTAATTGAATTAAGAGTTTTTTAGCACTAAATTTTCGAAAAAGGAAAAAAAAGAAGAAAAAAGAAAAAGGAACAAAAAAAAGGAAAAGATTGAAAATAACAAGTGGGGAGGCATGCATTAGGACAAGTGTCCCTTTTATATATTGGACAACTAAGCACTTAAGGGATTAGATGTTAGACACTTGGGGGCCTAAGATTAAAAGGAATAGAAAAACAAAAAGAAGGGAGGAAGGATGAGGCGGCTAGGGTTGAAGGCTGCGTAAAAAAAAAAATCAGATAAAAGGGCAAAAGAAGGCTACGCAGGAGGAGGACAGCTGAAGGGGAGGAAGAAAGAAAAATAGCTTCGGGGGGCTTCAGTTGAGAGGAAAAAGAAGAGTGCTTCATCGGAGGCTAAAAAACAGAAGAAAAGAAAGAAACAGAGGGGTTAGCGGCTGGAGAAATCTGGAAAAAAAAAGAGGGGGAGGAATCGGCAGAAGGGCCGAGAAGGGTTGAGGGACAGAAGGGGAGAAGAGACAGAGGAGAATGAAAAAAAAACAAAAAAAAAACAAGGGGGAAAACAGAGTGGGCGGCGGAGTAGGAGGAGAAAAGAAAAAGCTTCATCTGAGGGCGGAGGGTTTTGAGAGAATAGAGAGCCGAGAGAGGGAAGGATCGGAGAGAGGTAGAGGAAAAGAAGAAGAAGGCAAGGAACAAGAAAAATCGAGAAGGAAGATGTGGCTGAAATCTGGAACTCGGAGGAGGAATTTCGGGTAGAGTGAAACGGATGAAGAGGAAAACAGGACAAGAAAGGCAAAGGCAGTTGGCGGCTAGGAGAAAGGATATGACGGAAGAAAAGAAAAAGGCAGCGAAGGCCAAGAGAGGAAAAACAGAAGAGGCAACCAGAAAAACAGGGAAAATGGGCGGAGGAAAAGAAGAAGAAAGCAAAAAGGAACAGAGAGGGAGATTCGGCTTTGGGAGGCGGAGGAAGAGAACTGAAAAAGAAAAACGGAAGGAAGAGCAAGAAAAAGGAGAATCTGGAAAAAGAGAGCAAACCTCCGCCTCCGCCTCTGCCACCGCAGCCGTCGAAGCAGCAGTGGCTTCCACTACCACCTTACCGTCAATCCATCACCATCGCCTGCAAATTGTCGCCAAGAAAGCACTGTAAGCCAATTCTCCCTTCGAATTTCGGTTTGCCTTTCAAGCACAAATGCTGAAAATCCCAACCCCAAGCATGTTTCTGTGAATTGGTTGTTGCGACTTTCTTGATTGATTGTCCGTCATTTTTTGATTGTACGTGATCTTATGGGATTAAGTGGACTGAAATTTTTGTTACTGAACAATTTTGGGCCGATTATAGTTCCAATATATCAAAGAATTGGTGAAACTTCTAATGCTCTCAATCTGTTCGATGAAATGTCTAGCCGAAAATTCTTGTTGAAAGATGTTCTGTTGCATTTCGTGCGTGAAGAAACCGGCTAAGTCGGCCAATCTGTTTCCTCACGTTTAAGAAATTTTGATGCATTGCTGTCCTCCATTTTTCTGTTTCTCATGTTTTCGGTTGAATAAATTCGAATTGAAATGGTTTGAGAAGAAGTTTGTGTGATCGTCGTTTTGATTGGGAAGGGCTAGAATTAAAACTGGTTTTTTGGGTATTGCTCTGGTTGTAAGTAAGACAGAAATGGTGGATTGATGTCTGTTCTATCGGAGAAGAAGACCGTTGGTCTAAAAATGCAATCTCAGTCCATCCATTTTTGTTTTCCGTTGTGATATAACCCCAAAAGTTTTAGAACTTCATAATTTGCCCCCCAAAACTGTTGTAATTCCTTCAATTAGGTCCCTGTTTTTGTTGCATATGAACCCCTCAAGTCTTCCCCTTGTTCACCGTGGCCCCAAAATTTGGAAAAATCGAATTCATTTTTGCCTTTCTTGAGCTTAATCCTATGTTTGCCTATTTTATGTGATTTTTTTTTTTGGATAGATTAATTCTGGGATTTAAATCATAATTGTGGCTTGATAATTTTAGTTATTTTGTCTATCTTGTTGGGTTTAGTAGTATGGTTTAGGTTTTGGGTAATAATACTTAGTTGGGTTGGACTAATGGATTTTGGTTTGCTTCTCCTGGGTTTATGATTTGGGCTTGAAAGCTTGAGGCCTTTAACTGTGTATGAGTTAGATTAGTGAAAATGATGGGCTAGCCCGCTTGTTTTCCTTGGACTTCCGATTGGGCCAAGTGATTTTTGGCCCAAACAAATAAATAAAATAGCCCAGTGGTTTGATCCATTAAGAAGACAGAGAAACAAATTTTGTAGATTAGTCCCTGTACTTCTCTTTAATTTCACTACGGCCCTACAAACTTTCAATGTTTTTTCAATTGAGTCCTTAATTTAATTGCAAATAGGTCCCTAAACTTTATTTTTCTTTAATTTTGACCCTAAAACTTTGTTAATTTTTACAATTAGGCCCCTGCTTGTTTTAATTTCTTAAATGTAGGTCGTTTACATGATTTAAATTGATTCAATTTCACGTTTAAGGGTTTTCTATAATTTTACTCAAAAATTTATTTTTTAGGTGACTTGGTACACCTTAACTCTATACCAAGTGGCGACTCCAATTTTTATTCAAAACCCTTTTAAACTATTATTTTGGGTCAAATCGTCGCATTTACAAACCCCCATTTAGGCCCATTTTCATCAAAATCGTTTTTTCAAATTAAAAATCAAACCAAAATTCACTTTTTGAACCATTTATTTATTTTATTAAAAATGGGGCGCGACAGCTGGCGACTCCACTGGGGACTTAGAGATTCCGAGCAAATTTGATTTGGTCAATCTTTTTCTTCTTTTAACCTTCTTATATATTACATTTGGATGTTTAGGATTGCATTTTTTCCTTTTTTAGGACTTTTTTTGCATTTCACGCGTATCAACTCACTCCCTCACTATTGGCATACGATTGTTTGGATGAATGGATGGTTTATTTATGTGATTCCATGCTTTGCATTGCATTTGGGTGGGGGATATTACCCTAGAGCCTCGCGTTGGTTCTCGATCCCTTCCCTCCAAACGAGCACTAGCATACGTGCATAAGCTTTAATTTTTTACCCTTCATTTATTTTTCTTTTCGTGGCTTGTCATGTCACGACCCCACCTCCCCCTAAGGCGAACCGGAGGGTTCGGCGGGCCGCCTGCCCGGCTCTCACCGGAACTCAGTCGTTCACTACAATCCTCAAACAAATACAAGATACAATCTCAAATATAAATCCAATATTCCAACATTTACATATCAAAAATATTCCAACATTTACATATCAAAAGCGAAGCGTCCACGCTTCCGCAGCGCCACTCTGATCCTTGATACCAACTATTATACAGGAGAAAGTCCAAAACTAGATGATTACACATCCAAGCAATTCTAAACGTTCAATACAATCCCAATATGAACGATTACACAAAAGGAAATCCAAATTCAAGCCACACATGAGATAATCCATGAATAAACACTACAAGCCACTCCTTCGCCTTGAGCCCTGTGGAGGGGAATAAAACATTTTGGGGTGAGCTAGAAGCTCAGCGAGTAACCAAGAAATTCAGTTATCAAAATCAGTTTCCACAATCGTTCATTTCAATAATGTCATGCTTCAACAATCAATGCACTTTCACTTCTCTCATGAGCCAGTGAAATCATGGTACTTAGACGTCCAACGCTCCAAACAATCATTTAACATTGAACATTAACATTGAACATTGAACATTGAGCCCATTGGTGCTCTACAGGAACATTAAACGGTGAAGGAAACGTCGGAGTCTAGCACTCGAATTCCAAGTACTCATTTGAGCCAAAACATGTCAAGAACTTATATGCCGGCACACAGGATATGCAATCAAAGAAACGATGCAAGAAACATTTTAAAGTACCGTTACAAGTAGTTTAAGGTCACTCACCTCCACAGCTCACAATCCTCGTCCAATATAGCCAATTCCATCATTCAAGTCCATCATTCACATGAAACTTAAGGTAACCAACGCTATTAAAAATCGGACAGCATTTCCCCATAAATTCATCCTTTCCATCCTACAATCAAACCCAATCACATAGCAATTAACCACAATTGCTCAAAACCAGAAAACAGTTTTGACGTCCTTTTGCGGTAATGGTGCCAAAAGCACTACGATGGTCGGATGAAGGTACAAGAACACCGTTTCGAAGCTAAGAACCAGGGCTACAACAATGTAGAAGGCCACACAGTCCAAATCCCAGCACAACTAAGTCATATATGCCAAATACCAAAACCAGAATCGAAATTGCAGGTTCCCATATCACACAAAACTGTAATCAGTCCAAGTCAGTCTATACAGGTCCAAATGCATTGATTCCAAAGGAATATGATAGCTAAGAGATCAAGCTACATTTCATCAGAAGACACCAACAACAAAATCCAAACCAATTCCAGTCAAAACAGACGATTACAATCACAGTTCGCACATTCTGATCACCCAGAACAGCAACAGTAAAAATGACATATCTCACTCTACACTAATCCAAATGACCTGAAATTTTTCAGTCACTTCAAACTCATCAATACCTACAACTTTCATGTTTTGAGCAAAGTCCAATTCAGCCTATAACCCTATGATCCAAAATCGGACAGAATTAGGGGTTTTGAAACCCTAACATTTCTCAATTCAATCCAAATCCAAAATTGATTGCATTTATCAACAATTCACACCTACTAGAGTCAAAGCCCCTTATTACCAACCATAAAAAACAACCACACCATCAAGAACATATGAAACCAGAAAATTCCTCAAAAAATAAAAAACTCAACCAATTCACTTCAAATCAAGAAATAAAACACATAATCCCTCACTTAAGCCACCATTAGGCATAAATTCAACATCATTAAATATAGGAGGGTGTTCATATACCACTTACCAAGTAATCAAGAGAGAGGAAGATGTTGGACACCTTAAGTCTTCAAACAAACTTCACTAAACTACTTACTAGCACCCAAGGGAGAAATTTTATGGAGTAGAATCTAAGTTATGTGGTTGGTTTTTGGAAGATTGAGTGAAATGGAAACTAGAAAGTTGAAGAATTTCTTTCTTCTTTGCTCAAGGAAGAATCGGCCATGAAGGAGAAGAAAATGGTGATTTTTGAGCAATTTTTCAAGATATTTACTCAATTTGGTCAAAAGTCAAAAGTGTGAATAGTTGCCAACAAAGTCCAACCAATGGTTGTGTGACACATGTCACTCCATTAATGCAACTCTATCCTTTTGTCTCTCCAATAAAAATATCTTAACACTTTGTAAAATAACATCACTTAATATCTTGAAAATACAAAATTCCAACAAGTGGTTAAAAATATAATGCATTTACCGCACTAGCGGGTCCCACGTCCAAAATACGCTTTTAATTTCTCAAAAACTAACCGATACTAGAAAAATCATTTTAAAACTATCTTTGCTCATAAACTTTATCTGGGGAATTTTTCCAATAAAGAAAATGTAGAAAAGGCGGGGGATTAAATAAAATAAACCCTAGAAAATTGGAAAATTTCCGGGTTCTCAAACTCTTTTTTTTTTCGGGGCGTCACAATCTCCCCTCCTTAAAAGAATGTCGTCCTCGACATTCCCTCTTGTACCAATCAAGTCAAGACATCCCGCAAAAATCTCTCCAGAGTCAAATCAAACCCACAGTCCGACATCCTAAACTTCAAGCCTAGGATACACTACAGAGATCTGAAGCCTAAGCTCTGATACCAATTGTCACGACCCCACCTCCCCCTAAGGCGAAGCAGAGGGTTCGGCGGGCCGCCTGCCCAGCTCTCGCCGGGACTCAGTCGTTCACTACAATCCTCAAACAAATACAAAATACAATCTCAAATATAAATCCAATATTCCAACATTTACATATCAAAAGCGAAGCGTCCACGCTTCCGCAGCGCCACTCTGATCCTTGATACCAACTATTATACAGGAGGAAGTCCAAAACTAGATGATTACACATCCAAGCAATTCTAAACGTTCAATACAATCCCAATATGAACGATTACACAAAAGAAAATCCAAATTCAATCCATACATGATATAATCCATGATAAACACTACAAGCCACTCCTTCGCCTTGAGCCCTGTGGAGGGGAATAAAACATTTTGGGGTGAGCTAGAAGCTCAGCGAGTAACCAAGAAATTCAGTTATCAAATCAGTTTCACAATCGTTCATTTCAATAATGTCATGCTTCAACAATCAATGCACTTTCACTTCTCTCATGAGCCAGTGAAATCATGGTACTTAGACGTCCAACGCTCCAAACAATCATTTAACATTGAACATTAACATTGAACATTGAACATTGAGCCCATTGGTGCTCTACAGGAACATTAAACGGTGAAGGAAACGTCGGAGTCTAGCACACGAATTCCAAGTACTCATTTGAGCCAAAACATGTCAAGAACTTATATGCCGACACACAGGATATGCAATCAAAGAAACGATGCAAGAAACATTTTAAAGTACCGTTGCAAGTAGTTTAAGGTCACTCACCTCCACGGCTCACAATCCTCGTCCAATATAGCCAATTCCATCATTCAAGTCCATCATTCACATGAAACTTAAGGTAACCAACGCTATTAAAAATCGGACAGCATTTCCCCATAAATTCATCCTTTCCATCCTACAATCAAACCCAATCACATAGCAATTAACCACAATTGCTCAAAACCAGAAAACAGTTTTGACGTCCTTTTGCGGTAATGGTGCCAAAAGCACTACGATGGTCGGATGAAGGTACAAGAACCACCGTTTCGAAGCTAAGAACCAGGGCTACAACAATGTAGAAGGCCACTCAGTCCAAATCCCAGCACAACTAAGTCATATATGCCAAATACCAAACCAGAATCGAAATTGCAGGTTCCCATATCACACAAAACTGTAATCAGTCCAAGTCAGTCTATACAGGTCCAAATGCATTGATTCCAAAGGAATATGATAGCTAAGAGATCAAGCTACATTTCATCAGAAGACACCAACAACAAAATCCAAACCAATTCCAGTCAAAACAGACGATTACAATCACAGTTCGCACATTCTGATCACCCAGAACAGCAACAGTAAAAATGACATATCTCACTCTACACTAATCCAAATGACCTGAAATTTTTCAGGCACTTCAAACTCATCAATACCTACAACTTTCATGTTTTGAGCAAAGTCCAATTCAGCCTATAACCCTATGATCCAAAATCGGACAGAATTAGGGGTTTTGAAACCCTAACATTTCTCAATTCAATCCAAATCCAAAATTGATTGCATTTATCAACAATTCACACCTACTAGAGTCAAAGCCCCTTATTACCAACCATAAAAAACAACCACACCATCAAGAACATATGAAACCAGAAAATTCCTCAAAAAATAAAAAACTCAACCAATTCACTTCAAATCAAGAAATAAAACACATAATCCCTCACTTAAGCCACCATTAGGCATAAATTCAACATCATTAAATATAGGAGGGTGTTCATATACCACTTACCAAGTAATCAAGAGAGAGGAAGATGTTGGACACCTTAAGTCTTCAAACAAACTTCACTAAACTACTTACTAGTACCCAAGGGAGAAATTTTATGGAGTAGAATCTAAGTTATGTGGTTGGTTTTGGAAGATTGAGTGAAATGGAAACTAGAAAGTTGAAGAATTTCTTTCTTCTTTGCTCAAGGAAGAATCGACCATGAAGGAGAAGAAAATGGTGATTTTTGAGCAATTTTTCAAGATATTTACTCAATTAGGTCAAAAGTCAAAAGTGTGAATAGTTGCCAACAAAGTCCAACCAATGGTTGTGTGACACATGTCACTCCATTAATGCAACTCTATCCTTTTGTCTCTCCAATAAAAATATCTTAACACTTTGTAAAATAACATCACTTAATATCTTGAAAATACAAAATTCCAACAAGTGGTTAAAAATATAATGCATTTACCGCACTAGCGGGTCCCACGTCCAAAATACGCTTTTAATTTCTCAAAAACTAACCGATACTAGAAAAATCATTTTAAAACTATCTTTGCTCATAAAATTTATCTGGGGAATTTTTCCAATAAAGAAAATGTAGAAAAGGCGGGGGATTAAATAAAATAAACCCTAGAAAATTGGAAAATTTCCGGGTTCTCAAACTCATTTTTTTTTCGGGGCGTCACAGATTTGCTTGGTTAACATGATTGGACGGTACTTAACTTGTTTGATAGGGTAAGGGTGTACTTTATCGCACTTGCCCTAATGTGACTTATTACTGTGCATTGGTTACAAATGGTTTGGTATATGTATATATATATATACATGACTTGAATATTGCTTGGGATCCTAACCCTATTGGTTTGTCAGTCAAATCGAGCCAGTAAGGGCTTGATCGAGGAGACTGGCGAACCATAGATACTGTTTATTGTTTATTGTGTAATCCTTTGGATATGGTCCACTGGATTCGGCATACTCATATATTACCATCACTATTACTTTGGAGTTCGAGCACTGTAAGGGGTTGATTGGTGGATGGAGTTTGGAGTTAAGTAGTGATCTACTAGACTGGTTACTCTACCTGAAATTTGAAGGAGTGTCAACTACTACTTGGTGAAGCTACGGTGGAGTTAACTCGCAAAAGCTACTGTATCCTTTTACCTGAAATTGTTGGATATCTAATGATTTGCTATTTGAAGTGTTATTGCTTATTTTTATGAACTCTTATGGTCACTACTTTGATATTCCAAGTTCTTACAATGGACAATTTGCTACTTGGGTTTGTATGAAGTTTTGAAACCTCACTGAGTTTTGACTCACTCTATTAGTTTTGTTTTCCTTACAGGGGGTACGAGCGTGGGCGTGAGGCGGGTTCAAGCTAGCATCGTCTAGTTTTTTACTTTTGTGAATTGTACTCACGCTAGTGCTTGATTAGAGTTGGAAGTCATTTGGATCTTAAATCTTTTGTTGTATTTTGAGAATGTATGAATATTTGAGATAGACTTGAGCATAAATGTACATTCTAAGTTTGGAACTGTGGTTTCGTTTCCTTTTGAAAT
Organism: Coffea eugenioides; assembly: GCF_003713205.1. NCBI lineage: Eukaryota > Viridiplantae > Streptophyta > Magnoliopsida > Gentianales > Rubiaceae > Coffea > Coffea eugenioides. Next base: position 444,847 of record NW_020864187.1, read on the forward strand.
TGTAATTTGTGTTCTTGAAGTCGAGAGTGAGTGAGCCCTGGCGAGAGTTGGGCAGGCAGTCCGTTAAACCCTGGGATACGCCCTAGGGAGAGGTGGGGTCGTCACAGGTGGTATCAGAGCCTAGGTTTGAATTGGTCGGGGTGGAATGAGTGACTTGTATATGATATGGCTTGTGTATGGCTATTAAAGTGTGAAATCCTAGAGAGTAGGCGACTAACTTAGTGGTACTTGTTTACATTGCTTATTCTTTTGATGCTACTTGTACTGTAGGCAATGAAAGAAAATGGCGAGAATGGGAATGCCGAACAACCTCGACGAGTACTTAGCTATCAGGAGTATCCAGGAGGGCCGGTACTTCAGTGGGCCCGAGGACGTAGGGTCAGACACTGTGATTGTTGGCGGACCTACTCATATCCCGATTGGGTGGTCCTTGCCATAGAGGGTGAGAGGGAAATGTTGGCCAGTACTAATCGTAGGGCCCAAACTGAGATCAAGTGCCTGACGGCAATGCTGGGAGAGCAAGGTGCTAGAATTCGGGAGCTCGAGACTTCTATTCTCGAGGAACAGGAATGAACCAATGCTTTTTGAGAGCAAAGACAGAAGGCTAATGGTCACCTTGTTCGAATAGTAAGGGAAGTAAGGAACGAACCAGTAACATTTTAACTGAGTATGGGGCACTTGTGGAGGAAGTAGTACAAGTGAACTTGGCCGAGGAAGGTCAAGGGAACGTAGCTCCTACTACTTAGGAGCCAGCCGCACCTGAAGAGATGGTGGAGTCGGCTAGATTAGTGACAAACTAAGTTAGAGATTTAGGGTTTGGGGGTTGTGCAAGGTAGCTAGAACATAGTATAGAATGGTTGGGATGACACGTCCCCTTTCTTGTTTTGCTTTTGATATTGATGTGTTACGGTTGATTTATATAGTATACACTTTTGTTCTATGTCCTTTGGTTGCCATAAGTACTCGATTTTGTTAAGTTGATATATACAGTACTTCATGACTTGATATGTAAATTACTATGATATCTATATAAAGAAAGTATCTTATTTAAATGTGCTCTATTCTTTTCATTTTATGCTTTGGAAATGCTTATTTCGAGCTTTATAGCTACTTTATTTTACTTGTACCTATAGTCTATTTTCCAAAAGGGGTATGGAAGGTAGGCGAAGTCAGGGACATGGGACTAGTCGAGGACACGGTTCTAACCGTGGACGTGGGTTAGACAAGTACAAGAACTGAGAGAAAAGAGAGATGCAATGGGCGAGCAACAACCTGAACTGAGGGTTGAAGGAGGGGATCAAGTAGCAATGACAATCCAACAAATGACTAATATTTTAGCTCGATTGGTAGAGCAGCAGGGTCAAGCCCCTATCAATCAACCTAGGGACCCTAAAATAGGGGAAGATAGGACCCTAGAGCGGTTTCAAAAGTTTTTTCCTCCCAAATTTCTTGGAGGGCCAGACCCGGAGGTAGCGGAAAGATGGCTGGAAACAAAGATCAATATTTTCGCCACCTTGAATTATACTGAGAAAAGGCAGGTAAACTTTGCCGTATTCCAATTTGAGAGACTAGCTAGAACTTGGTGGAATATAATTAGGGCTAAGTGGGAGAGAGAGCGGATAGCATGGACTTGGGCGAACTTGTGAGGACCCGAAAATTTTCTTATTTTTATCGAATGTTATTGGTTTATTTAAATATTTATTCACCCATTTTCGTAGAATAATTTATTTCAACCATTTTAAGTCCATTCGTATGGAACAATGTCTTATGTTTTTAAAATATCCCGTTAGCAAATTTAATTTTTCGGAGGTTCGTTTAAATCAAGAATAATGAGTACACGTGTTTCGAGGCTGTGAGGCCCCAGTCAGTTCTTAAGTGTGATATTAGGGTTTTCATTATTTTTGTGCGGTTATATTGGGGTTTTAGGGTTAAGAAGAAACCCCTAATCTCGGTTAAGATTGAAACCCCTAACTCTGCTTATGATTAAACCCTAGTTTATGTTTTATTTGTAGGGTCAAGTTCTAGTTCATATTTGGTATTCTAGTGTGTGTTTTGGCACAAGTAAAAATAGGATTCGTTTTAGTTTATAAAGGTTTAGCAAGTTTGAAATGGTTAGCAAACCTTAGATTAGTAAACCTTTAGTGTTATAATTTATTAGAAAGCTTAAGTTGGGTTTAAAAACCCTAATTTTGCCAATGTTATAAAAGTTGTTGTTTGATTGTTTTATTATGGAGAAAGTATGTTTAAGTATAGGTGATTAAAATAAGAAAGTGATTAGTGAAGTAATTAAGCGTGATTACATGTTTTAGATTAGATTAAGTTATGACCTATGGAGTTAATTGAAAGATTATCAAATGTTGAGGGCAAGAGTAGAATAAAAGCTAGGTTGAAGTGCAAGGGTTTAAAAGGCAAATAAAGCATTTTTATGTGATTGGTTAGCCTAAAAATATCTCCTAGGGTCTTTGACTATTAATTACCTTAGGAATTGTAGGATAATCACAAGACAAAACAAAACAAAACTTGGAGAGAAAAAGAGAGAGTGAGAGCCGAGAGGGAGAGAAAGAAAAAAAAAGAAGGAAAGCTTGCTTTGGTGCATCATTTTTGCTCTTCAATCTTGAGTTTGGATCTTGGAGAAACAACTTGAGCACTTGATTGTTGTGGGTGATCATCTACAAATCTTGAATCAAAGGTAAATCATCTTCTTTGAAAGTTAAAATTTTGGGGTTTCTAATCTTTAAGCTATGAAAGTGATGTATTTTGTTGTGATTATGGATTTGTATGGTGGAATTGATGTTATATGGAAGTTTCATGGTTTAATTATGATGATGATGTTGCTGAAATTTTGATTAAGCTTATGAAAGAATTAGGGTTTCATGCTAAATAAGTTAATTAGCTTTAATTTTGTGCTATGAAGATTGTAGTGGTTGTGTTTGATGATTGGTTTCTTTGGGTTGATGAGTTGGTGGTACAAAAACTGATTTGGGTTAAGAAACCCTAGGCTTTCTTAGGTTAGTTTAGCTTGGCTAATGTTTAGTTAGTTAGGGTTTGGTTAGTTGGGTGTTAGATCAAGTTCCTTAGTGCAAATGAAGTTAGGTTAGGGATTATGGTTCGTGTTTGGTAATTTTGTGGTAAAATAAGGAGAGAATTTCGGACCATTAATAGACTTTTAGAAGCTGGTATATGTGTGTTTCATTGGTAGGAATTTGGTTGGAAACTTGTATAAGAACCATAGAAACGGACCGTGCGGTTGCGGCGCGCAAAAACCGGCAAATCTGGAAAACTTGGGCAGTTCAGCATCCGAACTTTGGCTTCATTTTTCTTGATGTTACGTATGGATTCAGAAGTTCCTCAAAACATGAAAGTTGTAGCCTCATAAGTTCTGAATATGCCTGTAAAATTTCAGGTCAAACGGATTAGTGTATCCTGAGTTATAGACAAAACACTCATGCCTGTTTTGAACATTGGTTTGTGCTGCGTTTTGAAGTCAGCCTCTGACCGTGCATTTTTCCGTTTTGATTCCGTATGATCTGGGTGTCAACTCCTTCATAAGAAATGTAGATCTTGGTTTTGGTCTTCGAAACGGTATAAAGTACGTCGAAATCCGAGTTCCGTAGCTCCTGTTATGACCAAAACAAGATCGATCGTCAGAACTGCCTTGAATCTGGACAGTTCTGACGGGTACTTTGACACTCAACTTTCGTTCTGTTCTGAATGGATTCAGGTCTTGGCCAAAACATCAAAGTTTTAGCCTTATGTCTCAGCTTTCTAATGCCTTTGGAATTTCCTGATTTGGATTTGTGAAGCTGGGAGTTATGGTCCAGCAAACATACCCTGTTCGTTACTCTAGAGTGCGAATTCCTGGAACGGTTTTCTGTACTTTCGACCTATTTCCGTTTAGATCCGGATTGAGGTGTCTTCATGAAAACTGTAACCCTTCCTCTTAGCTTCACAACGGTACCTCATGTACCTTGATCCGACACTCGTAGCTTCAATTAGGCTCAAAACAGTTTTGACGGCAAAGCGATTAGGTTACCATTTCCGTTTCCGTATGCCGTTTCCGCACTCGTATGTGCCGATTTTGCCGTTTTGCTTGTTTTAGGCATATTAGTAGCCGTTTATGATATTATGTGATGCAATCTTCTATTTCAGACGGTGGTGAGCTAGGTGGAGCCGGTGGGGCCTACTAGCTACTCCTCGCGGCACAAATTTCGAACTTTTGTTCTTTTGTTCGTTGAGTAAGTATTCAGGCCGCTCTTATGTGTTAGTTGCTTATGTGTTTCGATATGTATGAAAAGGGTACCTAGGCGAGGGTGTACTTTATCGCACTCGACCTAAACCCTAATTTACGCACATATTTGTACATGGCATATGTATATGAATCATTTTGGAACTAAACCCCTTGAGCTTGTGGCTCGGGGTGACTTTTGAGTAAATTTTGTGAAGTTTGTGAGTTTGGGGCCCGATCTCATGACCTAGATGGACTATTCGAGCCGGTTAGGGCTTGGTCGAAGTCAGTCCAACCTGGTTTGAGGTCACCAAGTTTGTGAATCCGGTTCACCGATTATGTGGACCAAATTTGTGAACCGAGCTTGTGAACCAAGCTCAATTTCGTTCGCTCGAGCAAGTTTGTGAGGTGTCTGGCCAGAGAGGGTGATAAGGTGTACGGTGGGAGTACAAGTGAAGTTCTACGGACCATTATTTGTGGTCGACGGAGTGTCGGCAGGAGGTCACACATGGCAAACGATCTGGCTTTGGAGCCACCTGTATCCTTATTATGTGATGTTACTTTTCTGCTTTTGCTTTACTCTTACTGTGTAACTGTTGTTACGTGAAATTTACGCTTTTGCCCCTATTTACTTACTAAGCATATAGCTTACCCCTTTCCTTTTATTTTCCTTAGCAGGGGCCGATGCGTAGACTTTTGGCACATACACTAGTATGGTTAGGTTTGCTTGTAATAGTTGGACAATTAGGATGTTTGTTTTTGTTGTGGTGGTTTGTATAAGGACCCTCCTTAGGGTCTACTCTTTGGTTTTGGTTATAATTATAAGGATGTAATAGTATAAGCAAGTACTATTGAAGAATGTAATTAGAATACTTTTGGGGATTGTATATATTGTATATAGTGCTCTTTCGATTTATCTAGTTTTATTACTTTAGATTTTGAGTCCTGGCGCGAGCTAGGCAGGCGGCCCGTCGATACCCTTGGGTTCGCCCTTGGGAGAAGTGGGGTCGTCACAGGTGGTATCAGAGCGCCTAGGTTAGAGGACATGGGCAAGTGGGACATACGCGATAGGCACTAGGCATATTTGATTCTTTTAAGCTTAATGATATACTTTAAGCTGAAATGCCGGTGAACTGACGAATTAATGTTTTGTAGGTATGTATCCGGGCAGTTCGAGTGGTGCGAGATCCAGTGGCGTGGGACTGAGACCTCTGAGTGCGAGAGGCCCAGAGGATCGAGTGTTGCGTAAGCGGGCGATCCGTTATCGGCAGAGACCTGGAAAGCCTTACACTTTGTACTCCCCTTTTGGACAGGTGTCACACCGACTTTGTAGGTGTTGGTATACGTACAGTTATCCTGACGAGGTGTCCTGGTAGTGGACGATGAGCGACGTAGCCTGATTAGTCAGTTAGAGGAGGCCAGAGAGGTTGGCCATGGGCAGGCGATACGTATTAGGGACTTGGAGCGGAGTCTCCGAGATGAGATGCAGAGGGCAGACGCTTTACGCCGTCAGCTTCAGGACACTCATCAGCACCTCTTCGCTATGAAGAGGCAGCTGAAGGAGAGGGTTCAGAGTATTTCGATGGACTGCGAGGTCATCCTAGATATGGCCGCGGAGGCACCGCCTCGAGCCACCGGTCCAGAGGGGATGGATGAGGTGGACACGTTAGGTTCCGTTGGGAACCTGGGCCATAGGGGAGGCGTTTAGGGTCGCTTTTATACTTTTGTTTAGCTAGTGGATTACTTTTGTTAAAACTGGCATGACCACTTTCTTTCGTTATTTGGTTGATTGACTAGATTTTGGAGCCGGTGCTCATGTGTACATTGGGTTTTGTACCGATTGGAGGTCGGTAATCTGTAAATCTTTTGATGTGACTTTGTAAATATATGTATATATTTGAGTGGCATTTTGAACTTATCTTTTGTGTGTCTTTTGTGCATACGCTTTACGTCCGTACTTTTGCTCATAGTTTGGATAATAAGTATATGTAACGTTCTGATCTATAGACTTGTGCCCCGAAATGGACTCCGGTGGTCCAAGTAGAGCTGGAGAGCAAGGACGAGACTCTGAAGGAAATAATGGAAATGGGTCGGATCAAGTTGCTACAGCCATCCAGCGGATGGCCGATCTACTAGAGCGAATGACAAATCAACAGGGCCAGGGGAGCAGTACTGGGAATCCGGGACATAATCCGGGTAATCATGAGGGAGAGGACCGTGCTTTAGAACGGTTCCAGAAATTTGCACCTCCTAAGTTTATAGGTGGACCTAATCCTGACTTAGCCGAGGGCTGGATGGATCGTATGTTAGACATATTTGCCGTGCTTAGGTATTCGGAGGAGCGGCAGATATCCTTTGCCATCTTTCAGTTCGAAGGGGCCGCGCGAGCCTGGTGGAACGTGATCAAAGCCAAGTGGGAGCGAGAACAGACCCCCTGGACATGGGTCAATTTTACTCGAGAATTTAATGAGAAATACTTGCCGTCCATTGTGCAAGAGAAACGAGAAGATGATTTTATCCGCCTGCGTCAAGGGGCATCTAGTGTGGCGGAGTATGAAACTCAGTTTACAAAACTCTCTCACTTTGCCCCAGAGCTGGTGCTGACGGAGCAAAAGCGAATTCGCCGCTTTACCCAAGGCTTGAATGTGGAGTTTCAGGAAGCGCTAGCGGCCGCACAGTTGGACACATTTAGTCAGGCGCTAGAAAAAGCACAACGGATTGAGACTGCCAGGGGACATGTTAAAGCCTTCCATGACCGGAAAAGGAGGCAACCTAACTCGAATGATTCCGCGGTTGGACAGAGCTTGCGAAACGAGCCACTTGCTAAGATGAGTAAAGGCACAGACGGTCCACGACCTATAACAACTTTGGGCGAGGTCAGGTAGTGCAAGAGTCCCCGAGGAGTACCCAGCGTGGAGGGTCAAGTACGGCCACTAAGCCAACCTGTGGTTTCTGTGGGGGTAATCACACCGATGAAAATTGCTAGAAAAACAGTTCGGTACGGAAATGCTTCAAATGTGGCAGCACCGAACATCTGATTGCCCGGTGCCCTAAGATGCAGAAGGAAGGACTCAAACCACCAACAGAAGGGACCACAACAAAACCGACGAACGCCGAGGGAAATCGACTAACAGGGCCAGCAAGAGTGTACGCAATGGGCCAACAAGAGGTGACTGACCCTTCGGCGGGTGTCGAAGGTACGCTTTGACAAAAGAATTAATTTCGAGGATGAAATTGTCCTAAGTGGGGGAGATTGTGAGGCCCCAATCAGTTCTTAAGTGTGATATTAGGGTTTTCATTATTTTTGTGCGGTTATATTGGGGTTTTAGGGTTAAGAAGAAAGCCCTAATCTCGGTTAAGATTGAAACCCCTAACTCTGCTTATGATTAAACCCTAGTTTATGTTTTATTTGTAGGGTCAAGTTATAGTTCATGTTTGGTATTCTAGTGTGTGTTTTGGCACAAGTAAAAATAGGATTCGTTTTAGTTCATAAAGGTTTAGCAAGTTTGAAATGGTTAGCAAACCTTAGATTAGTAAACCTTTAGTGTTATATTTTATTAGAAAGCTTAAGTTGGGTTTAAAAACCCTAATTTTGCCAATGTTATAAAAGTTGTTGTTTGATTGTTTTATTATGGAGAAAGTATGTTTAAGTATAGGTGATTAAAATAAGAAAGTGATTAGTGAAGTAATTAAGCGTGATTACATGTTTTAGATTAGATTAAGTTATGACCTATGGAGTTAATTGAAAGATTATCAAATGTTGAGGGCGAGAGTAGAATAAAAGCTAGGTTGAAGTGCAAGGGTTTAAAAGGCAAATAAAGCATTTTTATGTGATTGGTTAGCCTAAAAATATCTCCTATGGTCTTTGACTATTAATTACCTTAGGAATTGTAGGATACTCACAGGACAAAACAAAACAAAACTTGGAGAGAAAGAGAGAGAATGAGAGCCGAGAGGGAGAGAAAGAAAAAAAAGAAGGAAAGCTTGCTTTGGTGCATCATTTTTGCTCTTCAATCTTGAGTTTGGATCTTGGAGAAACAACTTGAGCACTTGATTGTTGTGGGTGATCATCTACAAAGCTTGAATCAAAGGTAAATCATCTTCTTTGAAAGTTAAAATTTTGGGGTTTCTAATCTTTAAGCTATGAAAGTGATGTATTTTGTTGTGATTATGGATTTGTATGGTGGAATTGATGTTTATATTGAAGTTTCATGGTTTAATTATGATGATGATGTTGCTGAAATTTTGATTAAGCTTATGAAAGAATTAGGGTTTCATGCTAAATAAGTTAATTAGCTTTAATTTTGTGCTATGAAGATTGTAGTGGTTGTGTTTGATGATTGGTTTCTTTGGGTTGATGAGTTGGTGTTACAAAAACTGATTTGGGTTAAGAAACCCTAGGCTTTCTTAGGTTAGTTTAGCTTGGCTAATGTTTAGTTAGTTAGGGTTTGGTTAGTTGGGTGTTAGATCAAGTTCCTTAGTGCAAATGAAGTTAGGTTAGGGATTATGGTTCGTGTTTGGTAATTTTGTGGTAAAATAAGGAGAGAATTTTGGACCATTAATAGACCTTTTAGAAGCTGGTATATGTGTGTTTCATTGGTAGGAATTTGGTTGGAAACTTGTATAAGAACCATAGAAACGGACCGTGCGGTTGCGGCGCGCAAAAACCGGCAAATCTGGAAAACTTGGGCAGTTCAGCATCCGAACTTTGGCTTCATTTTTCTTGATGTTAAGTACGGATTCAGAAGTTCCTCAAAACATGAAAGTTGTAGCCTCATAAGTCCTGAATATGCCTGTAAAATTTCAGGTCAAACGGATTAGTGTATCCTGAGTTATAGACAAAACACTCATGCCTGTTTTGAACATTGGTTTGTGCTTCGTTTTGAAGTCAGCCTCTGACCGTGCATTTTTCCGTTTTGATTCCGTACGATCTGTGTGAGAACCCGTATTTTTTCCATTTTCTAGGTTTTATAATTTTTCATGGCTTGTTTTTTGCATTTTCGTAATTAGAAAATTTTCTAGGTAATTTTAAGGAGCAGATATAATTTTTAGATGATTTTTCTAGTATCGAATGGATTTTGAGGAATTAAGAGCGTATACCGGACGTGGGACCCACTAGTGCGAAAAGTTCGGAAAAATTCGGCCAACTAGATTAAGTTTTGAGTACTGGAATTAATTTATCGGGTGTTAAGAGATAAGTGGAGGGTGCAATTTGGATTGATATGAGAGAGACAAGTTAGGTAGAGAGTTAATAAAAGGTGACAAGTGTCACCATTTGATTGGGCTTACCTTAAGACCTTTCTTTCCATTGACTTAAATAACCAAAAATGACCCAAAAATCCTCAAAAAAATCCTCCTTGAAGCCGGCCCTCTCTTGCTCTCTTTCTCTGTCTCTTACTCCAAGCACAAGGAAGAAAACACTTCAATCTTGTTCCAAATCATCAAAACTAACCATCCAACCTTGAAATTACTCCATAAAACCTCTTCAATTAGAGTTAGTGAGTGGATTTGTGGAGTTGTTTGGAAAGTTAAGGTGGTCAATAGCTCTCTCTCTCTTGTTCTTAAGGTGGTCAATACCTCTTCAATAGTAATTTCGACTTATCTCATTCTACACTACTCCGATTGATCTAAACTTTTGTAGGCACCTCTAAAATGTCATTCCCTACAAGTTTCATGTTTTAAGCTAAGGCCAATTCGACCTCTATCTAGGACCTAAAAATTCGGACAGAATGCTCCCTTAAGAACCCTAGGTTTTTCAATTTTCTTCCAAAACAGAAATTGGTTGCAATTAATCACTTTTCCCACCTCCTTAAGTCATTATAGACCATATCCAATCATCATAGATAGCCACACAATCATGCTTATATTAAAACAGAAAAATCCCCAAAAATAATAAAACTTCATCATTTCAACCACAAATCAAAAATTAATCCATAAACTTGCATCTTATACTACCACTAAGCATGATTTAAGCATCAATTAAAGGAGGAGGGTGGTTCTTTGCTAGAATTGCGCCTGTAATTGGTTGTTTTGGCTAGAATTGCTTCCGAATTGGTTGTTGAGGCCTTCTGATGAAATTTAGCCCTGTTTCTTAGCTTTCAGCTGGTTTTGTAATTTCTGGATTTGGACTTGGAGAGCCTGAGTTATGATGTTTCCGCTAGAATGCGTTTTGGTGAATCTGTTTTACGTTTTGATGTAGTATCTTGCATTTTTGACCTGTTTGCACTCAAAACTGGGTTGAGTGACCTTCTGTGATGTTGTAGCCCTGTCTTTTAGCTTCGAAATGGTGGGTCTTGCACCCTCATCTGATAATCGTAGTGAAATTGGTGCCATTACCGCAAAACGAGGACAAAAACTGTTTTTTTTAGGGCCAAAGCTAATTGCATTTTCGAATTTTCTGGTTTCCTTTAATGTTTGTGTATGCTTAGGGAACCCTGTTTGGTAGTATACAGAATTGGTTTATCACTTTTAATTGAGTCTTATTGTGTTCATTTGAATAGTTTAGGGCTTGACTTTCATATCCGGTTATTTCCTAGCTAAATTTTGTACTTGAATGTCATTAAGCCTAGTGAACGGCTTTTGGGAATGAGATTATTTTTGTACAAGATGTTGGGACTGATTTGAGGAAATAATGAAGCCATGATGGCTGGAAAATAGGTAAACACAAGGGATATGCTGCCGAAATTTTACTTGAAGGCTAGTTGGATTTACTTGTGTGTTGAACGAAGGGCTTTTGGGTTGTTTGAACCTAGGTCTTCATGTTACCTTTTCGTTACCAAAAATCATGTTTTGCACCTTGCTTTAGTAATTATTTGGCAAGGCATACGACTGGTAGTCGAGCCTCACATGTGCATTCTGTATACTCAATTTTGAAAGTGGAACCTTCAATTGTTTTCCTTGGATTATTTTAGGGTTTATTGGTGATTAAAGCTCTCTTTTGGGAGGTATCTGCACTGACCCTGGTGAGTGTACTACTCACTTGTATGTTACTATATGTTTGAGGACCCGTACTTTTCTTAATTGCATGTTTTCTGCATTTTCTTTATTAGAAAATTTTTCTAGATCAATTTTATGAGTAAATATAGTTTTTAAATGATTTTTCTAGTATCGGTTAGTTGTTGAGAAATTAAGAGTGTATACCGGATGTGGGACCCACTAGGGCGAAAAGTTCGGAAAAATTCGACCAATTAGGTTAAGTTCCGGATATTGGGTGAAATTTATCGGGTGTTAAGAGATAAGTAGAGGATGAGATGTGATTGATGTGAGAGGAAACAAAAGGATAGAAATGCATTTAATGGAGTGACAAGTGTCACACTTCCATTGGTTGAAGCCTAAGACAACTATTCACCTTTTTGACCTTTCTTTACCATTTGATTAAATATCTCAAAATTGACCAAATATTCACTCTTTCTTTCTCCATGTTGGCCGGCCATCTTGAGCTTAAGAGGGAAGAAAACTCTTCAAACTTTTAGCTACCATCTAGTGCAAATCATCCAAACCAATTGCTGAAATTTGTTTCTACTCCATAAAATCCCTCCATTTGGTGCTAGTAAGTGATTTTGTGAAAGTGTTCAAGGAAGCTAAGGTGTCCTACAACTCCTTCTCTCTTGTTTACTAGGTAAGTGGTGATTGAACTTCCTCCTACACTTAATGAAGCTTAAGATGTGCTTAGTGGTAGCTAAAGTGCTGAAATTTGTGGTTTATTTCTTGGTTTGAGATGAATTGGTGAAGTTTTTATTTTATTGATGAATTTTCTGGTTTAATGTGATCATGATGTTGTGAGTATCTATGATGGTTGGTAATGAAGGGTAATGACTCTAGTAGGTGTATCTGATAGATAATTGCAACCAATTTTGGATTTGGAAGGAAATGTGAAAAGTTATGGTTTCATATCCCCTTTTCTGTCCGGTTTTGTATCATATGGTTAGAGGCCGAATTGGCCTTGGCTTAAAACATACAAGTTGTAGGTATTGATGTGTTTGAAGTGCCTGTAAAATTTCAGGTCATTTGGAGTAGTGTAGAGTGAGAAATGTCGATTTTACTGTTGCTGTTCTGGGTTCTTCAGGATGGCCGAACTGCGTTTGTAATTGGCTGTTTTGATTGGAATTGCTTTGGATTGGGTGGTTGAGGTCTTCTGATGAAATGTAGCTTGATGTCCTAGCTACCATATGCCTTTGGAATGTCTGCATTTGGACCTGTTTAGACTGAGTTGTACTGATTACAGCATAGTGTAATTTGTAAACCTGCAATTACGATTGTGGTTTATTATTTGGCATATTTGACTTAGTTGTGTTGGGATTTGGACTGAGTGACCTTCTACATTGTTGTAACCCTGGTTCTTAGCTTCGAAATGGTGGGTCTTACACCCTAATCCGATAATCGTACCGCCAATGGTGCCAAAACCGCAAAATGGTGTCACAAACTGTTTTTATCCGGAAATATTTCTAGCTTGATTTTTGTATTTATATGACTTTAAGCCTAGTGAACGGCTTTTGGACATGAGATTATTCTATATGAGATGTTGGGACTGTTTTCTGGAAAATAGGTAAACACAAGGGACATGCCGTCCGTTCATCTTCTTATAATGTAAGCAAGTTAAAGTGATTTTGCGAATGTATTTTGTGACGAATTGGACGTATTTACTGAAAATGTTACCGGCTCTTTCAAAAGGTGGCCGAGGGCTAAATTTCTATTTGAACCTGTATATTTCCGCTTGGCAAATAAAATGATCATTTTACCATTCTAAAAACCTAATACCTCTTTAGGTTGGTTTATGAACCCTAGTAATTCCCGTCCACGGATCCATATGCTCTATTGACACTTTAAAAGTCATTTTATACGTTTACTCGCGAGTAGTCGGGTAATTCTTGATTTCATCCAAATCATGCTAGATGGATTGTAATGTGTTCTTTGTTTACTTTTAGGTTTCATTGGTTGTCGCGCCCCACTTTTCGATTGGGTGAATGTGAGTGATGAAGTGTGGTGTGAATGTGTGCAAAATGGAAAGTAAAAAGGCCATGGGACTTTGGAAAGCGACGATTTGGCCAAATGAAATTTTAAAAAGGGTTTTTAAATATGAAAACGGAGTCGCCACTTGGTATAGATTTGGGGTGTACCAAGTCACCCAAAAAGTGTTTTTTAAAGACAAAGTAGTAAAACCCTTTTTAAAACGACTCCTAGTCCACGTAAACCAAAGAAAAAGGTTCGGGGGTCACGTTTGACAAAGGGGAAGGCAAGGATAGAATCCAAGGCACCCCTTTGACCTAGCCAAGGCTAGTTGCGCGACTTAACCTTACCTTTCCTAACTTTCTACCCAATATATGTATCGCGTATTGGATATGTCTATATGAATGCAAAAACCTAGACCTAGGGGGATTGGGGGAAATTTCTCTTCAAAGGTTGAGTGGTGCCAATCACATTAATTGTGAAGCCCAGTAATGATCCTTTTGGAGAGGTCACACCTAAACCTAAATGACGTGAAAAATGAGTGGAATGCATGCCATATGAAAGTGTGAGTTTGTGTGAAGTGAGAAAAATGATAAAAGTAATAAGATAAGAGTGAAGGTGTGCAAATGTAGATGAAAGTACTCGTGTGCGAGTGAAGATAAAATGCTCGTGTGCAAGTGAAAATAAAAGGGTTCGTGTGCAAGTGGGGACAAAAAAGTGTTCGTGTGCAAGTGAAGGTGATAAAAAGGTGCATGTGTGCAAATGAGACAAAAGTGAAAGTGTAATGATAGAGTGGATTGAGAATGCATGAGCCTAGGGAATTCATGCATATTGGGTACGGGGAGACCTAAATCGTGACTTGATTTTCCCTTTGATTAGAAGGCGAAACTAGCGTGCTAAGGCTATCGAGTAGCCACACTCGCTCGTTTCCCTTATCTGAAGGGGACCCTCAAGCAAATGGACCCTACAACTATCATGATATGCAAAAATCCTAAAATGAAGGGAAAGGGGGTTCGAGGAGCATGCCAAGTGATAAAACTAAGAAAAATGCATGATATGTGGTGAACAAGCAAATGATATGCTAATGAGGGGAAATCCCTAAGGGTCTAGCGTTGGACTAGCCCATTCTATGAATTCCGACTAGCGTTGGACTAGCGGAAACGTACATTCATCCATTCCATTCATTCATGGCTATGAAAGCAAGTAGACATGCCAAAATACTCGTAAACACATAGCACATAGCATTTAGCATGCTCGACTAGATGCAAGAGCCTAATAAAGCAATTAAACATGTAGCAACAAAAACAAGCAAGCAAGGGGAAGGGGAAGTGGACCAGATGCTCTCCGAGCCCTATCTATTACAAGCCAAGAGGTGTACACATACCCCATAAAAGCATAAAGGGAAAGGGGAAATGGACAAGATGCTCTTCGAGCCCTATCTATTACAAGCCAAGAGGTGTACACATACCCCATAAAACTTAAATAAAAGCAAAGCAAGTAAATGCACGCAAGGAGGTAAGGAAAGCGGAGTAGGCATGCATATTCACATAACACGTAGGAGCACGTAGGGTCAAATGAAGTGCAAATAAAGGGGTAGAATGTACCTCCCTTGAAGCGACGCCCTAACGTAGTGAAATTACTAATTTACCCTCCAAAATAATAAAAAGGTCAAGGTACCACTTAAATTATCAAATAATCACATGGAATGAAAATGATACGAAATTGAATCACTCAACATACCCAAATGGAATAAACAATCCATATTCAAAGGTTTAAAGTAGACAAGGATCCAGTTGAAAGAATTATAAAGCATTGAGGGGTAAATTATTATCATTGCAAATGTTAAAGGTCATAAATAAAAATGAATTAAAACTAATAGCTTAAACAGAAACCCATCAAAACCAAAAATTAGAATTTCACAAAATGAATGAAAAACCCATTTATAATGATTAAGCATCAAAATTGACCAAGGCTCCACTGAGAATACAAGTCAAAACTAAGAATTTGTCGAGATTTATTAAACCGCAAAAATCATCCTAAAATTCACAAACAATCCATCCAAAATTAAATTAGAATGTGTCAAATAAAATTAACATTGACAGAAGGACGAAATTGATTATGTTTTCCAATTTGTTGGGCCATGGAAGCATTAGAGGGAAACCAAGGGGTTGGAGTGCGATTTTTGAAAATCATTTTCATGCAAAATTCATGCAAAAGCTACGAAGATGGTTTCTGCAACAATTTGCTGCACTTCCTTCTACTAATCTTCAGCAAATTCATGCTACATAAATTCACCAACTCCTCAAACCACAAACCAACTTCAGGTTCTCATCAATTATCATATACACAAGGGAAGATTTTCATGCAAACCAAAGTTCAAGACAAGAACTGAAGCTAGTTTTCCTTTTTTTTTTTTACTTCGCCCCATTCTGCTGCAACTTTCATTACTCCTTATTGCAGCTTATCGAATCAACATTCTCAAACACAAGACAGCTATTTCAATCAAACTCAACTGGGACACAAGGACTTGGGGCAAAGTGCAAACTCCAGAAAATTGTTCATGCATGCAAATGAAAGCCATCCGCAACTAAAGCTATGTTTCTGTAATCAAAGCAAACGGACTACTGATCTTTTATTCCAACTTCAAATGCCGAAATCAGATCCAACATTCATCACCCAAACTGTAAGCTAACCAACACAATGCAAAGTTGACATCCCAACAAGCAATAAGCGTAGAAGGAAACGGATGCAAAAAGCCATGAAGAAACAATTTTCTGCAACTATCATTCAAAGTGTTCTGCAACTAAGAAACAACAAAGGCTGCTGCAACTTTCTCCTATTCGCGGCTTGTGATTTCAACAAGAAATACCATCCCAACCTTCTAATATAATTGCCAAGATCATCAACTAAATCACCTAGCTTTGTAAACAGAAACTTTAGGACAAAGATATGCAAGTAACCAATGCAGAAATGGAGACGCAGATCATCAACTGTGAACCAGCAAAACAGAAATGGAACCGCACATCAGAACAAAGGGAAGGGGTGAAACCGTAACATGCTATTTTAACAGGAAAAGCAACCCAATCCTCTACCATACATTGAACTCAGCGTAAAAGAAAAGAAACAGGTTATACACATACAGAACTCGAACCAAGTAGACATAATCGCAAGCTCCAGTTGGAGCAACTGAACCAGACATCTTTATCGACTTATCATGGCCTTTAACAAGCTTAGCATCGCCATAAAAAGTGAACAGAGACTCAAAGTTTGGACCTTCACTCTGAGTCTGATGAACCGTGAAGATGCTCGCTGAAGTTTGCTCCTTTCCTGCTTTTTGGTTTGACCAGAAAGCTCCAAGCTTTTGCCCAGCCGTGACTCTTCCTTCTGATTTCTGTCCAGCCCTCACTAGCCTAGCTCCTTCGTCTCTCCCAGATTCTCCTCTGCCGTCGTTCTCCCTTCTCTGGTTTTTCTTTCTTTAGCCGCTCCCCCGTAACCTCTCTCTCTAGTTCTAGTCGTCAATCCAAAAACTTCCCTCCACTCTTTCTGGTTTTCTTTTCCTGATTTTGTCTTCCGGATCCTCTCTCTCCTCCTTAGAAACTCTCCCCTGTGGCTCTCCGGTTTTTGCTTCCCAAGCTCAGCCGTCCTTGTTTCTCTCCATCCCCCCAAAAATCTTCCCCCCAGCCGTCAAGTTTTCTTTTTGTTTTCTTTCTTTTTCCCCGGTTCTCTCTTCTCAAAACCCTTCTCCCGTAGCTCCCCTTTTGCGGCTGTAGTTCTTTCTTTCTATTTATATGAAGCTCGCCCTAAACCTCAGTCCTTCTTCTGCAATTTGCAGCCAGGGGCTGCCCCAGAGTCCATTTGCAAGCTGCGGCAAAAACGCAGCCTTCATGCTACGCGTGTCTTCTTTTTTTTTTTTTTTTTTTTTTTTTTTTTTTTTAACTTTAAACTTAATAAATACAGAAATGATAAAATATAAATAATAACAAATTGCCAAAACCATGTAATAATAATAAGAATGAAAACAAATAAAAAAAACAAACTAAATAAATAAATAAAAACAACAAAAATGTCCATTTTTCCAAATTTTCTTCATTTTTCCTTTTTTCTCTTCTTTTTTCAAAATAACTTAATAAAAATAACTAAAGTGCAAAAAGGTTGCATTTAAAGAAATAAATATATTTTTGTGAACAAATTTCCTTTTTCCCTTTTTTTCCATTTTCATTTTCATTTTTCTTTCAAGAAAGCATTGAATAAAAACAAAATGACTAAAACATATTTTTTTGAATGCTTTTCTTTTTCTCTTTTTTTTCTTTTTCAACAAATTCTATGATAAAACTTAAAAATAAAAATAAAACTGGAAACTAAAAACTAAAAATGAACACGACAAATAAAAACTAAAAAATGAAATTACACCAAAAATTTGGTGTCTACAGTTTGCCCCTCTTTGTCTGAGTTTTGAAAAAACTTGAGACAAAGAAGTAGACACCAAATACTTACCAGTGTTATTCGGTTGCAAAAATGATCTGAACGGACAGGAATTCTAAAATGGGACTGACCCGAACATGAATTTAAAATTGGGGATAGACCCACGGGATAGACCCGGACAGAAATGTAAAATTGGGATAGACCCACGGGATAGACCCGAACAGAAATTTAAAATTGGGATAGACCCACGGGATAGACCCGGACAGAAATTTAAAATTGGGATAGACCCACGGGATAGACCCGGACAGAAATAAAATTGGGATAGACCCACGGGATAGACCCGACAGAAATGTAAAATTGATAGACCCACGGGATAGACCCGAACAGAAATTTAAAATTGGGATAGACCCGAACAGAACGGGATGTTGTGAAGTTGGCGGCACGAAATCCAGGCCCAACGTGATTTTTGGAATGTTGGCGGCACGAAATCTAGGCCCAACTTGATGTTTGGAACGTTGGCGGCACAAAATCCAGGCCCAACAGAATTTTTGGAATGTTGGCGGCACAAATCCAGGCCCAACATTTTTGGAATGTTGGCGGCACGAAATCCAGGCCCAACTCGATCTTTGGAACGTTGGCGGCACAAAATCCAGGCCCAACGGATGTTTTGGAATGTTTGGCGGCACAAAGTCCAGGCCAACTTGATAAAGTGATGTTGGCGGCACCAAGTCAGGCCAACGTGATGTTTGGGAAGTTGGCGGCACAAAATCCAGGCCCAACAGAATTTTTGGAATGTTGGCGGCACAAAGTCCAGGCCCAACTTGGTGATGTGAAGTTGGTGGCACGAAAACCAAGCCCAACGTGACATTTGTGATGTTGGCGGCACCTAGTCCAGGCCCAACGTGATAAAGTGAAGTTGGCGGCACCAAATCCAGGCCCAACTTGATAAAGTGAAGTTGGCGGCACCAAGTCCAGGCCCAACTTGATAAAGTGAAGTTGGTGGCACGAAATCCAGGCCCAACGGGATTTGGTGAATGGTCAGTGGGATAAGACCCAGTCCTGCCATCCAATTGGTCATGAAATTGAATTTGATTTGTTAAGAAGCAAGAAATTAAATTTGACTTTCCAAGAGACAAGAATTTGAACTTGATTTTTGATTTTTGACTTTTGAATTTTTCGGATTTTTGAAATTTTTTTTTTTTTTTTTTGAATTGATTTTCGAATTTTTGATATACGGGAGAATCTTTTAAAAAAATGATTTGCCCAGTGTAGGGCCCTTCTCCTTCTTTCTCCTCTTTCTTCGGCATCGGCCTTCCACATCACCAGACGCTCTTTCGTCGATTTCAACTATGAATACCTGCACAGGGCTTACATGCACTCAAATGAGCGTGACTGATTTGAAAAATGCATTATTTTGATTCTTGGACGAAATCCTCAAATGTATTGCGGAAAATTTTGCCCCAATGTGGGCTTATTTTACAAAATCCCTCCAATGAAAACTTGCCCCAGTGTGGGCACATCTAATTGCAAAAATGTGTTTGGATGAAGCTTCATTTATTTGAACAAAGTAAGGAACTGTGTTTCCTATACAATGCGAAGAAATCTAAAATGTCTTGCTTAAACTCATACAGAAAATTTCGTGATGAATTTCTCAAAATAATGCCCAATTACAAAAAGATTTCTTCCTCACTTTAGCATCGATGCTTTGGGTAATGGGTCACCATTTCCTGTTAGCTCAATCTTTCAGGATCACCGAGTGGGTATTAGTTCTGCTTTTGAAAGGGCTAAGGAAAATGAGAAATCAAGATTTGTCTTATTTTGTGCCCCAATTGTACGTAATCCATTCAATATCACATCTTAGTGAAAGCAAAGAGTTTGTCACCCCTATTTCTTAAGAAAACTTAGTCAACGTATAAGCTTCATGGGCTTGCAAAATTTTGGGTAGAAATGATAGCTAAACATGTGAAATCTGGTTATATCCTTATGATCATGAGTGATTGATGGATTTTTATGAGCATAGTCCTCACTTCGGATTGTCATGAAAGAATAAGTCAACGACGGACTTTATTAGCTTGTAATTTGGCTTGAAAACGACAGCTAAAGAAACAATTTTGAAAGGACATTGCACCGAAAATCGCATTTTTCAACATTGCCCTCATCTGGACTCCAAATTCTTGGACTTTGTTGACTTTTTAATCATCATCCCACAGGGTCTTTCAACATCAAATCTTTTCGGCACTCTTTCTTTTGCAGTTCAGTTTTCGCGGTTTTCTTTTCTTTTTCCCCCTTCGCGGGGCTTCACATGAAGAGCAAGTGTCAACCTACTTACCTATCAATTCAGAACAACAAGAATTTTCGCAATCAGAATTTTTCTTGACAGAGCCATTGCAAGAACAGAAGTCAGGACTTTGGCTTTTGTAATGGGTCAGTTGGGTGCTTAGAAAAGTTAGGCTTGAAAGCGGATTTCAAGTGGTTTGAAAGTCCGAGAGTCGCTTGTTGCGCCAAGCTAATCTTCAAGGGTTAAATCAAAATTGGCCTCAGTTTTTGCTTAATTGAGGCTTTTTCTCTTTCATTTTTCTTTTTCTCTTTTGATTTTTCGGCCTTTTGCCATTCTTTTGAAATTTGCCCCAGTTTATTTTTGAACTGGGGTTCTCTCTTTTCTTTTGTTTTTTGATTTTGTTGCTTTTCACTTTTTCACTTCTAAATTTTCTTTTTCAACTCAAACTTGCCCCAGTGTGGGGTTTGCGATTCTCAGGGGTTTGCCAAACGAAATATTTCATTCTGAAGGCTCAAAAGGGATAACTAGGGATAGAATGTTTGATTGGAAAAGAAGAGGGCCTGACCTTTATTCTGTTCCTTACAATAACTCTGAAAGGAAACTTTCATTAATGGGAAATTTTTGGCATGTATCTGAATTAACTGATTGGGGAAGACCCTTGTTCATCCATATTTGTGAAACGTTGACGATCCACGCGGACAAATCTCTTCTCTCTTTTTTTGAATTGGAACCCAAGTGGAATCGATTTTTCCCCAATTTACGGTTCCCTCCTTATTCTAGCATTTTTGCTTTTCCCTTTTTCTTTTTTCAAAATTCCCCAATCTCCTTCCCCAATGTGGGGTGCGATCATATGTGCACTCGAAAAGAACCACCAATTTTTAGCTCAAATGAGGATGCAAGGGATGATCAGTGTTTAGATTGTAGAAATGACGGCCAAAAGTATCATTCTTATACCTCATGACAACCGAAGTAGCGAAATGGTCATTGAAAATCCATTCTTCTTTTGATATTTGAAAATTTTTCAATGATGGGTAGTGATTATTAAGACCCTTATTTGAAACGAAATTATTCTTTTAGAGGCTCAAATGGGAGAGCAAATGACAAAAATCTGTATAGGTAATGAAACGAATGCTTGAAGTATCATTCCAAATTTCCCAAACAAATAAGAACAATGCACATTTTTGCTTTCACTTAGATGTGATTGAACCGGATTGGACACCTTGAACATTTTCAAGCAAAAGTTGCCCCAATTTACAATTTATCAATCAATGTGACTGATTTTATTTTGGAATTAAGTGAAGGAGAAAGGTATCTCATAGGGCCTTTTGAGTGACCGTTCACTCTCTTTCTTTCTGAGCACTCTTATTGTACAGGTTGGAACACCAATCGAGGGTAAGGATTTTAGGAAGCATACACTTGTGAAATTCAGGCTATAGGTTGAAAAATCTCAAATTGGGTCTTATTTCTCAAAAATCATCATGAAATCTCCAATGAGTAAGAATAAAGAATGAAATGTACATAAATATACACAAAACAAAAATTATCCAAAACTTTATTGCTGAAAAAGTTTGAAACAAAATTTCTCAATCAATTATGATACAAATGAGAAGAGAGAAACTCGTAAAGAGCTCAACACATACACTTTTTGTCTCCTTTTCTTTTGGAACAAAATGTATTAACAAATCAGATAAATAGAATTTCCCCTTTGGAAATAATTACAAAATCTCTCAGAGGCTTTAGCGTAGAGCTTCCAGATAAATCATTTATGTTTTCGCGGCAATGTCTGCCCAAGAATCAAGTAATACTTGTAATCTGCAAGCTTTATTGGATCAAAATTATCAGATATAGAAGAATATTCTTGCCTTATTGAAACGTTTTTATAAATGCAGGGGGAGGGGAAAACAAAAAGAAAAATACCCAGAGTCAGTAAGTAAGAATAAAAAATCGGTATGCATGTCCTATGGGGGAACCCTTTTTATGCCAAGGGTAGGCCTAGCATGAAAATGCAATCCTCTAGGGTAGGCACCATACCATACCTGATGGATCCAATCAGCTTATGGAGTGAAAAATAATTTGAAAAATTTGGCCAATTGGAGTGACGAGAGATTTGTCGAAATGGGGACAACGTCCGAATAAATTGATCACCTTTGATTTTCAAAACGCACGGGTTTAACCTTGACGAACCTCCTATCGAAGAGATTGGAGTTCGTTGACAAATTTTCTCAGTGAAGCATGAGTCAAAACCCCAACTGACCAAATGGCTGGATGCAATAGATGGTTTTTTCCAAAATCGACTAGATTTCCCAATTTGGAATTCGACATTGAAATCCTAATTGGTCAAATGAAATTGACAATTTATTGAAAATCGACCGGATCACCCTAAAAAGAAAACAGGTCAAATGAATTCAAAGAAATTTAATTTATCCAAAATTAATCAAATCACCCTAACAAGGGTAAATCGATCAAATAGATTGAACGAAACTTGATCTATTCAAAAATCAGCTCGGTTGCCCTAAAAATGGGTAAATTGGCCAAATGAATGAAAGAGAGATTGATGATTTATGCAAAAATCGACCAAATCACCCTAAAAGGGTAAATTGGTCAAATGAATTGACGATTTATTCAAAAATCGACCAGGCGACCCTAAAAAGGGTAAATTGGTCAAATGATTTGATGATTTATTCAAAATCGACCGAATGACCCTAAAAAGGGTAAATTGGTCAAATGAATTGATGATTTATTCAAAATCGACCGAATGACCCTAAAAAGGGTAAATTGGTCAAATGAATTGGATGAAATGAATTTATTCAAAAATGATTAGATTGAACCAAAATTGAATGAATTGGAAAAAATGGATTGGATAAGATGGATGATTTGTTCAAAAATCGATTGAATTATTCGCCCACTGGGTGGTTTCAAGAAATCATTAAAATGCCTTGGTCTATGAGCCTCTAAAATCAAAATTTGGCCTCTATATTTATCGTCTCAACAATGAGGAATCATTTGTGAATTTTCTTCGAATTAATGTCCTTTTACGCAAGGGAATTTTACCAATTTTGAGAAAATGGCCAAAAAGTGATTATTAGATGCTCATATTCCAAAAATGCTCTATGAAAATGATCGGATCCTACCTTACCTTGTGCACTACCCCTTTGGATGGTACGAGAAAGGTAAACGTGCAAGTCTCATTTGGATTATATATCCGAGACATGGGGTGGTTCATTCCTAACACGGGATCCCCTAAATGGCATTCCCTTTCTAGGGTTTATGCATGATGCCAGTTTATTAAAGCTATGTAAATATGTGACAAATATGACCTAAAGGACATAAATAATGCAACGGGGGGAAAAGGTCTAAAATGAAATGTATTTATTGAAAATTAAGTGTAATGACTGAAAGTTAAACATGTGAGCTATCTAGTGGGTGAGTCACTAAAAGAGTGCCAAAAGGGCCTCTTATTGCTAAGGCATATGAATGCAAGCCAAGAAAACAAAAGAATGGTTAGTGCAATTGATAATACACATAACACATTGGGAGCAATTAAGAAGAAGAAATACAATAAAACAAGTAAAAGGGGTGGAACCCCTTCCCTCGTGCCTAATGTGCTTAAGAAAAGGTGAGGCCGACTCTACCCTAGGTTATTCTAATATGGATGCATGAGGTTTGGTTCACTAATGCCTAGACTCGATAAAGTTTCGGCTCCCAAGCCTTCAGACCTAAAGGCGAAGGGTCATCACTCCCAGGGCCTTTGGTCGGTGGCTCGAGTGATCCCTTAGGTAGCGCTATGGGCGCAGAGCACACCATCCGCCTACCCAAGGCAATCGATCCTAGTCCTACAAGGCGGTGTGGGATGGCGCCCACGAAAAACAAAATAAAATGGGATAAAGCAAGTAAACGTGCACGTATGAAGTGTTCCCCTATTTTGAGGGAAGGGGTCGAGAACCAACGCGAGGCTCTAAAGGTGACATACCCCCTCCCAACTGCAATGCAAGCGTGAGATATCAAGTAAACATTCATTCAAACATACATTCATGAGTCGAAGGATTGGTTTGATCACGTACATAAGACAAAAGGTCCTAAAAATGAAAAATGCAATCCTAATATCCACATGCTATGCATAGAAAGGGTAGAAAAAGGAAACGAATGATTAAGTCAAAAAATGCTTGGACCCACTTAGGAAGTCCCCAGTGGAGTCGCCAACTGTCGCGCCCCACTTTTCGATTGGGTGAATGTGAGTGATGAAGTGTGGTGTGAATGTGTGCAAAATGGAAAGTAAAAAGGCCATGGGACTTTGGAAAGCGACGATTTGGCCAAATGAAATTTTAAAAAGGGTTTTTAAATATGAAAACGGAGTCGCCACTTGGTATAGATTTGGGGTGTACCAAGTCACCCAAAAAGTGTTTTTTAAAGACAAAGTAGTAAAACCCTTTTTAAAACGACTCCTAGTCCACGTAAACCAAAGAAAAAGGTTCGGGGGTCACGTTTGACAAAGGGGAAGGCAAGGATAGAATCCAAGGCACCCCTTTGACCTAGCCAAGGCTAGTTGCGCGACTTAACCTTACCTTTCCTAACTTTCTACCCAATATATGTATCGCGTATTGGATATGTCTATATGAATGCAAAAACCTAGACCTAGGGGGATTGGGGGAAATTTCTCTTCAAAGGTTGAGTGGTGCCAATCACATTAATTGTGAAGCCCAGTAATGATCCTTTTGGAGAGGTCACACCTAAACCTAAATGACGTGAAAAATGAGTGGAATGCATGCCATATGAAAGTGTGAGTTTGTGTGAAGTGAGAAAAATGATAAAAGTAATAAGATAAGAGTGAAGGTGTGCAAATGTAGATGAAAGTACTCGTGTGCGAGTGAAGATAAAATGCTCGTGTGCAAGTGAAAATAAAAGGGTTCGTGTGCAAGTGGGGACAAAAAAGTGTTCGTGTGCAAGTGAAGGTGATAAAAAGGTGCATGTGTGCAAATGAGACAAAAGTGAAAGTGTAATGATAGAGTGGATTGAGAATGCATGAGCCTAGGGAATTCATGCATATTGGGTACGGGGAGACCTAAATCGTGACTTGATTTTCCCTTTGATTAGAAGGCGAAACTAGCGTGCTAAGGCTATCGAGTAGCCACACTCGCTCGTTTCCCTTATCTGAAGGGGACCCTCAAGCAAATGGACCCTACAACTATCATGATATGCAAAAATCCTAAAATGAAGGGAAAGGGGGTTCGAGGAGCATGCCAAGTGATAAAACTAAGAAAAATGCATGATATGTGGTGAACAAGCAAATGATATGCTAATGAGGGGAAATCCCTAAGGGTCTAGCGTTGGACTAGCCCATTCTATGAATTCCGACTAGCGTTGGACTAGCGGAAACGTACATTCATCCATTCCATTCATTCATGGCTATGAAAGCAAGTAGACATGCCAAAATACTCGTAAACACATAGCACATAGCATTTAGCATGCTCGACTAGATGCAAGAGCCTAATAAAGCAATTAAACATGTAGCAACAAAAACAAGCAAGCAAGGGGAAGGGGAAGTGGACCAGATGCTCTCCGAGCCCTATCTATTACAAGCCAAGAGGTGTACACATACCCCATAAAAGCATAAAGGGAAAGGGGAAATGGACAAGATGCTCTTCGAGCCCTATCTATTACAAGCCAAGAGGTGTACACATACCCCATAAAACTTAAATAAAAGCAAAGCAAGTAAATGCACGCAAGGAGGTAAGGAAAGCGGAGTAGGCATGCATATTCACATAACACGTAGGAGCACGTAGGGTCAAATGAAGTGCAAATAAAGGGGTAGAATGTACCTCCCTTGAAGCGACGCCCTAACGTAGTGAAATTACTAATTTACCCTCCAAAATAATAAAAAGGTCAAGGTACCACTTAAATTATCAAATAATCACATGGAATGAAAATGATACGAAATTGAATCACTCAACATACCCAAATGGAATAAACAATCCATATTCAAAGGTTTAAAGTAGACAAGGATCCAGTTGAAAGAATTATAAAGCATTGAGGGGTAAATTATTATCATTGCAAATGTTAAAGGTCATAAATAAAAATGAATTAAAACTAATAGCTTAAACAGAAACCCATCAAAACCAAAAATTAGAATTTCACAAAATGAATGAAAAACCCATTTATAATGATTAAGCATCAAAATTGACCAAGGCTCCACTGAGAATACAAGTCAAAACTAAGAATTTGTCGAGATTTATTAAACCGCAAAAATCATCCTAAAATTCACAAACAATCCATCCAAAATTAAATTAGAATGTGTCAAATAAAATTAACATTGACAGAAGGACGAAATTGATTATGTTTTCCAATTTGTTGGGCCATGGAAGCATTAGAGGGAAACCAAGGGGTTGGAGTGCGATTTTTGAAAATCATTTTCATGCAAAATTCATGCAAAAGCTACGAAGATGGTTTCTGCAACAATTTGCTGCACTTCCTTCTACTAATCTTCAGCAAATTCATGCTACATAAATTCACCAACTCCTCAAACCACAAACCAACTTCAGGTTCTCATCAATTATCATATACACAAGGGAAGATTTTCATGCAAACCAAAGTTCAAGACAAGAACTGAAGCTAGTTTTCCTTTTTTTTTTTTACTTCGCCCCATTCTGCTGCAACTTTCATTACTCCTTATTGCAGCTTATCGAATCAACATTCTCAAACACAAGACAGCTATTTCAATCAAACTCAACTGGGACACAAGGACTTGGGGCAAAGTGCAAACTCCAGAAAATTGTTCATGCATGCAAATGAAAGCCATCCGCAACTAAAGCTATGTTTCTGTAATCAAAGCAAACGGACTACTGATCTTTTATTCCAACTTCAAATGCCGAAATCAGATCCAACATTCATCACCCAAACTGTAAGCTAACCAACACAATGCAAAGTTGACATCCCAACAAGCAATAAGCGTAGAAGGAAACGGATGCAAAAAGCCATGAAGAAACAATTTTCTGCAACTATCATTCAAAGTGTTCTGCAACTAAGAAACAACAAAGGCTGCTGCAACTTTCTCCTATTCGCGGCTTGTGATTTCAACAAGAAATACCATCCCAACCTTCTAATATAATTGCCAAGATCATCAACTAAATCACCTAGCTTTGTAAACAGAAACTTTAGGACAAAGATATGCAAGTAACCAATGCAGAAATGGAGACGCAGATCATCAACTGTGAACCAGCAAAACAGAAATGGAACCGCACATCAGAACAAAGGGAAGGGGTGAAACCGTAACATGCTATTTTAACAGGAAAAGCAACCCAATCCTCTACCATACATTGAACTCAGCGTAAAAGAAAAGAAACAGGTTATACACATACAGAACTCGAACCAAGTAGACATAATCGCAAGCTCCAGTTGGAGCAACTGAACCAGACATCTTTATCGACTTATCATGGCCTTTAACAAGCTTAGCATCGCCATAAAAAGTGAACAGAGACTCAAAGTTTGGACCTTCACTCTGAGTCTGATGAACCGTGAAGATGCTCGCTGAAGTTTGCTCCTTTCCTGCTTTTTGGTTTGACCAGAAAGCTCCAAGCTTTTGCCCAGCCGTGACTCTTCCTTCTGATTTCTGTCCAGCCCTCACTAGCCTAGCTCCTTCGTCTCTCCCAGATTCTCCTCTGCCGTCGTTCTCCCTTCTCTGGTTTTTCTTTCTTTAGCCGCTCCCCCGTAACCTCTCTCTCTAGTTCTAGTCGTCAATCCAAAAACTTCCCTCCACTCTTTCTGGTTTTCTTTTCCTGATTTTGTCTTCCGGATCCTCTCTCTCCTCCTTAGAAACTCTCCCCTGTGGCTCTCCGGTTTTTGCTTCCCAAGCTCAGCCGTCCTTGTTTCTCTCCATCCCCCCAAAAATCTTCCCCCCAGCCGTCAAGTTTTCTTTTTGTTTTCTTTCTTTTTCCCCGGTTCTCTCTTCTCAAAACCCTTCTCCCGTAGCTCCCCTTTTGCGGCTGTAGTTCTTTCTTTCTATTTATATGAAGCTCGCCCTAAACCTCAGTCCTTCTTCTGCAATTTGCAGCCAGGGGCTGCCCCAGAGTCCATTTGCAAGCTGCGGCAAAAACGCAGCCTTCATGCTACGCGTGTCTTCTTTTTTTTTTTTTTTTTTTTTTTTTTTAACTTTAAACTTAATAAATACAGAAATGATAAAATATAAATAATAACAAATTGCCAAAACCATGTAATAATAATAAGAATGAAAACAAATAAAAAAAACAAACTAAATAAATAATAAAAACAACAAAAATGTCCAATTTTCCAAATTTTCTTCATTTTTCCTTTTTTCTCTTCTTTTTTCAAAATAACTTAATAAAAATAACTAAAGTGCAAAAAGGTTGCATTTAAAGAAATAAATATATTTTTGTGAACAAATTTCCTTTTTCCCTTTTTTTCATTTTCATTTTCATTTTTCTTTCAAGAAAGCATTGAATAAAAACAAAATGACTAAAACATATTTTTTTTGAATGCTTTTCTTTTTCTCTTTTTTTTCTTTTTCAACACATTCTATGATAAAACTTAAAAATAAAAATAAAACTGGAAACTAAAAACTAAAAATGAACACGACAAATAAAAACTAAAAAATGAAATTACACCAAAAATTTGGTGTCTACATTGGTGATTGAGAAGTGGACGTTATTTTGCGTGTATAGGTGAGTGTTCCCTGTTTGATATGTTTCATGATTATATGGCTGGTATGAATGATTGATAACATGTTATATGCTTTCAATGATTGTTAAAATGAGTTTTCTAGGCAAGTGTGTACTTTATCGCACTCGGCCTAAACGATTGTGAAATTTTCAATGATTGAATGATTGAAATGTTATTTGTGCATGAATGTAAGCCTTTTGGCTGAACTGGCCATTGCCCCTTGTTACCGGTCGTCTCGAGCCAGAAGCGGACTCGGTCGGGCGATTAGGGACCTGGGTGAACGTTTTGGTATACTCGAGTATTACCTTGTAGGTTGGTGGAGGTTGGTGGAGCATGGTAATTGAATGAATGAACGAATGAATGAATGAGGGTTTTACTTATATACAAATGCATTTTCAAATGATTGAAGGTATAAGGGAACGAAAGGAGAATGAATGAACGAATGGCTCCTTGTGAGCACATATCCTTTTAATGACGGTGTTTATCGCTTTCTTTTGTATTTGAATGATTGGTAACATGTAATGAATGCATTGAACTTCTTGTTTGCCTATGTGTTAGGAACCTCACTGAGCTTTCCAGCTCATCCCTTTAGTTTTGTTTTCCTTAACAGGGGAAGGCGTGCAAGGACGAGAGCCTGTATAGACTAGCTGGGTCTAGCTCTTGATTTTCTTTTGTTATGGTTCTCGCCCTAGCTTTTGGCAAGGGTCGGATGTATGAAGTATCGAGAACTTTTGTACCCTTTGTTTTTGTAAGTCCTTTGAGATTTGGATGGGTTAATTCCACTTTGTCCCCCCAAACTTTGGACGATTATCCACTTAAGTCCCTAAACTTCAAAATGGGACACTTAAGTCCCTAAACTTATAAATACCTCCCACTTAAGTCCCTGAACTTATAAAATGGGACACTTTAATCCCTAAACCCTCATAAAATGGGACACTTCGACCACCAACGGCATTCAGGATTTGTTAACAATTTTCCTTAAGTGGGAGGTATTTATAAGTTTAGGGACTTAAGTGTCCCATTTTGAAGTTTAGGGACTTAAGTGGGTAATCGTCCAAAGTTTGGGGGGACAAAGTGGAATTAACCCGATTTGGATGTATATAAGTTCTACTTTAAGTTTTGGATTCGTGTCCTATGTACTCCTGTAGTAATGAATTGGATCCTGGTTTGCTCTCTATTGAGGTTTGATTTCTGATTGGCTTGGATTGATCGACTGAGTCCCGGCGAGAGTTGGGCAGGCAGTCCGCAGAACCCTTTGGTTCGCCTTAGGGGGAGGTGGGGCTGTCACAATATGGCTATGAATGTAAATTGCATGAAGTGAATTGAATGTGACTTGATTGAAGTGAAAGTGTACTTTATCACTCTCACTTATATGCCTTATATCATTGTTGTCATGTTATTGGAATGTTACATGAAATGTTACATGAAATGAAAGTACTTGATGTGAGAACCCTGAAAATAGACATATAAATATCAGTGCATATTTCATTTGCATTTTAATTCTTTAATAAATTTTAGCACTAAGTCTAATTGTTTTTAAATAAGTGCGTAGAAATAAACGTTATGTGCAAAATAAAAGAATTGTGCTAAACTACTAAACTTCTTAGTTTTGTTACATTAACTTCATATTTCGATGGTAAACTATTTCATTGATCTAATCATTAATTTCTTTGAATTCTAGTATTGTAACTAATTGTTTTGAAATAAAAGTGTAAAGATAATTTTTATGAAATAAATAATATAACTATGCCAATATTGAATTATTCGGTTTTATTATACAAAAGTAATAATTCTTGAGTTATATTAAGTTTACTCTTTAAAAATAAATTCCTTAATTTGTAGTAGCTAACATTCTTTCCGAATAAGATTAAGGGTATACAAAAACCTTAGTATTAAGATACCATCGATAAATTTTACAATACATGTATACTAGATACGTGTAGGACGTAAAAATTACGATAATTGAAACCTCGTGAGATTAGCGCATCATTAGGAGGTTCAATTACATTCGGAATAAATTTTTGGGATCAAACTAGAATCAAGGACTTAAGTGTTCATTAGAAGGAATGTGAAAAGACTAAACTACCCTCCCAAGCTCACCAAAACCACCATGCAAACCCAGCAAATTTGGGACAACATAATTACCTCACCTTTCACTCGGCCAATACATTTCTTTCACCACCTTCACACTCCACCCTCCTGCACACTCAACCTCTTCTCCTATATACCGCAACACCACCACCCTTCACAACCTCATTCTGCTTTGGACCAACAACAAAAGAGTGAGGGAGAGACTTACCTCGTGAGTATCGACCGAGAGAGAATGAGAGGCCGAGCTGCAACATCTTCCATTTCTGTTCGTGAGCTAAAGGAAAGAAAGGGGAGAGCTAGTGGGAGTCGTAGGAGCTGCTGATCATCATCATCTTCGTCAACTTCAGACCAACATCCACCAGCTACAACCAAAATCTGCTGCGTGCGTGAGAGCCGAGAGGAAGGAAAATTTTTCAAACTTTCTGTACGAGAACTTAGCTTGCTGTGAGGTAATTTCTGGATCATTTTAGGAGTTATCAGAGGTAGTTTGAACCCTTTAGGGACATGCATGCATGGTTTAGACAGCCGGTTAATGAAATCAAAGTCCTAGAAAAATCTGCTTTGGAAGTAAATGCTTCTAATGAGAAGCTGATTTGAAATGCGGCTTCATTTTGTTTTTCCTGTGACAATCAGAGCACTTTAATGAAATTAGCCGTGTGAATACTTGATGATTAAGACCATGCATGTTGATTGTACTTTCGGATGATAACGGTAAAGCACAAGGGAATTCTGTTTTAAGAAGAAATGTCTTAGCCGAGAATCTGGTTTGGAAATGCAGCTTTAATGTTGTTTTCCTAGAGTAATCTGAGCATACAATGGTGATTAACTAACTGAATCTTGGATGATTATTATGATTTGGGCCATGCATGATAATTTTATGCGATTGGATGATGGAATCAGAACCTGGAAAATTCTGTTTTAGTGGAATGGAGTTTTTTGTTGTGAACCAGAAATCTGAATTGCAGTTGTAATCTATTCCAATTGATAATCTGAGCTTTCGGCTGTGTTACCTAACTTAAGACGAGAGGATTATGGCCTTGCATGTAGAGTGATTCGATCAGATGTTGGAATCAGAGGTTTGAGAAAATCGGTTTGATGAAATGGAATTACCGTGAGCTGGAAATTTTGAAATGCAGTCTAATGTAATTAAATGTGATAATTTGAGTTGATATCTATGTTTATCTAAGCGAACAACATGATGATTGAGGCTGGCATGAGGATGATTAACTCGGCTAACCAAGAAAATAAAACGAAAACAGAAATCTGTTTCATGCATGTTATTTCGAGGCTAGCTGGAGTTTCTTTCTTGGAAATTTGATGACTTGTGTTGTTAATCCAACTTAATCTTTGAACTGGAAATGTTAATGAGTTAGTTAAGTATTTGTATGCTGAATTTGAGTATTTAAATCACTGAATAAGCCAAGGAAAATTTTTATCCAAGCTTAATGGCTGCTGGAAAATTTATCTAACCAAATGTTTGAGCGGAAAATATTAAATTGTTTCCAGATTTCACCAGTTGATGTTGAATATTTTCCCTTAGCATATAATGGTTTCGAAACGCAGGAAAAGGTGTATTTTAAGATATATAAGTTGTTTAACTATGAAACAGTGGATATTTTGGAAGTTTGAATCGAATTGATGAAGTGTAAACCTGGAAAATTTTCCAGCCTTAGCCGAGTTTGATAAGGAATTACTTATTGATTCCTTTATAGAGTTTGGGGCTGTGAAAGATTATATTATTGTTGATATCGCTTTATAATACCTTGAGATGGTCATGCATTTGAATTTTGGGGTGACAATTTGATACTATGGATGAAATTTCTTGGGTATGAGGTTCAAATACTTGGGTATGAGGTTGTTGCAAATTTGGTCCTTGGTTTAGATACCTGTTAGTAAATTTAAACACTTGAAATGTTAGCTTTATTGCTATAAAAACGAATTGATGGTCGTCAAAGGCTAATGATTGATGAAGCCCTTGGCCATGTGAATGATTTTATAAGTATTACTGGGTGATGAAATTTAATTGCTAGAAATTCTTGGAGGCCTTGCTTTTATTTTTATTTGTTTAAGCTGAGCTTGCTGAAACCAAGTGCTAATGATTGATGAAGCCTTGGTCATTCATTTTATTTTTATCAGAAATGCATTTGTTGAAATCTAGGGCTAATGATTGACGAAGCCCTAGTGATTTGCTATGTGATTTTGCCATATTTGATCCATAACATGATTTCGAAACGGAATCGGAGCTGTGGAAGTCGTTTCGACCTTGGGAACTCGAGTAGCTGTGATCAAAATTAATCAAAAATATTTTCCAGCTAGTATTATATTATAAAACTCCATATCTAGTGATTTGCCTAAAACTTTCCAACTCGATAATCTCCTTTAGCTCAAACTAGCCTTGATAGCTATAGTAAATAAGTTCTATAGCTTTTGGAAACTCTAAGTCTTATTTTAGTTCTTTTTCTTTCTTTAAGCTTTGCACTTGGATAGTTAACTATAGGAAAAGTTCCAAAATACGAGCTTTACTAATTTTAGTGAAAAGCTTGGGAGACTTGCTCGGCAAGAAACCCTATTTTAGGAAAAATAGTTTTTAAGGATAATTTTTGCAAAAGCCGTAACTTTAGAGAAATGTTCAAAGTAACTTTCTAACATTGTTGTTAAGAGATTTGTCGACTTATTTCAAGAAAATAATACTAGTTACCCTTTTCTAAGGAAAAATACCTCAAGAAAAACTATAAGAAACATTTCTACTACTTTTGTCAAGTTTCAACCTAAGTAGATTTTTGAATTTACTGTGGTAAAGTAAACTAGTAATATATTAGATAAACCTCGATGTGTATAAGCTTAAAAACTGAATAAAAACTCATAGTTTCAACATTTGATATTTTAGGATATAGCGAGGACTTGGACTACGATTCCCGGCTTGACCTTTGAACTTCACTCTTGGTGAGTGTTCCTTGTTTGTTAGATTTCCTTGACTTATTGGCTTGATCTTATTGCTTGATAATGTGTTAAATGCTTTCAATGATTGTCAAAACGAGTTTTCAAGGCGAGTGTGTACTTTATCGCACTTAGCCTAAATGATTCTGAAATTTTAATGATTGGATGATTGACATGTTACTTGCGCACGAATGTAAGCCTTTTGGGGCTGAACTGGCCATTGCCCTTGTTACCGGTCGTCTCGAGCCAGAAGCGGACTCGGTCGGGCGATTAGGGACCTGGGTGAACGTTTCGGTATACTCGAGTATTACCCTGTAGGTTGGTGGAGCCTGGCCAAAAGCCAGGGACGGGGTGAATGAAAGGAATGAACGAATGAATGAACGAGGGGTTTTACTTATACAAAATGCATTTTGCAAATGACTGGAGGAACAAGGGGAAATGTCAGGAGAACGAACGAACGAACGAACATATGGCTCCCTGTGAGCCCGTATCCTTTTCATGAATGTGTTTATTGCTTTATTTGTACTTGTCTCTTGAATTATTGGTTATATGTAATGAATGCATTGATTTTCTTGTTGCCTATGTGTTCGGAACCTCACTGAGCTTTAGCTCACCACACGATATTTGTTTTCCTTAACAGGTTCCGGAAATCGAGAGACTTGAAGTCTATCTTATCGTTTTGTAAATATTATTTCGAATCATACTTGTATCTTCGTTTTGGGTTGTCACTTGAAGCTGGAAAAGTGCAAACCCTAAGATTTGGCTTGTATGAATTTTAGCTGAGCTTTATGAACTTACTGTGTGGTTTGTATTGTATATTTGAAATTATGTGGTGATCTGGTCAGAGATGTATTTAGGAGTGAACGGGTGGATGTTCAATGGTAAGGTTATCTCTGAAGTTAATGTGTTTTAGTATTCAAGTCGCTTAAAGGTTGGCATGTTCGGATGGCGAATTGTGTTTTGGTTTAAGTTATACGTGGATAATTGGTCGGTTTGCTTGTGCGAGTCCTGGCGAGAGCTGGGCAGGCGACCCGCCAACCCTCTGGTTCGCCTTAGGGAGAAGTGGGGCCGTCACACTTGACTTGGTGTCGATCGGACGAGTATCCAACGACTACAAATGTTATCATCGAGCTCAACCCCATTGGTAGTTGATTGAATCGAGCCGGCAAGGGTTTGGTCGTGACAATTAATGAGCCTTGGGTAAAGTTATAAGGAATCTTGTAGTATGAGAGACTCTCGATTCCGGTATACTCGAGTAATACCACAATGCAAGTGTTTGGAGTGCGGGCCCGGTAGGGGGTTGTTAGGTGGAAGGAATGGGAGAGAAGTGGAGTCTACGGTTGGTTACTTTTGAACATTGACGGAGAGTCAATGACGCCCGATCAAGAAATGCAAACGAGGAAAGGGCTCTTGAGAGCCATCTGTATCCTTTTATCACCATAATTGAAGTGTGCCTTTGCTTATTTTTACTAAATTGAATGAAAGCTTGATGCTTATATGCACTTGGGTGCGTAAGTGATAGTATCTCACTGGGCAATTAGCTCACACCGTTCTTTTTGTTTTCCTTACAGGAATATGACTCTTTTTGGAATGAATCTTGATAGATGGTTGCCGAATGAACTAGATGTATATTTCTTTTGTATTGTATATGAAGTGAAACCCTAAATGTATCTTTAGGGCCGTTTTCACTTTAAATTTGGCAAACCGTGTATATGTTAACTTTTGAAAACTTTTGTATGTCACTTTGGATTGTAATTACTAAAGTTCAAGATGTGAATGTTTGTTTGATATTCGGTTGGGTTCTGATGGGTCGGTTACTATTCATGGCCGACTCCGGATTTCATTTTTTTTATTTTGGGTTATTTCGCCCTTTTGCCTTGTTTACGGGCGTTATAAGTTCCGGAACGTGATAGACCGCTCTAAACTGCATCGTTAGTCCTGGCGAGAGCTGGGCAGGCAGTCCGCTAACCCCTTTGGTTCGCCTTAGGGGAAGGTGGGGCTGTCACAATCTGGGTGTCAACTCCTTCATAAGAAATGTAGATCTTGGTTTTGGCTTTGAAACGGTATAAATTGCGTCGAAATCCGAGTTCCGTAGCTCCTGTTATGACCAAAACAAGATCGATCGTCAGAACTGCATTGAATCTGGACAGTTCTGACGGGTACTTTGACACCCAACTTTCGTTCTGTTCTGAATGGATTCAAGTCTTGGACAAAACATCAAAGTTTTATCCTTATGTCTCAGCTTTCTAATGCCTTTGGAATTTCATGATTTTGATTTGTGAGCTGGGAGTTATGGTCCAGCAAACATACCCTGTTCGTTACTCTAGAGTGCGAATTCCTGGAACGGTTTTCTATACTTTTGACCTATTTTCGTTTAGATCCGGATTGAGGTGTCTTGATGAAAACTGTAACCCTTCCTCTTAGGTTCGCAACGGTGTCTCACTCACCTTGATCCGACATTCCTAGCCTAACTTTTGATCAAAACAGTTTGGGATGGCAAATCTGGCCGTTTCCGTTTGCCGTTTCCGCACTTGCATGTGCCGATTTTGCCGTTTTGCTT
The DNA here is from genome assembly GCF_003713205.1 of Coffea eugenioides. Taxonomy (NCBI): domain Eukaryota; kingdom Viridiplantae; phylum Streptophyta; class Magnoliopsida; order Gentianales; family Rubiaceae; genus Coffea; species Coffea eugenioides. Next base: position 480,976 of record NW_020864187.1, read on the forward strand.
GTTTTAGGCATATTAGTAGCCGTTTATGATATTATGTGATGCAATCTTCTATTTCAGACGGTGGTGAGTTAGGTGGAGCCGGTGGGGCCTACTAGCTACTCCTCGCGGCACAAATTTTGAACTTTTGTTCTTTTGTTCGTTGAGTAAGTATTCAGGCCGCTCTTATGTGTTAGTTGCTTATGTGTTTTGATATGTATGAAAAGGGTACCTAGGCGAGGGTGTACTTTATCGCACTCGACCTAAATCCTAATTTACGCACATATTTGTACATGGCATATGTATATGAATCATTTTGGAACTAAACCCCTTGAGCTTGTGGCTCGGGGTGACTTTTGAGTAAATTTTGTGAAGTTTGTGAGTTTGGGGCCCGATCTCATGACCTAGATGGACTATTCGAGTCGGTTAGGGCTTGGTCGAAGTCAGTCCAACCTGGTTTGAGGTCACCAAGTTTGTGAATCCGGTTCACCGATTATGTGGACCAAGTTTGTGAACCGAGCTTGTGAACCAAGCTCAATTTCGTTCGCTCGAGCAAGTTTGTGAGGTGTCTGGCCAGAGAGGGTGATACGGTGTACGGTGGGAGTACAAATGAAGTTCTACGGACCATTATTTGTGGTCGACGGAGTGTCGGCAGGAGGTCACACATGGCAAACGATCTGGCTTTGGAGCCACCTGTATCCTTATTATGTGATGTTACTTTTCTGCTTTTGCTTTACTCTTACTATGTAACTGTTGTTACGTGAAATTTATGCTTTTGCCCCTGTTTACTTACTAAGCATATAGCTTACCCCTTTCCTTTTGTTTTCCTTAGCAGGGGCCGACGCGGGGACTTTTGGCACGTACACTGAGTATAGTTAGGTGTGCTTGTCGAGATAGACGTTTAAGTCGTTTCTTTTGTTTTGATGGCCTGTATAAGACCCCTTTATTGGGTCTACTTTAGATATTGGGTGACTAACTTATAGTGATGTAGTAAACTGAATACCTATGTTTGAGAATGTGAATCGAATTCTTTTGGGATTGTATAAAGTATGTATAGTACTCTTTTGGATTTTCTAGCTTTTATTGTTTTAAGTTTTGAGTCCTGGCGCGAGCTAGGCAGGCGGTCCGCAGATACCCTTGGGTTCGCCCTTGGGAGAAGTGGGGTCGTCACAGAGGCAATATTCTATCCGAGAGTGCAATTATCTTGGAGAATTAAGAATGATCAATAGTAGATTAAGAAAAGTTAATTGAGGAATTAGAGGTGAATGAGTTCTGATTAAGCTTATACCGTGTTCACACCGAAAGTTTTCAAAAATCGCACCGCACGACAAATTGGAGGTTTGAGGAATCAATATGTGTGAGTACTCATGGTTTTATCTCCAAAATAGTTATTTTTATGATTAGTTACCCAAGTATTAGTTAGTTATACTATCGTTATAAGAATTTCTTAGAAACTTTGCTTTAATGCGCGCGAGTCGGAAGTTCGCGTTTTCACGCGCGCGACTAATTGAAGGACTTTAGAAATTTATTGTTAAACTATTAAGAGTGGATAATAATAGTGTTAAAGGAAGTGCATTAAAGGTTTAGTGCACAAGTGAAACAAACCCGAGAGGAAATGGGTACGAAATGGGTACGAAATGCGTGCGTACGCGCACTATTGAGAGTTGACTTTTGTGCCAAAATTTGAACTACAACTACCAAGCTTCTCCATGAAGCTTTACCATCAGCTACACACTCTCTCTCTTTCCTCTCAAGCTGCCAAAATTCCTTAGCCAAGAAGAAGGAGAAGAGCTCTCTCATTTCACTCCAAATCTTGCGCATTTCACTCCAAATTCACCACAAACTCACAACAACTTGGAGATTCACTTGGACTAGGAAGGGAGCATCTTTCTCACGGTTTCTTGGAGCTTTTGGTGACCCAAAATTTCTGATTTTTCATCATCTAAGAGGTAGTGATCATCTAACCCTTGAATCTTGGTTCTAATGGATTAAATTTGGCCTTGGAGCAACTCCATGTGGGTGTCTTTATTTGGTTGAAAATGCTTGGAGTGGGCTCTATGAAATCCCACAATGGACATGTTGGAATGATATGATTATTTTGGGTGTTATTTATGTTGATTAAGTGTTAAAAAAGTGGATATAAGTTGAAAAGGTGGAAGGAAAATCAAAGGAAAATTGCATGAGAAGCTTAGCCGATTCTGCCCTGTTTTTGCCGAGCCCTTGGTTCGATTTTTTTGTGATCAAATGACCTTGAATTTGTTGTAGATATGTTGTATAGGATGTCTGAAAGTTTCCACAAAAAAATCACTTGATTTGGTTGGGTAAAAGTTTGGATTTCGAAAATCTTCAAAACCTGGAAAACGGGTAACAGGGGTTCTCTGACAGTAAACTTTGGACGATCATAACTCTTTGTTCAGACGTCAAAATCAAGTGCCGTTTGAGGCATTTGAAACTAGACACTTTTAGTTTTCTAACGGTATAAAATACATCCCCTGATTTGAACTGAGTGAGCCGTACTAGTTCTTCAAAATTACCTGTTCAGTTTTACGGCTGTGCTAGAGAGTCAGTGATGTGTTGGGAATTGTTGCTTGAATTTGAGCTAGATATGAACTGAATTTCAAAATGATTTTTCCTGATGAAATGTATTCTTATGAATGTAGTTTCCAATGCCACCAACCATGCCCAATTCCAAGTTGAAATGACTGAGGTATGGCCAAATTTCAGAACCGCACCAATGATAGAAAACCCTAATTGTGGCTAGCCGAATGGCTTAGCTCGAATTGGGACTTGTTATTTTGAAACTTTTTGGTGTTAATCACCTACCAAATGTATGTTGGATATTTCCTAGACCTTTTCTTCATAAATGAACCATGTTTGAGATGATTTCATTGGCCAGAGGTTCGAAAAGAAAAATGGAAGCATGAAGGCAGCTTTGTCTTTGGATTTCCTTAAACTTTGGTAGTTTAGTTAACTACCTTCCCTTGTGAATTTTTAAGCGAAATTTGGTAGAGGAGTAGTCCTCATATGGAAGTTGAATTGTACCAATTTTGGTGTTATTCTAAGACTGTTTTGATGTACAAATAAGTTACCAAAGTTATTCGTCCAAATCTGGAAAATTGCCCAACAGCCCTCATTTTGAACCAACTTTGAGCTGCTCTATCTTGGCACTCAAAACTCTGATTCTTGTTCCGTTTGTTGTGTTTTAAACTTTTATGGTAACTCTAATTGAGTTTCAAATTTTAGAGGCTAGTTCTATGAGAACCCAAAAATTTTCACATTTTCTCAACATTATTTTATTTCTTTGCCTACATTTTATACTTTCCTTGGAAATATTAAAATTTTTATGCATTTTTACAAGCAAGCATAGTTTTAAAATCATTTTTCCTAGTATGAGTTAGTGTACGTTAATTTGAAGTGCGTTATAGACGTGGGACCCGCTAGTGCGATATAATTTTGGTGACTAAGTGATTTTTGTGCTAAGTGTTATTATTATACAAGGTGCTAGAGGATAATTAGAGGGTTGTATATGATGTAACAATTGGAAGCCAAGGGATTAGAGAAAACACTAGAAGGGCCAAGTGTTGCAAGCCCATTGGAGGTTGGACTTTGACCTAATTTTCACCTTTACTAAAAACCAAATTTTGACCAAAAATTTCTTCATTTTTCTTGCTTCTTGGCTGACTTTCTTGAGGGGAGAAACAAGAGAGAGCTCTTCAATTTTTTTCTTCCAAACTTGCTCAAATCTTGAGTTGTAGCCAACCAAAATTGAAACTGCACCATACAAGTGCTTATTAAGGAAGGTTGAAGGAGTTGGTGGAGTGATTGTGGGAGGAAAGATACTAAGCTACCATTTTTTATTTGAGTTTCCAAGATATTTTTCCAAGAACCTCCTCTTTACTTCAATTAATTGCTAATTAGTGGTTTAAAGTTGTAGTTTTGGTAGTTTTTGAGCATATTTCATAGTTGGAAGTAGTATTATGAAAATTTCAGTCTTAGGGTTTTTCACATCCCCTGTTCTGATCTGTTTTGTTTAACTAGGTTAGAGGCTGAATTAGGCTTACCACAAAACAATAAAGTTGTAGAGAATGATATTTTATAGTTGCCTATAAAATTTCAGCTCAATCGGAGCAATGTAGCCTATGAAAAGACTGAAATACCATGACTGCCCTAGGTGAATCCAGTGATTAGTTTTGAATATTTCACCAATTTGATCGTGTCTTTTCACCTTGATACGTACTGAACTAGCATTTACCCAAAACATGAAAGTTGTATTGATATGTCTTAGCTTTCCAACGGCCCTGAAAACTCCTTAATCAGACTTTGGTAGCCTGAGTTATTGTCAGTTACGCATAGTGCAGTTAACTAGCCCGAATGTGAGATTCTGGTTCTGTAAATTGAAATTTTGACTTAGATACACTACAAACTGGACTGAGTCATCTTCATCAAAGTTGTAAGACTTTGTCTTAGCTTCGAAATGGTATACATTTCACCCCAATCCAATAAGCGTAGCTTTGGTTGTGCCCGTTATGCTAAGCGACGGCAAATCTGTCTTTTGTTTTATAACTTAAACTTCATTTCCGGACATTTTCCTAGTTTGATTTTGTACTTGTATGACTTTGAGCCTATTGAATGGATATTGAAATGAGATGATTTTGTGTATGACTTTGGGGCTGATTGCAGAAAAGAATGAAGCCATAAATGGCTGGAAAATGGGTAAATACAAAGGGCGTGCTGCCCAAATTTACGCTCAAGAACTAGGTAGATATACTTGCGACTTGAGTGAGGCTTGAGAGCGAATACCACGTGAACCATCTACGGTATTTGTGTCTTCTTTTATCCAGGTATATAAGTTAGAATTCGGCCGAAACTGGTACCCTTGGAAAAATGAAATTTTCGACTAATAGAAATACGTTTTCTTTGTCACTTCAACTCAAATGGAGATTTTAAAGTTTTACGAGTGAGCATAAGTTTTACAAATATTTTACTTATGTCGTCTTTTCACTACCAAAACCATATTTATACTTTGTACTAGTACGTATTCGAATTTTCTTTGAATCACTTACATCTTTGATGGTTGAAGCATAATGTGTTCTTTTGATTATATTAGGGTCCTTGGTGATTGAGGGTGTTATCTGGAAGGATATTTTGGATGTTATTTTGCGTAAATAAGTGAGCGTTCCTTATTTGTTATATTTTCATTGACTATGTAGCTTGTTCTTGATTATATGACTTGTTATGAACGAATGATAACATGTTAAATGTTTTCAATGATTGCTTAAGATGAGTTTTCTAGGCGAGTGTGTACTTTATCGCACTCGACCTAAATGAATGTGAAATTTTCAATGATTAAATAATTAAATGCTAGTTGCGCATGAATGTAAGCCATTTGGCTGAACTGGACCCTTGCCCTTCGTTGCCGGTCGACTCGAGCCAGAAGCGGACTCGGTCGGGCGATTTGGTGACCCTGGGTGAACGTTTGGTATACTCGAGTATTACTAAACCTGGCCACATCCAGGAGGGGGTGAAATGAAATGAATGAATGAATGTCAATGTAAATGAAGGGTTTTACTTATCAAAATGCATTTTCAAACGAATGGAGGAATAAGGAAATGAAAGGAGAATGAATGAATGAATGAATGGCTCCATGTGAGCACGTATCCTTTTAATGAATGTTATTATTGCTTTATATTGTCATGTTTCCGGAATTACTTGCTATCTATGGTTAATGTATTGAACTCATTGTTTGTTTATGTGTCTGGAACCTCACTGGGCTTTTAGCTCATTCCGTTAGTTTTGTTTTCCTTACAGGGGATGTGAGCAAGGGCGAGAGACATGTATAGAATAGCATAGCGTAGTCCTTTTGAAGTTATCTTTTGCAATTGTGCTCGCTCTAGTGCTTGGTTAGGGTTGGAAGTATTGAGAACCTAAAGCTTTTGTACATTTGGGATTGTATTACTTTTGAGATAGAAATGAATATAAGTAAACGTTTCAAGTTTGGGAATTGGTTTTGTTTTATTTTTCCTCGAGGTTTTGTCTTATTTTATCTGAATAGAGTGATCGAGTCCTGGCGAGAGCTGGGCAGGCGGTCCGTCAAACCCTTTGGTTCGCCTTAGGGGAAGGTGGGGCTGTCACAAGTTCACATTCTGTGAATTTTACCGAATTTCCAAAGTTTACCAAAAATCAACCCCGAATCTGTCTTGGAAGTGCAAGTCAGTAGCTTTAAGCCAAAATTTGAGTGTCTTCCATTTAGAATCATGGAAAAGTGTCTTCTAAGAACTTTTAGTACTTTGGAAGTAGTTTCCAACGGTATCAATTTTTCCAATTTTGGACCTACAGAGAGTGAGATATGATTTTTCAAAAAATGCACCTCAAATCTGAAATTTCTGAACTTAAAGGAAATTGAGTTTTTAGAACTCTCTATTTTCCTTCGATATTGGTTGACCGTTTTACACTTGGTTTCAAAGATGAAAATCAGATTTTCCTTGTGTTATTACATCCCAATTTAGAGTCTCGATTTACGAGTAATGAAGGCTCATTTTCATAATATTTTCTTAGATTGTATAAGTGTACAATCTTCCTTGATAATTAGGGATTTTAAGCGATAGTGTGTGATAGACAATTATTGTGTTCTTAGGCATTCAAAGGGGCCTTCAAGAGGACCTCACTACGGACTTTTAAACACTTGAATTGTGCACCACTCTCTCTCATTTTGACTAGGTGAGTGTCAAGTGTATGTGAACTTGTTATGTGCTTAATCGTTATTAGTGATTGAATATTTTAAAAATCTGGAGTCGAGTGTGTACTTTACCACACTCGTTCTCATTTAAGTGAAGTGCACTTGAATTACTTGACATGAAATACTTGAAATGAATATTTACGTGAAGTGTACGTGAATTACTTGACATGAAATACTTGAAGTAAATATTTACGTGAAGTGTACTTGAATTACTTGAAGTGAATTACTTGAAGTGACTTGTTAAGTGAATTAAGTGAAGTGTTTCAATGATTAATTATGCTATGTGTAGACACCAAAATTTTAATTTATTTCATTTTATTTTTATTTTATTATTTCTTTATTATTTTTATTATTTATTTATTTAGCTTTATTTTTATTATTTTTCAAGAAAAAGAAAAATGCCCACAAAAATTTGTTTTAATCATTTTTGAGTTTTAATTTGAAGAAGAGGAAAAATGTAATTGATATTTTTGAAAGTTTTAGTTTTTCTAATTTGTTTGTAACTAGGTTCATTTATGTAAATTGAATTTAGAAAAATGAAAATGAAAAATGAAAAAAAAGGAAAAAGAAAAGAGGGAGCTATTCCATGCGCGCGGCAAGCACACGCCATTTCCTTTCCTGCAAAAATACAAGAGGAAGTTCATCACTCAAGGACAAGATCAAAGGGGCAGCAATGAACCACATAAGCTCATTTTTGAGCAGGGCCATCTAAGCCTTTCATCGTAGGTTTTGGGGCCTTTAAATAGATGAAACACAACCAAAAACAGACAGGGGAGCGACGGCTGAAAATCTGAAAAGAGAGGAAGGACTGAATGACGGCTGGGGTTTTGAGGGAAAGAAACCTACGGGCTGGACAGGAAAACCGAGAGATAAGAGAGAGAGCTAGAGAGAGTTTTTGGAGAGTTGACGGCTGCAGAGGAAAAAAGAGCTACGAGGGTTCTGGGGAGAGAGCTTTTGGTGACGGCTGGGGAACGGCTGATGGAGGTTGGACGGCTGGAAAAAAGACAGTTTTGAGGGAGTGGCTAGAAAAGAGAGAACGAGAGAGAGAGTTGGGAGGAGGGCTTCGGCTGGAAATCAGAAAAGGAAAAGGAAGGATCTTCGGTTGGCATCGCCTGCATCAGCGCTGGAGTCTCTTGCAACCCAGTTCGTGGATTTAAATTGTGAGAACCCGTAATTTTTCCAATTTCTAGGTTTTATTATATTTCTAGGTTTTCTTATTTTCAATGATTTGTTTTCTGCACTTTCTGTATCTGGAAAATTTTCTAGATAAATTTTATGAGTAAATATAATTTTTAGATGATTTTTCTAGTATTGAATAGGTTTTGAGAAATTAAGAGTGAATACCGGACGTGGGACCCACTAGTGCGAAAAGTTCGGCAATTTTCGGCCAACTAGGTTAAGTTTTGGATACTGGATTTAATTTACCAGGTGTTAAGGGATAAGTAGAGGATGTTATTTGGATTGGTGTGAGAGGGAACAAAGAGATAGAGATTCATTAATTAGGTGACAAGTGTCACCATTTGGTTGGATTGACTTGTATGACCGCTATTCATGTCTTTACCAAATTAATATCAAAATTGACCAAAAATTTCCTTATTTTCTTCTCTCCTTGGCCGATTCTCTTCAAGCAACAAAAGGGAAAGAAAACTCTCCAAACTCTTGCTTCAATCTTGCTCAAATTCAACCAATCAACCGTTTAATCTTGTTTTTGTTCCATAGAAACCCTTAAGGGAGTGGTAGTGAGTTGTTTTGTGAAGTAATTTGGAAGATTTAAGTGCAAGGTTGCTCCATTCCTTTGGGTATCAAGGTGAGTAGTGAATAAACTCCTTTTCTCTTTCCAATAATGCTTAATGAGCAACCTAAGTGAGTTAAAGTGATGATCTTTGGTGTTATTTCATGATTTTGGTTGAGATTGATGACACTTTCTATTTAATTAGGATTTTTCTGTTTTCATATGATTATTATTATGTGGTTATGTATGATGTTTGGAAATGATATTTGAGGAAGCTAGGAGGTGGAAAAAGTGATTAATTGCAAGAAATTTCTGTTTTGGAAGAAAATTGAAAAAACTAGGGTTCCTTGTTCTTCATTCTGTCCGAAATTTTAGGTCCTAGTTAGAGGCCGAATTGGACTTTGCTCAAAACATGAAAGTTGTAGGTATTGATGAGTTTGAAGTGCCTACAAAATTTCAGGTCATTTGGATTAGTGTAGAGTGAGATATGTCGTTTTTTCTGTTGCTGTTCTGGGTGATCAGAATGTGCGAACTGTGATTGTAATCGTCTGTTTTGACTGGAATTTCTTTGGATTTGGATGTTGGTGTCTTCTGATGAAATGTAGCTTGATGTCTTAGCTATCATATTCCTTTGGAATCAATGCATTTGGACCTGTGTAGACTGAGTTGGACGAATTACAGCATTGTGTGATTTGGGAACCTGCAATTACGGTTCTGGGTTGGTTTTCTGCATTTTTGACCTCGTTGTGCTAGGATTTGGACTGAGTGGCCTTCTACATTGTTGTATCCCTGTCTTTTAGCTTCGAGATGGTGGGTCTTACACCCTCATCTGATAAGCGTAGCGCATTGTGTGCCATTACCGCATTAGGAGGCCAAAACTGTTTTTGGTGTTGGGACAAATGAGTTCCATTTCCGGATTTTATGGTTTGCTTATATGTCTATATATGCATATGAAACCCTATTGGGGTTATGTTTGGCTTGGCTTTATGACGCGTTATCGAGTCTCATTGTACTTGTTTGTATGTTTTAAGGCTTACTTTTATTCCGGTCATTTCCTAGTTAACTTTTACTTTGGGCCTAGTGAATGGCTTTTGGAAATGAGGTGAATTTTGTGTGAGATGTTGGGACTGATTCGAGGAAATAATGAAGCCTTTATGGCTGGAAAAGTAAGAAATTTAGGGGAAGTGCTGCCCGATTTTCTAGGCCGTTTGGTTCTTTTAAGTTGGATTTGCCTTTTGGTAGAAATAAAAGGGCTTTTGAGTTATTGAACCTAGGTCTTTATGCTATCTTTTGTTCCTAAAAATCATGTTTTGTACCCTTGCATTAGTAATTATTTGGCGAGGCATACGACTAGCAGTCGAGCCTCATGTGCATTGTGTTTACTCGATTACGGATGTGAAACCTTCAATTGGTTTATTTTGGTTATTTTAGGGTTTCTTGGCGATTAAGGCCAATCTGAAGTAAAAACTTTTGCAGTTGAGCCGGTGAGTGTACCACTCCCCTCCATTGCTGTTTAACTTGATTTCTGCTCTGCAATCTGTTTATTTGTTTGAGACGAGGGTGTACTTTATCACACTCGTTCTCTTGTCTGTTCATATGCCAATTTACTATGCAAAATTTGAATCTGTTATCTGTGTCTGCATCTGTTCGGATTTCTATGACCTATGAGCTCAGTCCTGTGGCTAAGTTATTCGAGTCGGGCCGGCAAGGGCCTGGACGATTAGATAACGAACCACGGTAGTCTGTTCGGGGATTTTGGGTATTGAGACCCTTGATTCCGGGTATACTCGAGTAGTACCATTTCTGTTCGGTTACGGTGAGCGGGCCCGGTAAAGGGGTGTTTGGTGGACGGAATTCGGTGTAAAGAGGGGTCTACGGACGTTTTGGTTCTATATACGTTGACGGAGAGTCAACCGGTTTGGATCAAGTACTGCGCTGGAAATTTGGCTCCTGAGAGCCACCCGTATCCTTCTGATTTGAATCATTGGTTCCTTTGCTTTACATCTGGCATGTGTATCTGATTTGTTAAATGTGAAATGCCATGATTTTTCTGCTATATGTTTGGTACCTCATTGAGCGCAAGCTCACCCCTTTCTGTTCCTTTTTGTTTTCCTTACAGGAAAATAAACCCTTTTGGTCTGGATTTGACAAATGGCTGCCAAATTGAGCTAGTTGAACATATCTTTTGTATAGCTCATGTATTAAAACCCTAAGTGTACTTTTGGGGCGTTTTCTCATTTGATTTGGCAAACCGTGTATATGTATTAACTTTTGAAAACTTTTGTATGTCATTTTGGATTGAAATTTTGGATTGTAATCACTAAAGTTCAGATGTGAATGTTTGCGTGCTCTTTCGGTTGGGTTCTGACGGGTCGGTTACTATCATGGCCGACTCCGGATTTCATTTTTTTCTTATTTTGGGTTATTTTTCCATTTTGACTTGTTTACGCTCGTTTGTAAGTTCCGGATCGCAATAGATAGTTCTAGTCTGCATCGTTAGTCCTGACGAGAGCTGGGCAGGCAGCCCGCTAACCCCTTTGGTTCGCCTTAGGGGAAAGTGGGGCTGTTACAAGTGGTATCAGAGCCAGGTTCGCGTGGTCTCTGCGCGGAGTGAGCTTGGGCCAAGTGGTGTATGGTCCTGATTGCATGAATATGTCTAAGTGCTCGTTTGAGCGTAAGTTACGAACCAGACATGTCATAAGTGTAAAGATCTTTATCATGGGATTTGAGGAAGATAGATATGTATGTCGGGTAGGAATCTGTAATATAGATGATTTACTCTTGGGACTGGCCAGCTCGAGAGGTGAATTGTCTTATTTCGGATTCTTGTGCCTGAGTACTCCAGAGTTGAAACGGTGTTAAGTATGTGAGATTTGCATTTTGGCAACATGAATAGGCTTTGTTTGGCTGGAATGAGTCCATGAGGTTATTGGATATCTAGTTTGCATGGTAAGTGACGTGAGGGATCGGACGGGGTTATTTTAATTGGGTCTGGGACTATATCGCCTTTACTCTTGATTTGCTTTGATACCGCTATGACATAACAGTGGTTTGAGTATTGTGCATAGGATTATCTGTCTAATTTGGCATGTATTGGTGTATTTGATTAACCGTTTTCTTGATACATGGTGTGTTATATGTGCATATGTCATTGGTGTAATTGGTGTGCTAGAATTTGATTACTTTTGTCACTTTACTGTATTTATGCGCTGAATTACCTTGGGGAAGGCCATTGGTTACTTTAAATTTGGAAGGTAAAATTTTCGAGGGCGAAATTCTTTTAAGGGGGAGAGAGTGTGAGAACCCGTAATTTTTCTAATTTCTAGGTTTTATTATATTTCTAGGTTTTCTTATTTTCAATGATTTGTTTTCTGCACTTTCTGTATCCGGAAAATTTTCTAGATAAATTTTATGAGTAAATATAATTTTTAGATGATTTTTCTAGTATTGAATAGGTTTTGAGAAATTAAGAGTGAATACCGGACGTGGGACCCACTAGTGCGAAAAGTTCGGCAATTTTCGGCCAACTAGGTTAAGTTTTGGATACTGGATTTAATTTACCAGGTGTTAAGGGATAAGTAGAGGATGTTATTTGGATTGGTGTGAGAGGGAACAAAGAGATAGAGATTCATTAATTAGGTGACAAGTGTCACCATTTGGTTGGATTGACTTGTATGACCACTATTCATGTCTTTACCAAATTAATATCAAAATTGACCAAAAATTTCCTTATTTTCTTCTCTCCTTGGCCGATTCTCTTCAAGCAACAAAAGGGAAAGAAAACTCTCCAAACTCTTGCTTCAATCTTGCTCAAATTCAACCAATCAACCGTTTAATCTTGTTTTTGTTCCATAGAAACCCTTAAGGGAGTGGTAGTGAGTTGTTTTGTGAAGTAATTTGGAAGATTTAAGTGCAAGGTTGCTCCATTCCTTTGGGTATCAAGGTGAGTAGTGAAGAAACTCCTTTTCTCTTTCCAATAATGCTTAATGAGCAACCTAAGTGAGTTAAAGTGATGATCTTTGGTGTTATTTCATGATTTTGGTTGAGATTGATGACACTTTCTATTTAATTAGGATTTTTCTGTTTTCATATGATTATTATTATGTGGTTATGTATGATGTTTGGAAATGATATTTGAGGAAGCTAGGAGGTGGAAAAAGTGATTAATTGCAAGAAATTTCTGTTTTGGAAGAAAATTGAAAAAACTAGGGTTCCTTGTTCTTCATTCTGTCCGAAATTTTAGGTCCTAGTTAGAGGCCGAATTGGACTTTGCTCAAAACATGAAAGTTGTAGGTATTGATGAGTTTGAAGTGCCTACAAAATTTCAGGTCATTTGGATTAGTGTAGAGTGAGATATGTCGTTTTTTCTGTTGCTGTTCTGGGTGATCAGAATGTGCGAACTGTGATTGTAATCGTCTGTTTTGACTGGAATTTCTTTGGATTTGGATGTTGGTGTCTTCTGATGAAATGTAGCTTGATGTCTTAGCTATCATATGCCTTTGGAATCAATGCATTTGGACCTGTGTAGACTGAGTTGGATGAATTACAGCATTGTGTGATTTGGGAACCTGCAATTACGGTTCTGGGTTGGTTTTCTGCATTTTTGACCTCGTTGTGCTAGGATTTGGACTGAGCGGCCTTCTACATTATTGTAGTCCTGTCTTTTAGCTTCGAGATGGTGGGTCTTACACCCTCATCTGATAAGCGTAGCGCATTGTGTGCCATTACCGCATTAGGAGGCCAAAACTGTTTTTGGTGTTGGGACAAATGAGTTCCATTTCCTGATTTTCTGGTTTGCTTATATGTCTATATATGCATATGAAACCCTATTGGGGTTATGTTTGGCTTGGTTTTATGACGCGTTATCGAGTCTCATTGTACTTGTTTGTATGTTTTAAGGCTTACTTTTATTCCGATCATTTCCTAGTTAACTTTTACTTTGGGCCTAGTGAATGGCTTTTGGAAATGAGGTGAATTTTTTGTGAGATGTTGGGACTGATTCGAGGAAATAATGAAGCCTTTATGGCTGGAAAAGTAAGAAATTTAGGGGAAGTGCTGCCCGATTTTCTAGGCCGTTTGGTTCTTTTAAGTTGGATTTGCCTTTTGGTAGAAATAAAAGGGCTTTTGAGTTATTGAACCTAGGTCTTTATGCTATCTTTTGTTCCCAAAAATCATGTTTTGTACCCTTGCATTAGTAATTATTTGGCGAGGCATACGACTAGTAGTCGAGCCTCATGTGCATTGTGTTTACTCGATTACGGATGTGAAACCTTCAATTGGTTATTTTATTTTGGGATTATCTTAAAAACTTTTGAAGTTGAGCCGGTGAGTGTACCACTCCCCTCCATTGCTGTTTAACTTGATTTCTGCTCTGCAATCTGTTTATTTGTTTGAGACGAGGGTGTACTTTATCACACTCGTTCTCTTGTCTATTCATATGCCAATTTACTATGCAAAATTTGAATCTGTTATCTGTGTCTGCATCTGTTCGGATTTCTATGACCTATGAGCTCAGTCCTGTGGCTAAGTTATTCGAGTCGGGCCGGCAAGGGCCTGGACGATTAGATAACGAACCACGGTAGTCTGTTCGGGGATTTTGGGTATTGAGACCCTTGATTCCGGGTATACTCGAGTAGTACCATTTCTGTTCGGTTACGGTGAGCGGGCCCGGTAAAGGGGTGTTTGGTGGACGGAATTCGGTGTAAAGAGGGGTCTACGGACGTTTTGGTTCTATATACGTTGACGGAGAGTCAACCGGTTTGGATCAAGTACTGCGCTGGAAATTTGGCTCCTGAGAGCCACCCGTATCCTTCTGATTTGAATCATTGGTTCCTTTGCTTTACATCTGGCATGTGTATCTGATTTGTTAAATGTGAAATGCCATGATTTTTCTGCTATATGTTTGGTACCTCATTGAGCGCAAGCTCACCCCTTTCTGTTCCTTTTTGTTTTCCTTACAGGAAAATAAACCCTTTTGGTCTGGATTTGACAAATGGCTGCCAAATTGAGCTAGTTGAACATATCTTTTGTATAGCTCATGTATTAAAACCCTAAGTGTACTTTTGGGGCGTTTTCTCATTTGATTTGGCAAACCGTGTATATGTATTAACTTTTGAAAACTTTTGTATGTCATTTTGGATTGAAATTTTGGATTGTAATCACTAAAGTTCAGATGTGAATGTTTGCGTGCTCTTTCGGTTGGGTTCTGACGGGTCGGTTACTATCATGGCCGACTCCGGATTTCATTTTTTTCTTATTTTGGGTTATTTTTCCATTTTGACTTGTTTACGCTCGTTTGTAAGTTCCGGATCGCAATAGATAGTTCTAGTCTGCATCGTTAGTCCTGACGAGAGCTGGGCAGGCAGCCCGCTAACCCCTTTGGTTCGCCTTAGGGGAAAGTGGGGCTGTTACAAGTGGTATCAGAGCCAGGTTCGCGTGGTCTCTGCGCGGAGTGAGCTTGGGCCAAGTGGTGTATGGTCCTGATTGCATGAATATGTCTAAGTGCTCGTTTGAGCGTAAGTTACGAACCAGACATGTCATAAGTGTAAAGATCTTTATCATGGGATTTGAGGAAGATAGATATGTATGTCGGGTAGGAATCTGTAATATAGATGATTTACTCTTGGGACTGGCCAGCTCGAGAGGTGAATTGTCTTATTTCGGATTCTTGTGCCTGAGTACTCCAGAGTTGAAACGGTGTTAAGTATGTGAGATTTGCATTTTGGCAACATGAATAGGCTTTGTTTGGCTGGAATGAGTCCATGAGGTTATTGGATATCTAGTTTGCATGGTAAGTGACGTGAGGGATCGGACGGGGTTATTTTAATTGGGTCTGGGACTATATCGCCTTTACTCTTGATTTGCTTTGATACCGCTATGACATAACAGTGGTTTGAGTATTGTGCATAGGATTATCTGTCTAATTTGGCATGTATTGGTGTATTTGATTAACCGTTTTCTTGATACATGGTGTGTTATATGTGCATATGTCATTGGTGTAATTGGTGTGCTAGAATTTGATTACTTTTGTCACTTTACTGTATTTATGCGTTGAATTACCTTGGGGAAGGCCATTGGTTACTTTAAATTTGGAAGGTAAAATTTCGAGGGCGAAATTCTTTTAAGGGGGAGAGAGTGTGAGAACCCGTAATTTTTCTAATTTCTAGGTTTTATTATATTTCTAGGTTTTCTTATTTTCAATGATTTGTTTTCTGCACTTTCTGCACTTTCTGTATCCGGAAAATTTTCTAGATAAATTTTATGAGTAAATATAATTTTTAGATGATTTTTCTAGTATTGAATAGGTTTTGAGAAATTAAGAGTGAATACCGGACGTGGGACCCACTAGTGCGAAAAGTTCGGCAATTTTCGGCCAACTAGGTTAAGTTTTGGATACTGGATTTAATTTACCAGGTGTTAAGGGATAAGTAGAGGATGTTATTTGGATTGGTGTGAGAGGGAACAAAGAGATAGAGATTCATTAATTAGGTGACAAGTGTCACCATTTGGTTGGATTGACTTGTATGACCACTATTCATGTCTTTACCAAATTAATATCAAAATTGACCAAAAATTTCCTTATTTTCTTCTCTCCTTGGCCGATTCTCTTCAAGCAACAAAAGGGAAAGAAAACTCTCCAAACTCTTGCTTCAATCTTGCTCAAATTCAACCAATCAACCGTTTAATCTTGTTTTTGTTCCATAGAAACCCTTAAGGGAGTGATAGTGAGTTGTTTTGTGAAGTAATTTGGAAGATTTAAGTGCAAGGTTGCTCCATTCCTTTGGGTATCAAGGTGAGTAATGAAGAAACTCCTTTTCTCTTTCCAATAATGCTTAATGAGCAACCTAAGTGAGTTAAAGTGATGATCTTTGGTGTTATTTCATGATTTTGGTTGAGATTGATGACACTTTCTATTTAATTAGGATTTTTCTGTTTTCATATGATTATTATTATGTGGTTATGTATGATGTTTGGAAATGATATTTGAGGAAGCTAGGAGGTGGAAAAAGTGATTAATTGCAAGAAATTTCTGTTTTGGAAGAAAATTGAAAAAACTAGGGTTCCTTGTTCTTCATTCTGTCCGAAATTTTAGGTCCTAGTTAGAGGCCGAATTGGACTTTGCTCAAAACATGAAAGTTGTAGGTATTGATGAGTTTGAAGTGCCTACAAAATTTCAGGTCATTTGGATTAGTGTAGAGTGAGATATGTCGTTTTTTCTGTTGCTGTTCTGGGTGATCAGAATGTGCGAACTGTGATTGTAATCGTCTGTTTTGACTGGAATTTCTTTGGATTTGGATGTTGGTGTCTTCTGATGAAATGTAGCTTGATGTCTTAGCTATCATATGCCTTTGGAATCAATGCATTTGGACCTGTGTAGACTGAGTTGGACGAATTACAGCATTGTGTGATTTGGGAACCTGCAATTACGGTTCTGGGTTGGTTTTCTGCATTTTTGACCTCGTTGTGCTAGGATTTGGACTGAGTGGCCTTCTACATTATTGTAGCCCTGTCTTTTAGCTTCGAGATGGTGGGTCTTACACCCTCATCTGATAAGCGTAGCGCATTGTGTGCCATTACCGCATTAGGAGGCCAAAACTGTTTTTGGTGTTGGGACAAATGAGTTCCATTTCCTGATTTTCTGGTTTGCTTATATGTCTATATATGCATATGAAACCCTATTGGGGTTATGTTTGGCTTGGTTTTATGACGCGTTATCGAGTCTCATTGTACTTGTTTGTATGTTTTAAGGCTTACTTTTATTCCGATCATTTCCTAGTTAACTTTTACTTTGGGCCTAGTGAATGGCTTTTGGAAATGAGGTGAATTTTGTGTGAGATGTTGGGACTGATTCGAGGAAATAATGAAGCCTTTATGGCTGGAAAAGTAAGAAATTTAGGGGAAGTGCTGCCCGATTTTCTAGGCCGTTTGGTTCTTTTAAGTTGGATTTGCCTTTTGGTAGAAATAAAAGGGCTTTTGAGTTATTGAACCTAGGTCTTTATGCTATCTTTTGTTCCTAAAAATCATGTTTTGTACCCTTGCATTAGTAATTATTTGGCGAGGCATACGACTAGCAGTCGAGCCTCATGTGCATTGTGTTTACTCGATTACGGATGTGAAACCTTCAATTGGTTTATTTTGGTTATTTTAGGGTTTCTTGGCGATTAAGGCCAATCTGAAGTAAAAACTTTTGAAGTTGAGCCGGTGAGTGTACCACTCCCCTCCATTGCTGTTTAACTTGATTTCTGCTCTGCAATCTGTTTATTTGTTTGAGACGAGGGTGTACTTTATCACACTCGTTCTCTTGTCTGTTCATATGCCAATTTACTATGCAAAATTTGAATCTGTTATCTGTGTCTGCATCTGTTCGGATTTCTATGACCTATGAGCTCAGTCCTGTGGCTAAGTTATTCGAGTCGGGCCGGCAAGGGCCTGGACGATTAGATAACGAACCACGGTAGTCTGTTCGGGGATTTTGGGTATTGAGACCCTTGATTCCGGGTATACTCGAGTATTACCATTTCTGTTCGTTACGGTGAGCGGGCCCGGTAAAGGGGTGTTTGGTGGACGGAATTCGGTGTAAAGAGGGGTCTACGGACGTTTTGGTTCTATATACGTTGACGGAGAGTCAACCGGTTTGGATCAAGTACTGCGCTGGAAATTTGGCTCCTGAGAGCCACCCGTATCCTTCTGATTTGAATCATTGGTTCCTTTGCTTTACATCTGGCATGTGTATCTGATTTGTTAAATGTGAAATGCCATGATTTTTCTGCTATATGTTTGGTACCTCATTGAGCGCAAGCTCACCCCTTTCTGTTCCTTTTTGTTTTCCTTACAGGAAAATAAACCCTTTTGGTCTGGATTTGACAAATGGCTGCCAAATTGAGCTAGTTGAACATATCTTTTGTATAGCTCATGTATTAAAACCCTAAGTGTACTTTTGGGGCGTTTTCTCATTTGATTTGGCAAACCGTGTATATGTATTAACTTTTGAAAACTTTTGTATGTCATTTTGGATTGAAATTTTGGATTGTAATCACTAAAGTTCAGATGTGAATGTTTGCGTGCTCTTTCGGTTGGGTTCTGACGGGTCGGTTACTATCATGGCCGACTCCGGATTTCATTTTTTTCTTATTTTTGGTTATTTTTCCATTTTGACTTGTTTACGCTCGTTTGTAAGTTCCGGATCGCAATAGATAGTTCTAGTCTGCATCGTTAGTCCTGGCGAGAGCTGGGCAGGCAGCCCGCTAACCCCTTTGGTTCGCCTTAGGGTAAAGTGGGGCTGTTACATAAATTGCCAGAGCCGTGCGATTTCCAGGAGCCTCTACTGTTTCGTTTAGCAGCCTAGGTGCTTTCAGGTAGTCATGGATCCTTTTCAATCTTAGTTTGACAAAATTTTCTTCCTTTCCTAAGTGTTGTCGATGCTTGAGGACGAGGACTGTAAATCATCCTTCTCTTTCTTTAGTCGTCGAAGTTGTGACCTGTTTGTCGTTCTTGTTTTTGTTTGTCGCTTGACTGAGGATGCCATGAACTTGTTTGCTATCAAAGCTGTGTTAGAATCTTCTTGTTGCAAACTTAGGAACCAAAAAGCTGTTAGCTTTCGTGCTTTCTTTCCCTTGTGAAACTGAATGAGTGTGGTTCGTGAGTTGCAAGTGTCGTTCTTAGTATCTTGTTTGTTCACATGATTTGGGTCTTAGGCTGTTTTCTTGAAGTTTTAGGTTTAAAGTTGGCAGATGTTCATACGCCTTTATACTGCCGAACTTCAGTTGGGATTGGATGATTCCGTTCCATTTTCCCTGCTGCATTTCATGTTGCACTGCTGTATTTAATCTTCCCTCTCCCCTTCGTCCCAAGTTTTTGTGCTGGAGTGAGTTAGGAGTTGTATTAAGTCCCTTTTAGTTCATTACATTGAAGCTTAGAGTAGCCGAGAGTTACCCTTGATCATGTTGCAGCTGTGCGAACAGCTTCCTTTTTCTCTCGAGCTGCTGAAGTTTGTTTTTTTTGGTTTGTTTTTTTTTTCTGTTTTGGGTCTGATATCTTGAAGGGCTAGAGTTCAGGTTCTGACGAATATTCAGGGCATTTAGATTGTGTTGCTTTGCTGCATTTTCATGTTCAGAGACCTTGTTGAACCTTCCCGCTCCCCTTTGTCCCAGATTCATGTGTATAAATAAGTCATGGCATGTTTTGAGTCATTTTGTTTTTTCGTTGTTTCTAGTTAAAGGTATTAGCATCAATTTGAGCAACTAAAAATGTTGCAGCAATGCTGATAGCTCGCGTTTAATTGTTGTAAAGTGAAGTATGAACAGGCTTTTCTTTTTCTTTTGATTGCCGAGAGTCTCAATTGCAGAAATTCTTGCTGCATTTTTCTTGTGTGAGTGCATGTTTCTTGTTCCCATTGATTGGATTCTATCGGATGGGATGAAGGGAGTACTCAGCTACCTTTGGTTAATGATGTTGGAAGATGTATGTAATTTTGGTAACTAAATGCTGGGTTAGTTTGCAATCTTTCCTTTGTGTTAAGATGAGCTGCAAAGTTGCAGCAAACATGTTTTTTGCTTGTTGACTGTTTTTGGACTGTTTGAACATTTCTTCAAGACTTGCATAATTGTTTCTTTTAAATTTTGTTTGAATTAGGATGTGGAATATATGTGTTTTGTTGCTTAAGTTAAATTTTGAAGTCTAGATGACAAGTTTTGAATCAAAGTTTTCCTTGTTTGAATTGAAATGGTAACAGGTTGGTATTGCAGAAGCATATGTTTCGTAGGTTTGCATGGGTTGCATGAAAAAGTTCACAAAAATTGCACTTTGACCCCCCAAGTTCCCCTTTGTTTCACTATGACCCAATCAATTGAATAATTTCATCAATTTGATCCTTCGCAGTTTTGATTTTTGCAACTTCATTGCTTGTTTGCTTTAATTAATTACCATAGTTTGTTTAATTGCATTTAATTCGTGACTTTAGGGGCTTTATGATCAAGTGAGCTTTGTTTTGCACATTTCTTTTAATTTTTCTTAATTAAAGTGGTACCTTGACCTTTTTATTGTTTTGAAGCCATTTTTCCTTCATTTGATCACCATTGCAAGGGAGGTACACTCTATCCCTTATTTTGACCTTATCTGACCCTATGTGATCCAATGTGCTAAGTGAAAATTGCATGTCTACTTTGCTTTCCTTGCTTTTCCTTAATTCCTTTCATTTATTTCATTTACTTTTGCTTTTTGTTAAGTTGTGCTTTTATTTATTTATGGAGTATGTGTACACCTCTTGGCTTGTAATAGATAGGGCTTGGAGAGCATTTTTGTCCATTTTCCCCTTCCCCTTTTTGTTTTAGTTAGCAAAAATGTGATAGGTTCATTAGATTGATTGTTTGCTTTTGTTGCTACGTGTTAATTTGATTTATTAGGCTCTTGCATTTAGTCGAGCATGCTAAGTGTTATGTGCTACGTGTTTATGGGTGATTGGCATGTCTACTTGCTTTCTATAGTCATGGATGAATGTAATGGATGAATGCGCGCCACCACACTAGTCCAACGCTAGTTGTGGCTCATTGTCCCGTTTTCCACTAGTCCAACGCTAGTAGGAATGCATAGATATGGGCTAGTCCAACGCTAGACCCTTAGGGATTTCCCTCGCTAGTTCATACTTGCATGTTTCACTACATTTCATGCATTTTTAAGTTTTCTAGCATTTGGCATGCTCCTCCAACCCTTTCCCCTTCATTTTAGGCTTTTGCATCCTCATGCTAGATATAGGGTACATTTGCCTGAGAGCCCCCTTTCGATAAGGGAAACGAGCGAGTGTGGCTACAAAATAGCCTTAGCACGCTAGTTCTTCCTTCTAATCAAAGGGAAAATTAAAGTCGTGAAATTAGGAGTCATTCCCGTACCCGACTTGATGCATTCCTCTAGGTTCATGCACTCTCATTCTTATCATATCACTTCCTCACTCTTTTATCCACATTTTCTCAACTTATATTTTTCTCAATCCACATGCCATGTTTGCACATTTTTCTTCTCTTATCATTTATTTTCTACCTCACAAATTGCACCCAATTGCACTTACATGTATCTACTATCATGTTTTCATCCATTTGCACACAAACACCTTTATTTTCCCAATCTGCACACATGCACTTGTCTTACATTCGCACACATGCACGTTTTCTTACATTTTCACACTTGCACTCATATTTGAGTCTTCATTTGCATCATTCGCGACCTCTATGAGGACTTTCCTTATTGGCCACCACAACTCATGTGGTTGGGACCAAAAAGCCTCGTAAGAGACATTTTAGATTTAGGATTGCATTTCTTTTTCATATCCATTAGTCATATCCAACATGCAACGCATATTTTGGGTAGAAGAATTAGGAAACGTAGGGCTAAATCGCGCAACTAGCTCTGGCTAGGGTAAGGGAGTGCCTTAGGCTTTGCCTTTGCCTTCTCCCTTATCAAATGTGACCCCCGATCCCTTTCTTCGGTTACGTAGACCTAAAAGTTCTTAAAAAGGGGTTTGTTTACTTTGCTTTTCAAAAATTTCATTTTTGGGTGACTTGGTACACCCTAACTCTATACCAAGTGGCGACTCCATTTTCCATGCAAAAAACCCTTTTTGAACTTTGTTTGGCCAAATCGTCGCATTTTCAAGTCCCACGGCCTTTTATTTTCATTTTCACACACATTCACATACATATTCCACACACTATTTTCACACCATTTCAAAAAGTGGGGCGCGACAGTTGGCGACTCCACTGGGGACTTCCTAAGTGGGTCCAGGCATTTGATTTAGCTATTCTTTTCCTTTTTCTACCCTTTTTATGCATAGCATTTGTAAAAGCCCCACTTTCCCCTAAGGCGAACCAAAGGGGTTAGCGGACTGCCTGCCCAGCTCTCGCCAGGACTACGGATCAGTTCACGTCGATCTAATACGTTCCGGAACATACCCACGCGCGTAAACAAGTCAAAATCACAAAATAAAAAAAAATGAAAATCGAAGCCGATGATGAACAATACCGCCCACGTTAGAATCCAGATACTAGGCCGAGAGTAGCCAAAATTTTTCTTTTGCCGTTTGAAATACGAGTTGATCCGAAATTCAACCAAATATCAACCAAACATACATACATTGAAATGTAACATTTACAAGCCAAAGCGGCTTATCAAAAACCATTCATTATGAATATACATGTTCGGTTTGCCAATCAAAAGAAAGTGAACCCAATACACATTAGGGTTTCATTCAAAGAGCTATCCAAAAGATACATTTAAATGAGCTCAACTTGACAACCAACAAGTATAACCTTTCCAAAAGTGGTCATTTTCCTGTAAGGAAAACAAATGGAATGGAATGAGCTTAAGCCCAGTGAGTTACTACCACATAAGCAACAAAGATCACATAAGCATAATCTTTCATTTCAAGTACACAATTAAGAAGTAAAACAAGTCGGTAAAAGGATACGGACGGCTCTCAAGAGCCCATTTCCACGCTTACATTCTTGATCCAATCTCATTGACTCTCCGTCAACGTTTATGAGTACCAACCGTAGAACCCACTTCACTCCCATCCCTTCCACCAAACATACCCCAACCGGGCCCGCACTCCAATCAGTAGCTTTTGGTAATACTCGAGTTTACCGGAATCAAGAGTCTCATTACTACAAGATTCCCCAGTACAGTCCCCGTGGCATGTCAATTTTCACGACCAAGCCCCGCCGGCTCGATTCAATTGACTACCAACGGGGTTGAGCTCAGTAGTACAGTAAGGCCGTTGGATACTCGTCCAAACGACACCAAATCAGTTTTTCATGAAGTGAATTCAATATCTCATATAGCAAGTGCAGTATATCAGTGAAGCGGTAAACAGTCATTAACGGTATCACAAGGGGTGAGGGCGGTCAAGTACACCCTCACCTCAATCAATTCCAATAGCCAAATAAGCCTTCAAGGCATCAAAATCACATATAGCAAAGCCACATTGTAACATTCAAGTGAGTAGTATACTCACCAATCAAGTAAGTGTTGTTTCATGCACGTCCGTCAAAAGTATTTCGTGAACCACCGTCACGCCCTAGAACACGCAAACAGGTACAATGAGACTCGATAACAAGTCATAAAGCAATGCCAATCACAACCCCAATAGGGTTTTATAAACATATACAAGCATCATAGGCAACCAGAAAATCCGGAAATGCAATTAACTTTGGCCCTGAAAAAAAATAGTTTTGTCCTCATTTTGCAGTAATGGCACCGATTTCACTACGATTATCGGATGAGGGTACAAGACCCACCGTTTCGAAGCTAAGAAACAGGGCTACAACAATGTAGAAGGTCACTCAGTCCAATTCCTAGCAAAACTAGGTCAAATATGCAAAATACCAAACCAGAACCTTAATTGCAGGTTTACAAATTACACTATGCTGTAATTAGTCCAACTCAGTCTATACAAGTCCAAATTCATTGATTCCAAAGGCATGCGGTAGCTAAGACATCAAGATACATTTCATCAGAAGACCTCAACAACCAAATCCAAAGCAATTCCAGCCAAAACCACCAATTACAGACGCAGTTCTTACATCCTGATGAACCCAGAACAGCAATAGTAATTTCGACTTTTCTCACTCCACACAACTCCGATTGACCTGAAATTTTACAGGCACCTCACACACATCAATACCTACAACTTTTATGTTTTAAGAAATGGCCAATTCGGCCTCTATCTAGGACCTAAAATTTCGGACAGAATGCCCCCCTCAAGAACCCTAGTTTTCTGAAATTTCTTCCAAACCAGAAATTGGTTGCAAATACCAATCATGTACACCTACTAGAGTCATTAACCATCATTTCCAACCATCATAGATAGCCACAACATCATGATCACATTAAACCAGAAAAATCACCAATAAATTGAAAACTTCATCAATTCATCCAAAAGCAAGAAATAAACCACAAAATTCATCCCTTTAGCTACCACTAGGCACAAGTTAAGCTTCATTAAGTGTAGGAGAAAGTTCAATCACCACTCACCTAGTAAACAAGAGAGGGAGAGTTGTAGGTCACCTTAGCTCCTCCAAACACTTCACCAAACAAACCACTAACACCTAGTGAAAGGGTTTTATGGAGTAGAAACAAGTTTAGGTGATTGCTTTGGATGATTTGCAGTAGATGGATGCCAAGATTTTGAAGAGTTTCTTCCTTCCTAAGCTCAAGGTGGCCGGCCAAGAAGATGAAGACAAGAGTGAATTTTTTTGTGATTTTTGGAGATATTTAACCACATGGTCAAAAGGTCAAAAAAAATGAATAGTAAGTCATAAAGGTACAACCAATCCCAACATGACAAGTGTCACTTCATTAATGCATTCATATCCTTCTTTTTTCCTCTCACATCCTCTACTTATCTCTTAACACCCGATAAATTTCAACCAGTATCCGAAACCTAACCTAATTGGCCGAATTTTTCCGAACTTTTCGCACTAGTGGGTCCCACGTCCGACATATATCCTTAATTTTTCAAAAACTCTCCAATACTAGAAAAATCATCTAAAAACATAATTACTCATAAAATTCACCAGGAAAATTTTTCCTAAGCCAAAAAATGCAGAAAACATGTCTTTAAAGGGGAAAAACCCTAGGAAATTATTAGGGAATTTACGGGTTCTCACAGCATTTGGATATTAGGGTTGCATTTTCCCTTTTTAGGACTTTTTGCATCGCGCGCGTATCAAGCTATTCCACCACTCACGTATGTATGATCAGTTGTTTGGATGTACGTTGTACTTGTTTTATCTCGCGCTTTGCATTGCATTTGGAGGGGGTGTGTGTCACCTTTAGAGCCTCGCGTTGGTTCTCAGCCCCTTCCCTCAAATAGGGAACACTTCATACGTGCATGTTTATTTACTGTTATCCCATTTTATTTTATTTTTCGTGGGCTCTTTCCCACACCGCCTTGTAGGACTAGGTATGTGGATGGTGTGCTCTGCGCCCATAGCAGTACCTAGGGGACCGCTCGAGCCACCGACCGAGGATCTTGGGATTGATGACCCATTCCCTTAGGTCTGAAGGCTTGGGGACCTTTCTAAACCTTATCGAGTCTAGTTGCATTAGTGAACCCCAGCCTCATGCATCCATGTTAGAGTTTTCCTAGGTTAGAGTCAGCCTCACCCTTTTTAAGCACATTAGGCACGAGGGAAGGGGTTCCGCCCCTTTTACTTGTTTTTATTGTATCTCTTTTCGTAATTGCTCCCAATATGTTATGTGTACTATCAATTGCACTAACCATTTCTTTATTTTCTTGGCCTGCATTCATGTGCTTTAGCAATAAGAGGCCTTTTTGGCACTCTTTTAGTGACTTACCCACTAGATAACTCACATGTTTAAATTTCGGTCATTACACTTAATTTTCAATAAGTACATTTCATTTTAGACCTTTTCCCCCGATGCATTATTTATGTCCTTTAGGCCATATTCGTCACATATTTATATCGCTTTAATAAACTGGCATCATGCATAAACCCTAGAAGGGAATGCCATTTAGGGGATCCTGTGTTAGGAATAAGCCACCTTGTGTCTCGGATACTTAATCCAAGGAGACTTGCACGTTTACATTTTGTACCATCCAAAGGGGTAGTGCACAAGGTAAGGTAGGATCCGGTCATTTTCATAGAGCGATCTTTGGAATATGAGCGTCTAATAATCACTTCTTGGCCACTTTATCAAAACTGGTAAAAATCCCTGGCGTAAAGGACATTAATTGGAACAAATTCACAAATCATTCCTCGCTATTGAGTCGATAAATAAACTGAGGCCAAAATTTGATTTTAGAAGGCTCATAGACTAATGCATTGCAATAAGCCGTCAATTCCATTCAGTCCATTGGATCATTTTATTCATCAATTTCATCCAGTCCATTTATCAATTTGTTCATTTTTAGGGCAACCTAGTCGATTTTGAATTCATTTGACTAGTCTATCCATTTTAGGGCAATCTAGTCGATTTTTGAATAAGATCACCAATTTCTTTCGATTCATTTGATTAATTTACCCATTCTTAGGTCAATTCAATCAATTTTGAATAAATTCAAATCATGAGATTCGTTCAATTTCATTTTGACCAGTTTACCCTTTTTAGGGTGATTTAGTCAATTTTTCGATCCATTTGACCGATTTGCCTAGTTTTAGGGCAATTTGGTCGGTTTTGAATAAATCATTATTTCACTCGATCTGTTTGATCAATTGATTTCATTCAATTCATTTGATTCATTTTAGGGTTATCCATTCAATTTTCAATAAATAATCAAATTTCATTCAATGAATTTGATCATTTTACCCCTTTTGACACATCATGCGTCGATCAAAATAAGCAATTCATTCGGACTTTGTCCTCATTTTTTAGGACGAATATTTCTTCTCACTCCAAATTGGCCAAATTTTTCAAATCATTGTTCACTCAATCAATTGATCGGATTCATCAGGTATGGTATAGTGCCTACCCAAGAGGATTGCATTTTCATGCTAGGCCTACCCTTGGCATAAAAAGGGTTCCCCCATAAGACATGCATACCGATTTTTTTATTCTTACTTACTGACTCTGGGTCTTTTTCCTTTTGTTTTTCCCCTCCCCCTGCATTCATAAAATATTTCAATAAGGGTAAAATACCTTTCTATATCTGATAACAATTTTGATCTGATAAAGTTTGAAAATTACAAGTGTTACTTGATTCTTAGGCAGGCCCTACAATGTGAATTCGGAAATTCATTTGAAAGCACTCGTGCAAGACATCTAAGGGATTTCATTGCTCAAAGAAAAAAAGGGATATTAAGAGAGAAAATGTGTATACATGTGCAAAGGAATTTTGTAGAATGTTTCTCATATGTATTGCTTTTAAAATTTTTCAAACATTGGCAATAATGAAGCTTTTGTTCAGACAATTATTTGTTTTGTATAATACTCGTGTACATTTCATTCTTTATTGAGTTCATTAAGAGATTTCATGGTGAATTTTAAGAAATAAGCTCAAATTGAGATTTTTTTTCCAACCTTTTGTCTGGAAACTCACAAATGTATACACCAGATTGGTGATCCGAGCTATGCAATAAGAGTGCTTAGAATTAAAAGAGGTCACTCAAAAGACCCAATACGATACCTTTTTTCTCTTTCACTGTACAATTCATATTTTGCCCACTTCTATTAACCCCAAAATAAAATCAGTCACATTGACTGATAAATTGCAAATTGGGGCAATCTTTGTTTGAAAATGCTCACTGGTCTAACCAGATTCAATCACATCTAAGTGAAAGCAAAAATGTGCATTATTCTTGTTTATTTTGAAAATTTGGAATGATACTTTGAGCATTCGTTTCTCTACCTATACAGATTTTATCATTTGCTCTCCCATTTGAGCCTAAAAAGAATAATTTCGTTTCAAATAAGTGCCTTGATGATCACTACCCTACATTGGAAAATTTTCAAATATCAAAAACGGGAATGGATTCTCAATGACCATTTCGTTACTTTGGTTGTCATGAGGTGTAAGAATGATACTTTGGCCATCGTTTCTACAACCTAAACACTATTTATCCCTTGTATCCTCATTTGAGCTAAAATTGGTGGTTCTTTTCAAAAACACTTACGATCGCACCCCACATTGGGGAGGGAGATTGGAGAATTTTTCAAAAAGGGGAAAGGCAAAAATGCTAGAATAAGGAGGGAACCTCAAATTGGGGAAATTTGATTCCACTTGGGTTCCAATTTTGAAAAAAAGAAAAGAAAAGGAAGAGTTTTGCCGGCGCGGATCGCCTATGTTTCACAGATATGGGTGAACAAGGGTCTTCCTCAGTCAGATAATTCAGATACATGCCGGAAATTTCCCATTAATGAAAGTTTTCTTTCAGAGTTATTGTAAGGAACGGAATAAAAGTCAGGCCCTCTTCTTTTCCAGTCAAACATTCTATCCCTAGTTATCCCTTTTGAGCCTTCAGAATAAAATATTTCATTTGGCAACCCCTGAGAATCGCAAACCCCACACTGGGGCAAGTTTGAGTTGAAAAGGAAAATTTCAAGAAGTGAAAAAGTGAAAAGCAACAAAATCAAGAGACAAAAGAAGAAAAGAGAACCTCAGTTCAAAAATAACTGGGGCAAATTCTGTGAAAGTTCAAAAGAATGGCAGAAGGCTAAAAAATCAAAAGAAGAAAGAAAATGAGAGAAAAAGCCTCAGTTGAGCATAAACCGGGGCAAATTCTGATTTAACCCTAAAATAGGGTTGGCACAACAATGCGATCTCAGATTACTTAAACCACTCTTGAATTTTGCCTTCAAGCCTTAACTTTCCTAAACACCCCACCTGACCCCATTACAAAAGCCGAAAGTCCTGACTTCTGTTCTTTGCAATGGCCCTGTCAAGAAAATTTCTGATGCCGGAAAATTTTAGCTGTATTTTTGAATTGCTTGAGTATGGGTGATGTGCGACGGATCTAGACGAACACCAAGTTGGGATGATTTGCGGAACTTTGACCCTTCTAGAATCACAAGCCACGAACTAAGGAGGTTCCTTAACCCAAGACTAGCAAATTTAGTGAACCAAAAGTATAGATAGAAGAACGCCACAATCAAGGAGACTACTTGATTGATAAGTTCGATGAACAACTTGAGATTAATTCTCAAGTATTCAAAGAAAATTCTCTTGAGGCAAGAGAGAGTGAATAAACTCACGAATGTTTTATAAAATCTGAATTGTCTTTAATGAATGAAAACCTAGGCTATATATAGCCTTACAGGACTCAAACCCTAGAATGTCCAATGGATGACCTTGCCCTTCATTAAGGGTGAAAATATCTAACAACTAATTGACTAAAATTAAGACTCTGAATTCGGCCAAAGTGAAGTGAAATTGACCGAAATTAATAATGCTAACAAACAACTAATAATGGTAACTAAAACCCTAATTAGCAAGCTAGTGCTCCGTGAACTAGTCTTCACTTGGTTCTTCCATTTGAAGGAAAGTGTATAGAGTAGTTTCTCCATTATGTAATCCTTCAATGGTCCTCAAGTCATCACCAACTCGTTCTTGAATCGTGCAAACAAGAGCTTGAAGTGATTCTTGAATTCTCCTAGCACGCGCTCTTGTAATTGGACCACTGGGTATTTGCATGACCTGAGCACTAGAAGTTTGAGCAGCCTTGAGCCCCTCCTCATTAGTCCCCTCCTCTTGAAGGCGATTTGTCCTCAAATCAAACTCATCGTCTGCATGAAAAGGACTCAAGTCAGATACATTAAAAGTAGCATGTACCCCATACTCACCTGGAAGTTCAAGTTTGTAGGCATTGTCATTTATACGCTCCAGGACTTGGAATGGACCATCTCCCCGTGGAAGTAGCTTACTACGCCGTTTGACTGGGAACCTCTCTTTGCGCATGTGTATCCATACCCAATCGCCAGGCTCAAAGACCATCTTGCGGCGCCCCTTGTTGGCACTTTGGATGTATTGAAGTGTACGCTTCTCGATGTTGGCTCGCACCTTAGTGTGTAACTCACGTACATATGCAGCCTTGGTCTTACCATCCAAGTTAACTCTCTCATGAACAGGTAAAGGAGTTAAATCCAAAGGTGTGAGAGGGTTAAAACCATACACAATTTCAAACGGCGAATAACGTGTAGCAGAATGACAGTGCGATTGTATCCAAATTCCACATGTGGTAAGCAATCTTCCCAAGATTTAATGTTCTTTTTAATAACTGCGCGCAATAGGGTAGATAAAGTCCTATTAACCACTTCGGTTTGACCATCAGTTTGTGGGTGGCTAGAAGTAGAAAATAGCAATTTAGTACCTAGTTTACACCACAAAGTTTTCCAAAAATAGCTAAGGAATTTGGCGTCCCTATCAGAAACAATAGTGCGTGGCATGCCATGTAATCTAACTATCTCACGAAAGAATAAATCTGCAACATGCTTAGCATCATCTGTTTTAAGACAAGGAATAAAATGGGCCATTTTGGAGAAACGGTCAACTACCACATAGATTGAATCATGTCCTTTTCTAGTCCTAGGTAGTCCAAGCACAAAATCCATTGACAGATCAACCCATGGTTCATGTGGAATTGGCAAAGGCGTATAGAGACCATAAGGGTGTACCTTTGATTTTGCTTGGTGACAAGTCACGCACCTTTCAATGTGGCGTTCCACGTCACTCCTCATGCGTGGCCAGAAGAAATGTTCTTGGAGAATCATTAAGGTCTTGGCAATGCCGAAGTGTCCCATTAGCCCTCCTCCATGAGATTCTCTTACTAAGAGTGTGCGCATGGAGCTCTTGGGAATGCAAAGCTTGTCCTTGTAGTATAAGAACCCCTGAGAGATGAAATAATGCTCACGAGAGTGTCGTGGCAAGGAGGAAAAAATCTCACCAAAATCTGAGTCAGTTGCATAAAGTTCTTTAAGAAATTCAAAACCAAGCAACTTAGCATCTAATGTAGTGATAAGTGTGTGTCTTCGCGAGAGTGCATCAGCCACTACATTCGTCTTACCTGTCTTGTATTTGATCACAAAGGTAAAACTGTCAATGAAGGTAATCCATCGTGCATGTCGCTTACTCAACTTGTCTTGGGACTTGATATGCTTGAGCGACTCATGATCTGTGTGCAAGACAAACTCACGAGGGCGAAGGTAATGTTGCCATGTTTGTAGAGCTCGCACTAAGGCCATTAGTTCCTTATCATAGGTTGAGTAGTTTAGAGCAGCTCCATTCAACTTCTCGCTAAAGTAGGCAACTGGGCGGCCCTCTTGAAGTAAAACAGCGCCAATACCTATACCAGAAGCATCACACTCTACTTCAAAAGCTTTGTCAAAATTAGGTAAACTAAGAACAGGTGCATGTGTGAGCTTGTGTTTAAGTAATTGGAAAGACTTAGCTTGTTCCTCTCCCCAATGAAATTGCACATCTTTCTTGACAATTGACGTAAGTGGGGCAGCAATTGTGCTAAAATCCTTGACAAAACGCCTATAGAAGCTTGCCAAGCCATGGAAACTTCTCACCTCACTTACATTGGTAGGGGTTGGCCATTCACTAATAGCCTTCACCTTGTCTTGATCAACATGAATTCCCTGCTCACTTACAACATAGCCTAGGAAAACCAATTGATTTGTGCCAAAGGTACACTTCTTAAGGTTAGCATAGAGGCTCGCCTTGCGAAGTGCATCTAGGACCATTTGTAAATGCACAACATGCTCATCTAGACTCTTACTATAGATCAAAATGTCATCAAAGTAAACGACCACAAATTTACCAATGAAAGAACGTAAAACATGATTCATGAGTCTCATAAAAGTACTTGGTGCATTGGTTAGCCCAAAAGGCATGACCAACCACTCAAAAAGTCCATGTTTTGTCTTAAATGCAGTTTTCCATTCATCTCCTTCTTTCATGCGAATTTGATGGTAACCACTTTTCAAATCAATCTTAGTAAAAATGATTGCACCATGTAATTCATCAAGCATGTCATCCAAACGAGGTATGGGATGGCGGTACTTTACCGTGATGGCATTAATTGCCCTACAATCAGTGCACATTCTCCATCCTCCATCTTTCTTTGGAACAAGTAGAACTGGTACAGCACAAGGGCTTAGACTCTCTGTAATCCAACCCTTACTAAGCAACTCCTCCACTTGTCGTTGTTGCTCCTTGGTTTCCTCAGGATTGGTCCTATATGGTGCCTTGTTTGGAAGGGAAGATCCAGGAATGAAATCAATTTGATGTTCAATTCCCCTTAATGGAGGCATTCTATTAGGTATATCCTCAGGAAAGACGTCTTGATACTCCTGTAAGAGGTTAGTAATAACACTAGGCAAAGAAGCATCAAGAGCATTAGTGAGTAAGGATTCCTTGCCAAATAAAATAAATAAAACCTGATTAGAATGCAAGGCCTGTCTCACATCTTTCACCTTGGCAAGCATGCTGGGTTTTCTCTCCTGTGTGGGCTCTAAGGCCGAATGAGAGTGATCCAACTTGCTTGAAGAAGGGTCGGCCAATACTAATTTCTTAGCTTTGACGTTGTCCTTCTTGGTGGTAGTATGCAAGTCATACTCTTTTTGTAGACTAACTTGATCCTCATGCACTTGTTGAGGTGTAAGAGGTGCAAGTGTAATCTTTTTACAATTATGTATGAAAGAGTATTTGTTCAAGAAACCATCAAAAGTGACTCTTTTGTCAAATTGCCAAGGACGCCCTAAGAGTATATGTGCAGCTTGCATTGGTACTACATCACACATAACATCATCTTCATACCTACCAATGCGAAAAGTAACCAAAACTTGTTTATGTCCACGTACCTCTCCACTATTGTTTAACCACTGAAGCTTGTAGGGACGGGGGTGCTCACTAGTTGGCAAGTTTAGTTTCTCCACCATCAATGCACTAGCAACATTAGTGCAACTGCCGGGGTCAATCACCAAGCTGCATACCTTGTTGGTCACATGGCACCTAGTGTAAAAGATGTTGTCACGTTGAAGCTCATCTTTACTAGCTTGAGTAGCTAGTGCCCTTCTTGCTACCAATCCAACTTTGTCTTGAGTTGGAACTTCCTCTATCTCATCTTCCTCTTCAACCAAGGGAGGCATGTCTTTGTAATCCTCCTCTTCATCCTCGGTGACAATGTCTCCATTTGGTAGTACAAGCATGGTCCTTGGGTTTGGACATTGACTTGCAATATGCCCAGCTCCTTGACACCTCCAACATTTGGTGTCACGATTCCTAGGTTTTGAAGTTTCAATCGTTGGCTTGGAAACAACCTTGGAGTCGGTTTTGGTAAAAGGTGGCCGTGAGCTTGACCCTTGGTCGTGCTTGGGTTTTGGAGTGTTCCAAGCATTCGGACCTCTCTCTTCCCTTCTAGGCTGGAATGGTCGAGTAAACGTTTGTGGATGAGGGTTATAATTTCTGGTTGTACCCCTCCTCTTGAGCCTTTGCTCAATCTTGATAGCCTTTTCCACCATATCTTCTATCTCTACATAGTATTGAAGCTCAAGTTGATCGGCTATTTCAACCCTCAGACCACTGAGAAATCTTGCCATTGTAGCCTCTCGATCTTCTTGAATATCAGCTCTCAACATGGAGATTTCCATGTCCTTGTAGTAGTCCTCAACTGAGCGTTGACCTTGTGTCAAGGTTTGAAGTTTTTGGTACAAGTCTCTATGGTAGTGACTTGGTACAAATCGCTTCTTC
The DNA here is from genome assembly GCF_003713205.1 of Coffea eugenioides. Lineage (NCBI taxonomy): Eukaryota > Viridiplantae > Streptophyta > Magnoliopsida > Gentianales > Rubiaceae > Coffea > Coffea eugenioides. The sequence goes on from NW_020864187.1 coordinate 514,618, forward strand.
ATCAGTCTCTTGAGCTCAGTCCAAGTGGTTATAGCTGGTTCTCCACACCTTCTCCTGCTTGTAGCCACTTGTTCCCACCAAACTATGGCATAGTCGGTGAATTCTACTACGGCAAGTCTCAATTTTTGTGCATCGGTGTAGTCATTACAATCGAATACTAGCTCCACTCGACTTTCCCATTCAAGGTATGTATCCGGATCAGATTTGCCTTGGAATGGAGGAATCTTCATCTTAATCCCTTTGATCGCATCACCAATGGCTCTTGTGTTTCTCCTCGGTCTTCTTTGCTCGAATGCCTCATGATCCGAATCGGCATTGGAATCACTAGATTCCTCCAGGGTGGATTTTCCCCTAGATTTCCTAGAAGAAACCCTAGATGAACTTAGTTGATCAATCTGCTCATGGATTGTTTCCAGCCTTTGGTCAAATCTCCTCTGCATTTCCTTCCACATATCATCCATTTTACGTGATAACTGAGCAATGGTAAGTTCATTTTCCTGAGACATGGTGAAACCTGCAAAACTTGACAAATTGTTAGTAGAAAATGCCTCACTTGCTCCCTTAAGTGTTTCACTCCTCTCGTGTTTTCACTCAAGTGCTTATATCACTCTAATGCTCTCACCAATTCACTTCTCAAGCCACTTGATTTTTTCCTTTGAAGAAATCAGAAATTTTCTCAAAGAAGTTCAATCGAACCTTAATCAAATAGTATCCAATTGTACCAAAGGAACAAGAAGCAAGAGTAGAAACGGAAAGCTCAAGTAATGAATTCGATAAGGAATGGAATGTCCAAGTACAATGATGGAGTTTCCCAAGTGTTTACTTAATTTCCTAATTGATTTTGGGAACCAAGTTAGGTGTTGGATTTATTTGGAAAATTCCTTAAAGTCGGCTAACCAAATCAGAATTGTTACCAAAAAATTTCCAGATTTCGTACCCCTTAACCTTCCTCAAAATCGGCTATACCAAATCAGGGTTATTTCCAAAAATTTTCCAGATTTCCTTCTCCTTATGCCTTTCCTAAAGTCGGCTGGTCAACCAAGTGTAAAACAGATTTTGGTAGCTTCCTATTCTACCCGAAACTATCCTCCAAAAAATTCCAGAATTTCCTCTTCTTAAATCCCTCTCAAAGTCGGCTAGAACTTCCTAAAAAAATTGTCCAGATTTGGTAGCTTCTAAATTTTCCAGAATTTCCTCTTCTTAAAGCCGATCCTTACCCCCCAAAATTTTCGTTCCTTACTCTCCCTCAACAAACAAATAATTCGGCCCCCCTCCTCTTTGCTCCACACAAGGACAGTTTCGTCGCGTGGTTCTAGTCAATGGCTTCACAAGATGATACAAGCGACGTCACTCAAGAATTCCCCAAGCGGCCTGCTCAAGAAATTCCCAAGAGGTTTACTCCTAAGCCAAGGAAGCCCCGTATGGATGCAAGGACGTACAAGAAACTTTTTATACGAAGAGAGGTGCAAATCTTCAAGAATCAAGATGGTCAAGATCCTCAAAAATCTCAACGGGTGATACAAGTGATCAAGGCTCAAGGTGCTCAAGATTTTCAAGAGGAGGTTGGTCAAAACTTTTGAGTAGTCTTTTCTTGATGTAATTTTCTGGTTTGTTGGAACAATTGCAATAAGATAGAATTTGGCAAATAAAAGTGTGGCTTCCTTCTTTGTTGTTTGCTACCCGAATGCCTTTTCTCATTTCCTTTTTCTTTTTTTTTTTCTCTAAGAACACACAATTACTCGGCTGTTTTTGGGTAAAATTCCAGAATCTAATGTCAAACCAATGTTCTCCTTCAATCCTCCAATAATTATCAAGACATGTATCAAAATTTCAAGACTTCAAGATTAGTTTCAAGAAACTCAAGAAACCCTAGATTATGGTAGTCCCTCTTCAAGATTCCAACCCCAAACAAGTTTACCCACAAAAATCAGTTTAGGAAATTAATGAAAACAACTTGGTGGAATAAACTAAAGTTTGGACAGATTTGGCAAGAAACTTGCGCCCAAGGAAACCCTAGTTGCAAGTGAAAACCCTAGCCGTCGCAAATTTTTTTTTTTATATCCAAACAGAATATGCCAGGCACACACTCGGTTACACTTGAAGGCAGGCTTCAAGACAGAATCACACAACAAGTAATGCACGAAGTGGACACGAAGCAAAGAAAACAAAGAGCGACGCAACAAGAACAAGCAAGGCGGACAGAATTTTTTTTTTGTAATAATAATCGGACTTGATACAAAGAGAGACACGACCAGTTTTGCAAAATAAAATTGACTAGAAAGCTTATGAACAAACTCAACGGGATATACTTGATGTCGTCGACTAGCTCTGGATACCAACTGATGTGCGACGGATCTAGACGAACACCAAGTTGGGATGATTTGCGGAGCTTTGACCCTTCTAGAATCACAAGCCACGAACTAAGGAGGTTCCTTAACCCAAGACTAGCAAATTTAGTGAACCAAAAGTATAGATAGAAGAACGCCACAATCAAGGAGACTACTTGATTGATAAGTTCGATGAACAACTTGAGATTAATTCTCAAGTATTCAAAGAAAATTCTCTTGAGGTAAGAGAGAGTGAATAAACTCACGAATGTTTTATAAAATCTGAATTGTCTTTAATGAATGAAAACCTAGGCTATATATAGCCTTACAGGACTCAAACCCTAGAATGTCCAATGGACGACCTTGCCCTTCATTAAGGGTGAAAATATCTAACTAATTGACTAAAATTAAGACTCTGAATTCGGCCAAAGTGAAGTGAAAATTGACCGAAATTAATAATGCTAACAAACAACTAATAATGGTAACTAAAACCCTAATTAGCAAGCTAGTGCTCCGTGAACTAGTCTTCACTTAGTTCTTCCATTTGAAGGAAAGTGTATAGAGTAGTTTCTCCATTATGTAATCCTTCAATGGTCCTCAAGTCATCACCAACTCGTTCTTGAATCGTGCAAACAAGAGCTTGAAGTGATTCTTGAATTCTCCTAGCACGCGCTCTTGTAATTGGACCACTGGGTATTTGCATGACCTGAGCACTAGAAGTTTGAGCAGCCTTGAGCCCCTCCTCATTAATGGGGTTGACGCTACTCACCATGTGAAAACCCACCAAGTTGAGGGAAAGGAAAAAGAGGCAAAAAGCAAAGCAAGAAAAGTAAATGCAAGAAAAATGCAGAAAATTCGACGCTGAAGTCCCTGGTGAATGATGAGAAGAATACAAACAAATTCTGAGATCTTTGAGTTCAAAATAGGGGCAATTTTGGAAAAAATGCGATCTTCGGTGCAATGTCCTTGAAAGACTTATTCTTTAACTATCGTTTCAAGCCACATTACAAGCTAATAAAGTCCATCGTTGACTTATTCCTTTATGACAACCCAAAGTGAGGATTATGCTCATAAGAAATCCATCGATCACTCATGATCATAAGGGTATAACCAATTTTTGCATGTTTAGCTATCGCTTCTACCCATTTTGTTGCAAGCCTATAAAGCTTATACGTTGACTAACTTTTTTTAAGAAATAAGGGTGACGAACTCTTTGCTTTCACTAAGATGTGGTATTGAAGGGATTATATACCATTTGGGCACAAGAATAAGACAAATCTTGACCTCTCATTTCCAAATCAGAAATAATGTCCCACTTTATTGGTCCTGAAAGATGAGCCAACAAAAGGTAGTGACCCGCTACTCTAAACACATATGTTAAAAGTAAGGAAGAAATCTTCTGAAATTTGGCGTTATTCTGAGAAATTCATCATGAAATTTCTGCATGAGTTCAAACTCAACGTTCAAATGATTACTTTCTAAATTTTGGAAAATGCGATTTCTCTTTGTTCAAATAAATGGGGAATCATCTGAACAAATTTTTGCAATCAAATGGGCCCACACTAGGGCAAAAATTTTCATTTGCAAGATTTCGCAAAATAAGCCCACACTGGGGCAAAATTTTTATACAGTCCATTTGAGGATTTCATCAAAGACTCAAGCAAGACTTTCAAATCAGTCACACTACTCTTTCCATGAGTAGTAGTTGCATTAATTTTTAAAATAATTTAAGTGCATGTTTACTTTGGCAAGCCCCCTGTGCAGGTATCCATGGCCGAAATCGACGAAGGAGCCTAAGTCAGAATCTTACAAATCAAGGCCTCAAGGAGGAGCAACCATGCCGTAATGAAAATCAATTGATCGGTTGCACAATAATTGGTGGAAACTGGGGCAAATTATTTCTTGAAAAGAATCTCAAAAAAAAATCAAACTTGAATTTAATTTCTTGTTCCTTGACAAATTTCAATTTGATCTCAGCGCCCGTCGCGCACCCTTCCATTCCCCATTCGTGACAACCACATTGGATTCACTGACTTCAACCACCGTTAGCATCGAGTCTATCTCACTAACGTGTGCGTTTTAATTCAACCACCGTTAGCATCGAGTCTATCTCACTAACGTGTGCGTTTTTACTCAACCACCGTTAGCATCGAGTCTATCTCACTAACTTGTGCGTTTTTACTCAACCACCGTTAGCATCGAGTCTATCTCACTAACGTGTGCGTTTTTCATTCCACCACCGTTAGCATCGAGTCTATCTCACTAACGTGTACGTTTTTTCACCGTTAGCATCGAGTCTATCTCACTAACGTGTGCGTTTTTCGTTCCACCACCGTTAGCATCGAGTCTATCTCACTAACGTGTGTGTTTCTTTTCTTCTACCACCGTTAGCATCGAGTTTATCTCACTAACGTGTGTGTTTTATTCTATCTCCGGCAGGCTCGGTTGCTATCCCACTGACCGACCGATTCTCAAGGCAGGCTTGGGTTTAATCCCACTGACCAATCCATCACTGGGGCAAATCTTTGGATAATTTTTCAAGCAAGCCTTATACAGTTTCTTCATACGTACCCGCATTTCATTTCCATCGCCACTAGCCGTGGGTCAGTCCCACTAGTGCGCATTTCTTTTGCATCGCCACTAGCCGTGGGTCAGTCCCACTAGTGTGCATTTTTCTTTTTCATCGCCACTAGCCGTGGGTCAGTCCCACTAGTGTGCATCATGGTTTTAATTTTATTCGGGTCAGCCCCATGATTTTTAATTTTATTCGGGTCAGTCCCATGATTTTAAGCTTATTCGGGTCAGTCCCATGATTTTAAGTTTTATTCGGGTCAATCTCATGATTTTAAGTTTTATTCGGGTCAGTCCCATGATTTTAAACTTTGTTCGGGTCAGTCCCATGATTTTAAGTTTGTTCGGGTCAGTCCCATGATTTTAAATTTTATTCGGGTCAGTCCCATGATTTTAAATTTCATGTTGGGGTCAGTCCCCTCGGGTCAGTCCCGATTTAAATTCATGTCGGGGTCAGTCCCCTTTTAAATTTCCTGTCGGGGTCAGTCCCCTTTTAAATTTTCTGTTCGGGTCAGTCCCGTTTAAATTTTCTGTTCGGGTCAGTCCCATTTTAAATTTTGTTAAAGGGCTCAGTTCTCGTTTCAAGAACGGTAGTCGTTCGACTAGCTGCAGCCGAATAACACAGGTAAGTATTTGGTGTCTACTTTTTTGTCTCAAGTTTTTTCAAAACTCAGACAAAGAGGGGCAAACTGTAGACACCAAAATTTTAATTTATTTCATTTTTACTATCGGCTATTTTATTTTATTTTTATTTTATTATTTCTTTATTATTTTTATTATTTATTTATTTAGCTTTATTTTTATTATTTTTCAGGAAAAAGAAAAATGCCCACAAAAATTTGTTTTAATCATTTTTGAGTTTAATTTGAAGAATAGGAAAAATGTAATTGATATTTTTGAAAGTTTTAGTTTTTTTAATTTGTTTGTAACTAGGTTTATTTATGTAAATTGATTTTAGAAAAATGAAAATGAAAAATGAAAAAAAAGGAAAAAGAAAAGAGGAAGTTGTTCCATGCGCGCGGCAAGCACACGCCATTTCCTTTCCTGCAAAAATACAAGAGGAAGTTCATCACTCAAGGACAAGATCAAAGGGGTAGCAATGAACCACATAAGCTCATTTTTGAGCAGGGCCATCTAAGCCTTTCATCGTAGGTTTTGGGGCCTTTAAATAGATGAAACACAACCAAAAGCAGACAGGGGAGTGACGGCTGAAAATCTGAAAAGAGAGGAAGGACTGAATGACGGCTGGGGTTTTGAGGGAAAGAAACCTACGGGCTGGACAGGAAAACCGAGAGATAAGAGAGAGAGCTAGAGAGAGTTTTTGGAGAGTTGACGGCTGCAGAGGAAAAAAGAGCTACGAGGGTTCTGGGGAGAGAGCATTTGGTGACGGCTGGGGAACGGCTGATGGAGGTTGGACGGCTGGAAAAAAGGCAGTTTTGAGGGAGTGGCTAGAAAAGAGAGAACGAGAGAGAGAGCTGGGAGGAGGGCTTCGGCTGGAAATCAGAAAAGGAAAAGGAAGGATCTTCGGTTGGCATCGCCTGCATCAGCGCTGGAGTCTCTTGCAACCCAGTTCGTGAATTTAAATTGCCAGAGCCATGCGATTTCCAGGAGCCTCTACTGTTTCGTTTAGCAGCCTAGGTGCTTTCAGGTAGTCATGGATCCTTTTCAATCTTAGTTTGACAAAATTTTCTTCCTTTCCTAAGTGTTGTCGATGCTTGAGGACGAGGACTGTAAATCATCCTTCTCTTTCTTTAGTCGTCGAAGTTGTGACCTGTTTGTCGTTCTTGTTTTTGTTTGTCGCTTGACTGAGGATGCCATGAACTTGTTTGCTATCAAAGCTGTGTTAGAATCTTCTTGTTGCAAACTTAGGAACCAAAAAGCTGTTAGCTTTCGTGCTTTCTTTCCCTTGTGAAACTGAATGAGTGTGGTTCGTGAGTTGCAAGTGTCGTTCTTAGTATCTTGTTTGTTCACATGATTTGGGTCTTAGGCTGTTTTCTTGAAGTTTTAGGTTTAAAGTTGGCAGATGTTCATACGCCTTTATACTGCCGAACTTCAGTTGGGATTGGATGATTCCGTTCCATTTTCCCTGCTGCATTTCATGTTGCACTGCTGTATTTAATCTTCCCTCTCCCCTTCGTCCCAAGTTTTTGTGCTGGAGTGAGTTAGGAGTTGTATTAAGTCCCTTTTAGTTCATTACATTGAAGCTTAGAGTAGCCGAGAGTTACCCTTGATCATGTTGCAGCTGTGCGAACAGCTTCCTTTTTCTCTCGAGCTGCTGAAGTTTGTTTTTTTTGGTTTGTTTTTTTTTCTGTTTTGGGTCTGATATCTTGAAGGGCTAGAGTTCAGGTTCTGACGAATATTCAGGGCATTTAGATTGTGTTGCTTTGCTGCATTTTCATGTTCAGAGACCTTGTTGAACCTTCCCGCTCCCCTTTGTCCCAGATTCATGTGTATAAATAAGTCATGGCATGTTTTGAGTCATTTTGTTTTTTCGTTGTTTCTAGTTAAAGGTATTAGCATCAATTTGAGCAACTAAAAATGTTGCAGCAATGCTGATAGCTCGCGTTTAATTGTTGTAAAGTGAAGTATGAACAGGCTTTTCTTTTTCTTTTGATTGCCGAGAGTCTCAATTGCAGAAATTCTTGCTGCATTTTTCTTGTGTGAGTGCATGTTTCTTGTTCCCATTGATTGGATTCTATCGGATGGGATGAAGGGAGTACTCAGCTACCTTTGGTTAATGATGTTGGAAGATGTATGTAATTTTGGTAACTAAATGCTGGGTTAGTTTGCAATCTTTCCTTTGTGTTAAGATGAGCTGCAAAGTTGCAGCAAACATGTTTTTTGCTTGTTGACTGTTTTTGGACTGTTTGAACATTTCTTCAAGACTTGCATAATTGTTTTCTTTTAAATTTTGTTTGAATTAGGATGTGGAATATATGTGTTTTGTTGCTTAAGTTAAATTTTGAAGTCTAGATGACAAGTTTTGAATCAAAGTTTTCCTTGTTTGAATTGAAATGGTAACAGGTTGGTATTGCAGAAGCATATGTTTCGTAGGTTTGCATGGGTTGCATGAAAAAGTTCACAAAAATTGCACTTTGACCCCCCAAGTTCCCCTTTGTTTCACTATGACCCAATCAATTGAATAATTTCATCAATTTGATCCTTCGCAGTTTTGATTTTTGCAACTTCATTGCTTGTTTGCTTTAATTAATTACCATAGTTTGTTTAATTGCATTTAATTCGTGACTTTAGGGGCTTTATGATCAAGTGAGCTTTGTTTTGCACATTTCTTTTAATTTTTCTTAATTAAAGTGGTACCTTGACCTTTTTATTGTTTTGAAGCCATTTTTCCTTCATTTGATCACCATTGCAAGGGAGGTACACTCTATCCCTTATTTTGACCTTATCTGACCCTATGTGATCCAATGTGCTAAGTGAAAATTGCATGTCTACTTTGCTTTCCTTGCTTTTCCTTAATTCCTTTCATTTATTTCATTTACTTTTGCTTTTTGTTAAGTTGTGCTTTTATTTATTTATGGAGTATGTGTACACCTCTTGGCTTGTAATAGATAGGGCTTGGAGAGCATTTTTGTCCATTTTCCCCTTCCCCTTTTTGTTTTAGTTAGCAAAAATGTGATAGGTTCATTAGATTGATTGTTTGCTTTTGTTGCTACGTGTTAATTTGATTTATTAGGCTCTTGCATTTAGTCGAGCATGCTAAGTGTTATGTGCTACGTGTTTATGGGTGATTGGCATGTCTACTTGCTTTCTATAGTCATGGATGAATGTAATGGATGAATGCGCGCCACCACACTAGTCCAACGCTAGTTGTGGCTCATTGTCCCGTTTTCCACTAGTCCAACGCTAGTAGGAATGCATAGATATGGGCTAGTCCAACGCTAGACCCTTAGGGATTTCCCTCGCTAGTTCATACTTGCATGTTTCACTACATTTCATGCATTTTTAAGTTTTCTAGCATTTGGCATGCTCCTCCAACCCTTTCCCCTTCATTTTAGGCTTTTGCATCCTCATGCTAGATATAGGGTACATTTGCCTGAGAGCCCCCTTTCGATAAGGGAAACGAGCGAGTGTGGCTACAAAATAGCCTTAGCACGCTAGTTCTTCCTTCTAATCAAAGGGAAAATTAAAGTCGTGAAATTAGGAGTCATTCCCGTACCCGACTTGATGCATTCCTCTAGGTTCATGCACTCTCATTCTTATCATATCACTTCCTCACTCTTTTATCTACATTTTCTCAACTTATATTTTTCTCAATCCACATGCCATGTTTGCACATTTTTCTTCACAGTTGTGCTTAATGGCTGCTGGAAAATTTAGCTAACCAAATGTTTGAGCGGAAAATATTAAATTGTTTCCAGATTTCACCAGTTGATGTTGAATATTTTCCCTTGGCATATAATGGTTTCGAAACGCAGGAAAAGGTGTATTTTAAGATATATAAGTTGTTTAACTATGAAACATTGGATATTTTGGAAGTTTGAATCGAATTGATGAAGTGTAAACCTGGAAAATTTTCCAGCCTTAGCCGAGTTTGATAAGGAATTACTTATTGATTCCTTTATAGAGTTTGGGGCTGTGAAAGATTATATTATTGTTGATATCGCTTTATAATACCTTGAGATGGTCATGCATTTGAATTTTGGGGTGACAATTTGATACTATGGATGAAATTTCTTGGCTTTGGTTCAAATACTTGGGTATGAGGTTGTTGCAAATTTGGTCCTTGGTTTAGATACCTGTTAGTAAATTTAAACACTTGAAATGTTAGCTTTATTGCTATAAAAACGAATTGATGGTCGTCAAAGGCTAATGATTGATGAAGCCCTTGGCCATGTGAATGATTTTATAAGTATTACTGGGTGATGAAATTTAATTGCTAGAAATTCTTGGAGGCCTTGCTTTTATTTTTATTTGTTTAAGCTGAGCTTGCTGAAACCAAGTGCTAATGATTGATGAAGCCTTGGTCATTCATTTTATTTTTATCAGAAATGCATTTGTTGAAATCTAGGGCTAATGATTGACGAAGCCCTAGTGATTTGCTATGTGATTTTGCCATATTTGATCCATAACATGATTTCGAAACGGAATCGGAGCTGTGGAAGTCGTTTCGACCTTGCGAACTCGAGTAGCTGTGATCAAAATTAATCAAAAATATTTTCCAGCTAGTATTATATTATAAAACTCCATATCTAGTGATTTGCCTAAAACTTTCCAACTCGATAATCTCCTTTAGCTCAAACTAGCCTTGATAGCTATAGTAAATAAGTTCTATAGCTTTTGGAAACTCTAAGTCTTATTTTAGTTCTTTTTCTTTCTTTAAGCTTTGCACTTGGATAGTTAACTATAGGAAAAGTTCCAAAATACGAGCTTTACTAATTTTAGTGAAAAGCTTGGGAGACTTGCTCGGCAAGAAACCCTATTTTAGGAAAAATAGTTTTTAAGGATAATTTTTGCAAAAGCCGTAACTTTAGAGAAATGTTCAAAGTAACTTTCTAACATTGTTGTTAAGAGATTTGTCGACTTATTTCAAGAAAATAATACTAGTTACCCTTTTCTAAGGAAAAATACCTCAAGAAAAACTATAAGAAACATTTCTACTACTTTTGTCAAGTTTCAACCTAAGTAGATTTTTGAATTTACTGTGGTAAAGTAAACTAGTAATATATTAGATAAACCTCGATGTGTATAAGCTTAAAAACTGAATAAAAACTCATAGTTTCAACATTTGATATTTTAGGATATAGCGAGGACTTGGACTACGATTCCCGGCTTGACCTTTGAACTTCACTCTTGGTGAGTGTTCCTTGTTTGTTAGATTTCCTTGACTTATTGGCTTGATCTTATTGCTTGATAATGTGTTAAATGCTTTCAATGATTGTCAAAACGAGTTTTCAAGGCGAGTGTGTACTTTATCGCACTTAGCCTAAATGATTCTGAAATTTTAATGATTGGATGATTGACATGTTACTTGCGCACGAATGTAAGCCTTTTGGGGCTGAACTGGCCATTGCCCTTGTTACCGGTCGTCTCGAGCCAGAAGCGGACTCGGTCGGGCGATTAGGGACCTGGGTGAACGTTTCGGTATACTCGAGTATTACCCTGTAGGTTGGTGGAGCCTGGCCAAAAGCCAGGGACGGGGTGAATGAAAGGAATGAACGAATGAATGAACGAGGGGTTTTACTTATACAAAATGCATTTTGCAAATGACTGGAGGAATAAGGGGAAATGTCAGGAGAACGAACGAACGAATGAATGAACATATGGCTCCCTGTGAGCCCGTATCCTTTTCATGAATGTGTTTATTGCTTTATTTGTACTTGTCTCTTGAATTATTGGTTATATGTAATGAATGCATTGATTTTCTTGTTGCCTATGTGTTCGGAACCTCACTGAGCTTTAGCTCACCACACGATATTTGTTTTCCTTAACAGGTTCCGGAAATCGAGAGACTTGAAGTCTATCTTATCGTTTTGTAAATATTATTTCGAATCATACTTGTATCTTCGTTTTGGGTTGTCACTTGAAGCTGGAAAAGTGCAAACCCTAAGATTTGGCTTGTATGAATTTTAGCTGAGCTTTATGAACTTACTGTGTGGTTTGTATTGTATATTTGAAATTATGTGGTGATCTGGTCAGAGATGTATTTAGGAGTGAACGGGTGGATGTTCAATGGTAAGGTTATCTCTGAAGTTAATGTGTTTTAGTATTCAAGTCGCTTAAAGGTTGGCATGTTCGGATGGCGAATTGTGTTTTGGTTTAAGTTATACGTGGATAATTGGTCGGTTTGCTTGTGCGAGTCCTGGCGAGAGCTGGGCAGGCGACCCGCCAACCCTCTGGTTCGCCTTAGGGAGAAGTGGGGCCGTCACACTTGACTTGGTGTCGATCGGACGAGTATCCAACGACTACAAATGTTATCATCGAGCTCAACCCCATTGGTAGTTGATTGAATCGAGCCGGCAAGGGTTTGGTCGTGACAATTAATGAGCCTTGGGTAAAGTTATAAGGAATCTTGTAGTATGAGAGACTCTCGATTCCGGTATACTCGAGTAATACCACAATGCAAGTGTTTGGAGTGCAGGCCCGGTAGGGGGTTGTTAGGTGGAAGGAATGGGAGAGAAGTGGAGTCTACGGTTGGTTACTTTTGAACATTGACGGAGAGTCAATGACGCCCGATCAAGAAATGCAAACGAGGAAAGGGCTCTTGAGAGCCATCTGTATCCTTTTATCACCATAATTGAAGTGTGCCTTTGCTTATTTTTACTAAATTGAATGAAAGCTTGATGCTTATATGCACTTGGGTGCGTAAGTGATAGTATCTCACTGGGCAATTAGCTCACACCGTTCTTTTTGTTTTCCTTACAGGAATATGACTCTTTTTGGAATGAATCTTGATAGATGGTTGCCGAATGAACTAGATGTATATTTCTTTTGTATTGTATATGAAGTGAAACCCTAAATGTATCTTTAGGGCCGTTTTCACTTTAAATTTGGCAAACCGTGTATATGTTAACTTTTGAAAACTTTTGTATGTCACTTTGGATTGTAATTACTAAAGTTCAAGATGTGAATGTTTGTTTGATATTCGGTTGGGTTCTGATGGGTCGGTTACTATTCATGGCCGACTCCGGATTTCATTTTTTTTATTTTGGGTTATTTCGCCCTTTTGCCTTGTTTACGGGCGTTATAAGTTCCGGAACGTGATAGACCGCTCTAAACTGCATCGTTAGTCCTGGCGAGAGCTGGGCAGGCAGTCCGCTAACCCCTTTGGTTCGCCTTAGGGGAAGGTGGGGCTGTCACAATCTGGGTGTCAACTCCTTCATAAGAAATGTAGATCTTGGTTTTGGCTTTGAAACGGTATAAATTGCGTCGAAATCCGAGTTCCGTAGCTCCTGTTATGACCAAAACAAGATCGATCGTCAGAACTGCATTGAATCTGGACAGTTCTGACGGGTACTTTGACACCCAACTTTCGTTCTGTTCTGAATGGATTCAAGTCTTGGACAAAACATCAAAGTTTTATCCTTATGTCTCAGCTTTCTAATGCCTTTGGAATTTCATGATTTTGATTTGTGAGCTGGGAGTTATGGTCCAGCAAACATACCCTGTTCGTTACTCTAGAGTGCGAATTCCTGGAACGGTTTTCTATACTTTTGACCTATTTTCGTTTAGATCCGGATTGAGGTGTCTTGATGAAAACTGTAACCCTTCCTCTTAGGTTCGCAACGGTGTCTCACTCACCTTGATCCGACATTCCTAGCCTAACTTTTGATCAAAACAGTTTGGGATGGCAAATCTGGCCGTTTCCGTTTGCCGTTTCCGCACTTGCATGTGCCGATTTTGCCGTTTTGCTTGTTTTAGGCATATTAGTAGCCGTTTATGATATTATGTGATGCAATCTTCTATTTCAGACGGTGGTGAGTTAGGTGGAGCCGGTGGGGCCTACTAGCTACTCCTCGCGGCACAAATTTTGAACTTTTGTTCTTTTGTTCGTTGAGTAAGTATTCAGGCTGCTCTTATGTGTTAGTTGCTTATGTGTTTTGATATGTATGAAAAGGGTATCTAGGCGAGGGTGTACTTTATCGTACTCGACCTAAATCCTAATTTACGCACATATTTGTACATGGCATATGTATATGAATCATTTTGGAACTAAACCCCTTGAGCTTGTGGCTCGGGGTGACTTTTGAGTAAATTTTGTGAAGTTTGTGAGTTTGGGGCCCGATCTCATGACCTAGATGGACTATTCGAGTCGGTTAGGGCTTGGTCGAAGTCAGTCCAACCTGGTTTGAGGTCACCAAGTTTGTGAATCCGGTTCACCGATTATGTGGACCAAGTTTGTGAACCGAGCTTGTGAACCAAGCTCAATTTCGTTCGCTCGAGCAAGTTTGTGAGGTGTCTGGCCAGAGAGGGTGATACGGTGTACGGTGGGAGTACAAATGAAGTTCTACGGACCATTATTTGTGGTCGACGGAGTGTCGGCAGGAGGTCACACATGGCAAACGATCTGGCTTTGGAGCCACCTGTATCCTTATTATGTGATGTTACTTTTCTGCTTTTGCTTTACTCTTACTATGTAACTGTTGTTACGTGAAATTTATGCTTTTGCCCCTGTTTACTTACTAAGCATATAGCTTACCCCTTTCCTTTTGTTTTCCTTAGCAGGGGCCGACGCGGGGACTTTTGGCACGTACACTGAGTATAGTTAGGTGTGCTTGTCGAGATAGACGTTTAAGTCGTTTCTTTTGTTTTGATGGCCTGTATAAGACCCCTTTATTGGGTCTACTTTAGATATTGGGTGACTAACTTATAGTGATGTAGTAAACTGAATACCTATGTTTGAGAATGTGAATCGAATTCTTTTGGGATTGTATAAAGTATGTATAGTACTCTTTTGGATTTTCTAGCTTTTATTGTTTTAAGTTTTGAGTCCTGGCGCGAGCTAGGCAGGCGGTCCGCAGATACCCTTGGGTTCGCCCTTGGGAGAAGTGGGGTCGTCACAGAGGCAATATTCTATCCGAGAGTGCAATTATCTTGGAGAATTAAGAATGATCAATAGTAGATTAAGAAAAGTTAATTGAGGAATTAGAGGTGAATGAGTTCTGATTAAGCTTATACCGTGTTCACACCGAAAGTTTTCAAAAATCGCACCGCACGACAAATTGGAGGTTTGAGGAATCAATATGTGTGAGTACTCATGGTTTTATCTCCAAAATAGTTATTTTTATGATTAGTTACCCAAGTATTAGTTAGTTATACTATCGTTATAAGAATTTCTTAGAAATTTTGCTTTAATGCGCGCGAGTCGGAAGTTCGCGTTTTCACGCGCGCGACTAATTGAAGGACTTTAGAAATTTATTGTTAAACTATTAAGAGTGGATAATAATAGTGTTAAAGGAAGTGCATTAAAGGTTTAGTGCACAAGTGAAACAAACCCGAGAGGAAATGGGTACGAAATGCGTGCGTACGCGCACTATTGAGAGTTGACTTTTGTGCCAAAATTTGAACTACAACTACCAAGCTTCTCCATGAAGCTTTACCATCAGCTACACTCTCTCTCTCTTTCCTCTCAAGCTGCCAAAATTCCTTAGCCAAGAAGAAGGAGAAGAGCTCTCTCATTTCACTCCAAATCTTGCGCATTTCACTCCAAATTCACCACAAACTCACAACAACTTGGAGATTCACTTGGACTAGGAAGGGAGCATCTTTCTCACGGTTTCTTGGAGCTTTTGGTGACCCAAAATTTCTGATTTTTCATCATCTAAGAGGTAGTGATCATCTAACCCTTGAATCTTGGTTCTAATGGATTAAATTTGGCCTTGGAGCAACTCCATGTGGGTGTCTTTATTTGGTTGAAAATGCTTGGAGTGGGCTCTATGAAATCCCACAATGGACATGTTGGAATTATATGATTATTTTGGGTGTTATTTATGTTGATTAAGTGTTAAAAAAGTGGATATAAGTTGAAAAGGTGGAAGGAAAATCAAAGGAAAATTGCATGAGAAGCTTAGCCGATTCTGCCCTGTTTTTACCGAGCCCTTGGTTCGATTTTTTTGTGATCAAATGACCTTGAATTTGTTGTAGATATGTTGTATAGGATGTCTGAAAGTTTCCACAAAAAAATCACTTGATTTGGTTGGGTAAAAGTTTGGATTTCGAAAATCTTCAAAACCTGGAAAACGGGTAACAGGGGTTCTCTGACAGTAAACTTTGGACGATCATAACTCTTTGTTCAGACGTCAAAATCAAGTGCCGTTTGAGGCATTTGAAACTAGACACTTTTAGTTTTCTAACGGTATAAAATACATCCCCTGATTTGAACTGAGTGAGCCGTACTAGTTCTTCAAAATTACCTGTTCAGTTTTACGGCTGTGCTAGAGAGTCAGTGATGTGTTGGGAATTGTTGCTTGAATTTGAGCTAGATATGAACTGAATTTCAAAATGATTTTTCCTGATGAAATGTATTCTTATGAATGTAGTTTCCAATGCCACCAACCATGCCCAATTCCAAGTTGAAATGACTGAGGTATGGCCAAATTTCAGAACCGCACCAATGATAGAAAACCCTAATTGTGGCTAGCCGAATGGCTTAGCTCGAATTGGGACTTGTTATTTTGAAACTTTTTGGTGTTAATCACCTACCAAATGTATGTTGGATATTTCCTAGACCTTTTCTTCATAAATGAACCATGTTTGAGATGATTTCATTGGCCAGAGGTTCGAAAAGAAAAATGGAAGCATGAAGGCAGCTTTGTCTTTGGATTTCCTTAAACTTTGGTAGTTTAGTTAACTACCTTCCCTTGTGAATTTTTAAGCGAAATTTGGTAGAGGAGTAGTCCTCATATGGAAGTTGAATTGTACCAATTTTGGTGTTATTCTAAGACTGTTTTGATGTACAAATAAGTTACCAAAGTTATTCGTCCAAATCTGGAAAATTGCCCAACAGCCCTCATTTTGAACCAACTTTGAGCTGCTCTATCTTGGCACTCAAAACTCTGATTCTTGTTCCGTTTGTTGTGTTTTAAACTTTTATGGTAACTCTAATTGAGTTTCAAATTTTAGAGGCTAGTTCTATGAGAACCCAAAAATTTTCACATTTTCTCAACATTATTTTATTTCTTTGCCTACATTTTATACTTTCCTTGGAAATATTAAAATTTTTATGCATTTTTACAAGCAAGCATAGTTTTAAAATCATTTTTCCTAGTATGAGTTAGTGTACGTTAATTTGAAGTGCGTTATAGACGTGGGACCCGCTAGTGCGATATAATTTTGGTGACTAAGTGATTTTTGTGCTAAGTGTTATTATTATACAAGGTGCTAGAGGATAATTAGAGGGTTGTATATGATGTAACAATTGGAAGCCAAGGGATTAGAGAAAACACTAGAAGGGCCAAGTGTTGCAAGCCCATTGGAGGTTGGACTTTGACCTAATTTTCACCTTTACTAAAAACCAAATTTTGACCAAAAATTTCTTCATTTTTCTTGCTTCTTGGCTGACTTTCTTGAGGGGAGAAACAAGAGAGAGCTCTTCAATTTTTTTCTTCCAAACTTGCTCAAATCTTGAGTTGTAGCCAACCAAAATTGAAACTGCACCATACAAGTGCTTATTAAGGAAGGTTGAAGGAGTTGGTGGAGTGATTGTGGGAGGAAAGATACTAAGCTACCATTTTTTGTTTGAGTTTCCAAGATATTTTTCCAAGAACCTCCTCTTTACTTCAATTAATTGCTAATTAGTGGTTTAAAGTTGTAGTTTTGGTAGTTTTTGAGCATATTTCATAGTTGGAAGTAGTATTATGAAAATTTCAGTCTTAGGGTTTTTCACATCCCCTGTTCTGATCGGTTTTGTTTAACTAGGTTAGAGGCTGAATTAGGCTTACCACAAAACAATAAAGTTGTAGAGAATGATATTTTATAGTTGCCTATAAAATTTCAGCTCAATCGGAGCAACGTAGCCTGTGAAAAGACTGAAATACCCTGACTGCCCTAGGTGAATCCAGTGATTAGTTTTGAATATTTCACCAATTTGATCGTGTCTTTTCACCTTGATACGTACTTGTAACAGCCCCACTTTCCCCTAAGGCGAACCAAAGGGGTTAGCGGACTGCCTGCCCAGCTCTCGCCAGGACTACGAATCCGTTTACGTCAATCTAATACGTTCCGGAACTTACCAATGCGCGCAACCAAGTCAAAATGGCAACATAACCCAAAATAAGAAAATGAAATCCGGAGTCGGCCATGATAGTAACCGACCCGTCAGAACCCAACCGAAAGAGCACGCAAACATTCACATCTGAACTTTAGCGATTACAATCCAAAATGACATAAAAAAGTTTTCAAAAGTTAATACATATACACGGTTTGCCAAATCAAAAGAGAAAACGCCCCAAAAGTACACTTAGGGTTTTACTACATGAGCTATACAAAAGATATGTTCAACTAGCTCAATTTGGCAGCCATTTGTCAAATCCAGACCAAAAGGGTTTATTTTCCTGTAAGGAAAACAAAAGGAACAGAAAGGGGTGAGCTTGCGCTCAATGAGGTACCAAACATATAGCAGAAAAATCATGGCATTTCACATTTAACAAATCAGATACACATGCCAGATGTAAAGCAAAGGAACCAATGATTCAAATCAGAAGGATACGGGTGGCTCTCAGGAGCCAAATTTCCAGCGCAGTACTTGATCCAAACCGGTTGACTCTCCGTCAACGTATATAGAACCAAAACGTCCGTAGACTCCTCTTTACACCGAATTCCGTCCACCAAACACCCCTTTACCGGGCCCGCTGTGAGAGCCCGTATTTCCCTAATATTTTTCCCTAGGGTTTTCCCCTTTAATGGCATGTTTTCTGCATTTTCTGGCTAGAAATATTTTCTTGGGGAAATTTTATGAGCAATTATAGTTTTTAGATAATTTTTCTAGTATTGGAGAATTTTTAGAAAATTAAGAATATATATTGGATGTGGGACCCACTAGTGCGAAAAGTTCGGAAAAATTCGGCCAATAAGGTTAAGTTTCGGATACTGTGAAAAATTTATCGGGTGTTAAGAGATAAGTAGTGTGTGTGAAGTGATTGAGGTAAGAGAGAAAAGAAAGATAAGAATGCATTTAATGAGGACAAGTGTCATCTTCTCATTAGTTGGACTTTAAGAAACACTATTCACTTTCTTGACTTTTTTTTTTGACCAAAGGATTAAATATCAAAAATTGCACAAAATGCACCATTTTTCTCTCCTTGTGGCCGGTTCTCCTTGAGCAAAGAAGGAAGGAAATTCTTCAACTTTCAAGCTTCCATATGCTTCAATCTTCTACAAACAAAAGCCTAGATTAGATTCTACTCCATAAAAACCTTTCTTCTAGTGATAGTAAGTGTATTAGTGAAGTTTGTTTGAAGCTCTAAGGTGGCCAACATCTCTCTCTCTCTTGTTACTTGGTAAGTGATGCTAGAACACTCTACTACACCTAATGATGTTTATGTTATGCTTAGAAGTAGCTTGAGTGATGGAATATGTGATTTATTTCTTGATTTGAAGAGTTTTGGTGAAGTTTTCCATTTTATGATGAATTTTCTGGTTTCATATGATTTTGATGTTGTGGACTAGTATGATGGTTGGTAATAAGGGGCTTTGGCTCTAGTAGGTGTGAATTGTGGTTAAATGCAATCAATTTTGGGTTTGGAATGAAATGTGAAAAGTTAGGGTTCATGAACCCCTAATCTGTCCGAACTTTTAGGTCATATATAGAGGCCGAATTGGACTTTTCTCAAAACATAAAAGTTGTAGGTATTGATGAGTATGAAGTGCCTGCAAAATTTCAGGGCATTTGGAGTAGTATAGAGTGAGTTATACCATTTTTACTGTTGCTGTTTTTGGTGAACAGAATGTCCGAACTGCGATAGCAATTGTCTGTTTTGACTGGAATTGGTTTGGATTCTGTTGTTGGTGTCTTCTAATGAAATGTATCTGGATATCTTAGCTTTCATGTGCCTTTGGAATCAATGCAATTGGACCTGTTTAGGCTGAGATAGACGTATTACAGTTTTGTGTGATTTGGGAACCTGCAATTGCGGTTCTGGCTGGGTTTTCTGCATTTTTGACCTAGTTGTGCTAGGATTTGGACTGAGAGGCCTTCTACATTGTTGTATCCCTGTTTCATAGCTTCGAAATGGTGGGTCTTACACTCCCAACCGATAATTGTAGTGAGAGTTGTGCCATTACCGCATTATGACGTCAAAACCGGTTTTCTTATCAAGGCCTACATTAAAGCCTTTTCTTAATTTCTGGTTGCCTATGATGCTTATTTATGCATATGAAACCCTATTAGGGTTAAGATTGGTATGGCTTTATGACTCGTTATCGAGTCTCCATGTTTTTGTTTGCATGTTTAGGGCTCGCTCACATTCCGGTCTTTTCCTAGCTAACTTTTGTACTTGTACTCCTTTGAGCCTAGTGAGCGGCTTTTAGGAAATGAGATGACTTTTGTGTGAAATGTTGGGACTGATTGGAGGAAATAATGAAGCCTTAATGGCTGGAAAAGTAAGAATTTGAGGGACGGTGCTGCCCGATTTTCTAGGCCGTTTGGTTCCTTAAAGTAGATTTGCCTTTTGGTGGAAATGAAAGGCTTTTGGGTTGTTTGCGCCTAAGTCTTCATGTTACCTTTTTGTTTCCAAGAAAATCATGTTTTCCACCCTTGCATTAGTAATTATTTTGGCGAGGCATATGACTAGTAGTCGAGCCTCATGTGCATTGTGTTTACCCGATTCTGGAAGTAAAACCTTCAATTGGTTTATTTTGATTATTTTAGGGTTTCTTGGCGATTAAGGCCAATCTGAAGTGAAAACTTTTGAAGTTAAGCCGGTGAGTGTACCACTCCCCTCCATTGCTGTTTAACTTGATTTCTGCTCTGAAATCTGTTTATTTGTTCGAGACGAGGGTGTACTTTATCACACTCATTCTCTAGTCTGTTCATATGCCAATTTACTATGCAAAATTTGAATCTGTTATCTGTGTCTGCATCTGTTCGGATTTCTATGACCTATGAGCTCAATCCTGTGGTTAAGTTATTCAAGTCGGGTCGGCAAGGGCCTGGACAATTAGATAACGAACCACGGTAGTCTGTTTTGGGATCTTTGGGTATTGAGACCCTTGATTCCGGGTATACTCGAGTATTACCATTTCTGTTCGGTTACGGTGAGCGGGCCCGGTAAAGGGGTGTTTGGTGGACGGAATTCGGTGTAAAGAGGGGTCTACGGACGCGTTGGTTCTATATACGTTGACGGAGAGTCAACCGGTTTGGATCAAGTACTGCGCTGGGAAAATTTGGCTCCTGAGAGCCACCCGTATCCTTCTGATTTGAATTATTGGTTCTTTTGTTTTACCTCTGACATGTGTACCTGATTTGTTAAATGTGAAATGCCATGCTTTTAATGCTATCTGTTTGGTATCTCATTGAGCGCAAGCTCACCCCTTTCTGTTCCTTTTGTTTTCCTTACAGGAAAATAAACCCCTTTTGGTCTGGATTTGACAAATGGCTGCCAAATTGAGCTAGTTGAACATATCTTTTGTATAGCTCATGTATTAAAACCCTAAGTGTACTTTTGGGGCGTTTTCTCTTTTGATTTGGCAAATTTGAAAACTTTTGTATGTCATTTTGATTTGTAAACGCTAAAGTTCAGATGTGAATGTTTGTTGGCTATTTCGGTTGGGTTCTGACGGGTCGGTCACTATTCATGGCCGACTCCGGATTTCATTTGTTTTTTATTTTGGGTTATTTTACCATTTTGACTCGTTTACGCTCGTTCGTAAGTTCCGGATCGCTATAGATAGTTCTAGTCTGCATCGTGAGTCCTGGCGAGAGCTGGGCAGGCAGTCCGCTCACCCCTTTGGTTCGCCTTAGGGGAAAGTGGGGCTGTTACACCCGCTCACCTCAAACGAACAAAATGGTAATACTCGAGTATACCCGGAATCAAGGGTCTCAATACCCAAAATCCCCGAACAGACTACCGTGGTTTGTTATCTAATCGTCCAGGCCCTTGCCGGCCCGACTCGAATAACTTAGCCACAGGATTGAGCTCATAGGTCATAGAAATCCGAACAGATGCAGACACAGATAACAGATTCAGATACAGATACAAAATAGCAGATTCAGATAGCAGATTCAGACGGCAGATTCAGATAGGCACTCAAAATTGGCATATGAACAGATAGAAGAACGAGTGTGATAAAGTACACCCTCGTCTCAAACAAATTTAACAGATTGCAGAGCAGAAATCAAGTTAGACAGCAATGGAGGGGAGTGGTACACTCACCGGCTCAACTTCAAAAGTTTTTACTTCAGATTGGCCTTAATCGCCAAGAAACCCTAAAATAACCAAAATAAACCAATTGAAGGTTTCACATCCGTAATCGAGTAAACACAATGCACATGAGGCTCGACTACTAGTCGTATGCCTCGCCAAATAATTACTAATGCAAGGGTACAAAACATGATTTTTGGGAACAAAAGATAGCATAAAGACCTAGGTTCAATAACCCAAAAGCCCTTTTATTTCTACCAAAAGGCAAATCCAACTTAAAAGAACCAAACGGCCTAGAAAATCGGGCAGCACTTCCCCTAAATTTCTTACTTTTCCAGCCATTAAGGCTTCATTATTTCCTCGAATCAGTCCCAACATCTCACACAAAATTCACCTCATTTCCAAAAGCCATTCACTAGGCCCAAAGTAAAAGTTAACTAGGAAATGACCGGAATAAAAGTAAGCCTTAAAACATACAAACAAGTACAATGAGACTCGATAACGCGTCATAAAGCCAAGCCAAACATAACCCCAATAGGGTTTCATATGCATATATAGACATATAAGCAAACCAGAAAATCAGGAAATGGAACTCATTTGTCCCAACACCAAAAACAGTTTTGGCCTCCTAATGCGGTAATGGCACACAATGCGCTACGCTTATCGGATGAGGGTGTAAGACCCACCATCTCGAAGCTAAAAGACAGGGCTACAACAATGTAGAAGGCCACTCAGTCCAAATCCTAGCACAACTAGGTCAAAAATGCAGAAAACCAACCCAGAACCGTAATTGCAGGTTCCCAAATCACACAATGCTGTAATTCGTCCAACTCAGTCTACACAGGTCCAAATGCATTGATTCCAAAGGCATATGATAGCTAAGACATCAAGCTACATTTCATCAGAAGATGATAGCTAAGACATCAAGCTACATTTCATCAGAAGACACCAACATCAAAATCCAAATCAATTCCAGTCAAAACATACGATTACAATCACAGTTCGCACATTCTGATCACCCAGAACAGCAACAGAAAAAATGATATATCTCACTCTACACTAATCCAAATGATCTGAAATTTTGTAGGCACTTCAAACTAATCAATACCTACAACTTTCATGTTTTGACCAAAGTCCAATTCGGCCTCTAACCCTATGATCCAAAACCGGACAGAATTAGGGGTTATCAACCCTAACTTTTCTCATTTCAATCCAAACCCAAAATTGATTGCAATTATCAATAATTCACACCTACTAGAGTCATTATAAGCCATTGTCAATCATCAAAAACAGCCACAACATCCCATTCATATTAAACCAGAAAATTCCTCAATAAAATAAAAACTTCACCAAATCACTTCAAATCAAGAAATAAATCACACATTCCATCACTCAAGTCACCATTAGGCACAAAATAAACATCATTAGCTATAAGAGGATGTTCAATCATCACTTACCTAGTAAACAAGAGAAGAGGAGTTGTAGACCACGTTAGCTCTTCCAAAAACTTCACCAAACTCACCACTAACACTAAATGGAAAGATTGTATGGAGTGGAAACTAGTTTGTGTGATTGATTTGGATGATTTGAGCTAGTGGAAAGCTTGAAGATTGAAGAAGTTTTCTTCCTTCTTGGCAAGAGAGAGGGCCGGCCACAAGGTGAAAGAAAATGGTGATTTTTTTGTGAAATTTTTAGATATTTAACCAATTTTGGTCAAAAGTCAAAAAAAGTGAATAGTGTTCTTAAGTCAAAACCAATCACCAAGTGACACGTGGCACTCCATTAATGCATTCCTATCCTTTCTTTTCTCTCTCACATCAATCATTTCACACACTCTACTTATCTCTTAACACCCGATAAATTTTACACAGTATCCGAAATTTAACCTAATTGGCCGAATTTTTCCGAACTTTTCGCACTAGTGGGTCCCACGTCCATAATATATTCTTAATTTTCTCAAAAACTAACCGATACTAGAAAAATCATTTAAAAGCTATATTTACTCATAAAATTTATTTGCACAATTTTTCGAATAAAGAAAAGGTGGAAAAACGTATAATTAAAAGAAATTAAAACCTAGAAATTAAGAAAATTACGGGTCCTCACAGTACTGAACTAGCGTTTACCCAAAACATGAAAGTTGTATTGATATGTCTTAGCTTTCCAACGGCCCTGAAAACTCCTTAATCAGACTTCGGTAGCCTGAGTTATTGTCAGTTACGCATAGTGCGGTTAACTAGCCCGAATGTGAGATTCTGGTTCTGTAAATTGAAATTTTGACTTAGATACACTACAAACTGGACTGAGTCATCTTCATCAAAGTTGTAAGACTTTGTCTTAGCTTCGAAATGGTATACATTTCACCCCAATCCAATAAGCGTAGCTTTGGTTGTGCCCGTTATGCTAAGCGACGGCAAATCTGTCTTTTGTTTTATAACTTAAACTTCATTTCCGGACATTTTCCTAGTTTGATTTTGTACTTGTATGACTTTGAGCCTATTGAATGGATATTGAAATGAGATGATTTTGTGTATGACTTTGGGGCTGATTGCAGAAAAGAATGAAGCCATAAATGGCTGGAAAATGGGTAAATACAAAGGGCGTGCTGCCCAAATTTACGCTCAAGAACTAGGTAGATATACTTGCGACTTGAGTGAGGCTTGAGAGCGAATACCACGTGAACCATCTACGGTATTTGTGTCTTCTTTTATCCAGGTATATAAGTTAGAATTCGGCCGAAACTGGTACCCTTGGAAAAATGAAATTTTCGACTAATAGAAATACGTTTTCTTTGTCACTTCAACTCAAATGGAGATTTTAAAGTTTTACGAGTGAGCATAAGTTTTACAAATATTTTACTTATGTCGTCTTTTCACTACCAAAACCATATTTATACTTTGTACTAGTACGTATTCGAATTTTCTTTGAATCACTTACATCTTTGATGGTTGAAGCATAATGTGTTCTTTTGATTATATTAGGGTCCTTGGTGATTGAGGGTGTTATCTGGAAGGATATTTTGGATGTTATTTTGCGTAAATAAGTGAGCGTTCCTTATTTGTTATATTTTCATTGACTATGTAGCTTGTTCTTGATTATATGACTTGTTATGAACGAATGATAACATGTTAAATGTTTTCAATGATTGCTTAAGATGAGTTTTCTAGGCGAGTGTGTACTTTATCGCACTCGACCTAAATGAATGTGAAATTTTCAATGATTAAATAATTAAATGCTAGTTGCGCATGAATGTAAGCCATTTGGCTGAACTGGACCCTTGCCCTTCGTTGCCGGTCGACTCGAGCCAGAAGCGGACTCGGTCGGGCGATTTGGTGACCCTGGGTGAACGTTTGGTATACTCGAGTATTACTAAACCTGGCCACATCCAGGAGGGGGTGAAATGAAATGAATGAATGAATGTCAATGTAAATGAAGGGTTTTACTTATCAAAATGCATTTTCAAACGAATGGAGGAATAAGGAAATGAAAGGAGAATGAATGAATGAATGAATGGCTCCATGTGAGCACGTATCCTTTTAATGAATGTTATTATTGCTTTATATTGTCATGTTTCTGGAATTACTTGCTATCTATGGTTAATGTATTGAACTCATTGTTTGTTTATGTGTCTGGAACCTCACTGGGCTTTTAGCTCATTCCGTTAGTTTTGTTTTCCTTACAGGGGATGTGAGCAAGGGCGAGAGACATGTATAAAATAGCATAGCGTAGTCCTTTTGAAGTTATCTTTTGCAATTGTGCTCGCTCTAGTGCTTGGTTAGGGTTGGAAGTATTGAGAACCTAAAGCTTTTGTACATTTGGGATTGTATTACTTTTGAGATAGAAATGAATATAAGTAAACGTTTCAAGTTTGGGAATTGGTTTTGTTTTATTTTTCCTCGAGGTTTTGTCTTATTTTATCTGAATAGAGTGATCGAGTCCTGGCGAGAGCTGGGCAGGCGGTCCGTCAAACCCTTTGGTTCGCCTTAGGGGAAGGTGGGGCTGTCACAAGTTCACATTCTGTGAATTTTACCGAATTTCCAAAGTTTACCAAAAATCAACCCCGAATCTGTCTTGGAAGTGCAAGTCAGTAGCTTTAAGCCAAAATTTGAGTGTCTTCCATTTAGAATCATGGAAAAGTGTCTTCTAAGAACTTTTAGTACTTTGGAAGTAGTTTCCAACGGTATCAATTTTTCCAATTTTGGACCTACAGAGAGTGAGATATGATTTTTCAAAAAATGCACCTCAAATCTGAAATTTCTGAACTTAAAGGAAATTGAGTTTTTAGAACTCTCCATTTTCCTTCGATATTGGTTGACCGTTTTACACTTGGTTTCAAAGATGAAAATCAGATTTTCCTTGTGTTATTACATCCCAATTTAGAGCCTCGATTTACGAGTAATGAAGGCTCATTTTCATAATATTTTCTTAGATTGTATAAGTGTACAATCTTCCTTGATAATTAGGGATTTTAAGCGATAGTGTGTGATAGACAATTATTGTGTTCTTAGGCATTCAAAGGGGCCTTCAAGAGGACCTCACTACGGACTTTTAAACACTTGAATTGTGCACCACTCTCTCTCATTTTGACTAGGTGAGTGTCAAGTGTATGTGAACTTGTTATGTGCTTAATCGTTATTAGTGATTGAATATTTTAAAAATCTGGAGTCGAGTGTGTACTTTACCACACTCGTTCTCATTTAAGTGAAGTGCACTTGAATTACTTGACATGAAATACTTGAAATGAATATTTACGTGAAGTGTACGTGAATTACTTGACATGAAATACTTGAAGTAAATATTTACGTGAAGTGTACTTGAATTACTTGAAGTGAATTACTTGAAGTGACTTGTTAAGTGAATTAAGTGAAGTGTTTCAATGATTAATTATGCTATGTGTAGACACCAAAATTTTAATTTATTTCATTTTATTTTTATTTTATTATTTCTTTATTATTTTTATTATTTATTTATTTAGCTTTATTTTTATTATTTTTCAAGAAAAAGAAAAATGCCCACAAAAATTTGTTTTAATCATTTTTGAGTTTTAATTTGAAGAAGAGGAAAAATGTAATTGATATTTTTGAAAGTTTTAGTTTTTCTAATTTGTTTGTAACTAGGTTCATTTATGTAAATTGAATTTAGAAAAATGAAAATGAAAAATGAAAAAAAAGGAAAAAGAAAAGAGGGAGCTATTCCATGCGCGCGGCAAGCACACGCCATTTCCTTTCCTGCAAAAATACAAGAGGAAGTTCATCACTCAAGGACAAGATCAAAGGGGCAGCAATGAACCACATAAGCTCATTTTTGAGCAGGGCCATCTAAGCCTTTCATCGTAGGTTTTGGGGCCTTTAAATAGATGAAACACAACCAAAAGCAGACAGGGGAGTGACGGCTGAAAATCTGAAAAGAGAGGAAGGACTGAATGACGGCTGGGGTTTTGAGGGAAAGAAACCTACGGGCTGGACAGGAAAACCGAGAGATAAGAGAGAGAGCTAGAGAGAGTTTTTGGAGAGTTGACGGCTGCAGAGGAAAAAAGAGCTACGAGGGTTCTGGGGAGAGAGCATTTGGTGACGGCTGGGGAACGGCTGATGGAGGTTGGACGGCTGGAAAAAAGGCAGTTTTGAGGGAGTGGCTAGAAAAGAGAGAACGAGAGAGAGAGCTGGGAGGAGGGCTTCGGCTGGAAATCAGAAAAGGAAAAGGAAGGATCTTCGGTTGGCATCGCCTGCATCAGCGCTGGAGTCTCTTGCAACCCAGTTCGTGAATTTAAATTGCCAGAGCCATGCGATTTCCAGGAGCCTCTACTGTTTCGTTTAGCAGCCTAGGTGCTTTCAGGTAGTCATGGATCCTTTTCAATCTTAGTTTGACAAAATTTTCTTCCTTTCCTAAGTGTTGTCGATGCTTGAGGACGAGGACTGTAAATCATCCTTCTCTTTCTTTAGTCGTCGAAGTTGTGACCTGTTTGTCGTTCTTGTTTTTGTTTGTCGCTTGACTGAGGATGCCATGAACTTGTTTGCTATCAAAGCTGTGTTAGAATCTTCTTGTTGCAAACTTAGGAACCAAAAAGCTGTTAGCTTTCGTGCTTTCTTTCCCTTGTGAAACTGAATGAGTGTGGTTCGTGAGTTGCAAGTGTCGTTCTTAGTATCTTGTTTGTTCACATGATTTGGGTCTTAGGCTGTTTTCTTGAAGTTTTAGGTTTAAAGTTGGCAGATGTTCATACGCCTTTATACTGCCGAACTTCAGTTGGGATTGGATGATTCCGTTCCATTTTCCCTGCTGCATTTCATGTTGCACTGCTGTATTTAATCTTCCCTCTCCCCTTCGTCCCAAGTTTTTGTGCTGGAGTGAGTTAGGAGTTGTATTAAGTCCCTTTTAGTTCATTACATTGAAGCTTAGAGTAGCCGAGAGTTACCCTTGATCATGTTGCAGCTGTGCGAACAGCTTCCTTTTTCTCTCGAGCTGCTGAAGTTTGTTTTTTTTGGTTTGTTTTTTTTTTCTGTTTTGGGTCTGATATCTTGAAGGGCTAGAGTTCAGGTTCTGACGAATATTCAGGGCATTTAGATTGTGTTGCTTTGCTGCATTTTCATGTTCAGAGACCTTGTTGAACCTTCCCGCTCCCCTTTGTCCCAGATTCATGTGTATAAATAAGTCATGGCATGTTTTGAGTCATTTTGTTTTTTCGTTGTTTCTAGTTAAAGGTATTAGCATCAATTTGAGCAACTAAAAATGTTGCAGCAATGCTGATAGCTCGCGTTTAATTGTTGTAAAGTGAAGTATGAACAGGCTTTTCTTTTTCTTTTGATTGCCGAGAGTCTCAATTGCAGAAATTCTTGCTGCATTTTTCTTGTGTGAGTGCATGTTTCTTGTTCCCATTGATTGGATTCTATCGGATGGGATGAAGGGAGTACTCAGCTACCTTTGGTTAATGATGTTGGAAGATGTATGTAATTTTGGTAACTAAATGCTGGGTTAGTTTGCAATCTTTCCTTTGTGTTAAGATGAGCTGCAAAGTTGCAGCAAACATGTTTTTTGCTTGTTGACTGTTTTTGGACTGTTTGAACATTTCTTCAAGACTTGCATAATTGTTTTTTTTTGAAATTTTGTTTGAATTTGGATGTGGAATATATGTGTTTTGTTGCTTAAGTTAAATTTCGAAGTCTAGATGACAAGTTTTGAATCAAAGTTTTCCTTGTTTGAATTGAAATGGTAACAGGTTGGTATTGCAGAAGCATATGTTTCGTAGGTTTGCATGGGTTGCATGAAAAAGTTCACAAAAATTACACTTTGACCCCCCAAGTTCCCCTTTGTTTCACTATGACCCAACCAATTGAATAATTTCATCAATTTGATCCTTCGCAGTTTTGATTTTTGCAACTTCATTGCTTGTTTGCTTTAATTAATTACCATAGTTTGTTTAATTGCATTTAATTCGTGACTTTAGGGGCTTTATGATCAAGTGAGCTTTGTTTTGCACATTTCTTTTAATTTTTCTTAATTAAAGTGGTACCTTGACCTTTTTATTGTTTTGAAGCCATTTTTCCTTCATTTAATCACCATTGCAAGGGAGGTACACTCTATCCCTTATTTTGACCTTATCTGACCCTATGTGATCCAATGTGCTAAGTGAAAATTGCATGTCTACTTTGCTTTCCTTGCTTTTCCTTAATTCCTTTCATTTATTTCATTTACTTTTGCTTTTTGTTAAGTTGTGCTTTTATTTATTTATGGGGTATGTGTACACCTCTTGGCTTGTAATAGATAGGGCTTGGAGAGCATTTTTGTCCATTTTCCCCTTCCCCTTTTTGTTTTAGTTAGCAAAAATGTGATAGGTTCATTAGATTGATTGTTTGCTTTTATTGCTACGTGTTAATTTGCTTTATTAGGCTCTTGCATTTAGTCGAGCATGCTAAGTGTTATGTGCTACGTGTTTATGGGTGATTGGCATGTCTACTTGCTTTCTATAGTCATGGATGAATGTAATGGATGAATGCGCGCCACCACACTAGTCCAACGCTAGTTGTGGCTCATTGTCCCATTTTCCACTAGTCCAACGCTAGTAGGAATGCATAGATATGGGCTAGTCCAACGCTAGACCCTTAGGGATTTCCCTCGCTAGTTCATACTTGCATGTTTCACTACATTTCATGCATTTTTAAATTTTCTAGCATTTGGCATGCTCCTCCAACCCTTTCCCCTTCATTTTAGGCTTTTGCATCCTCATGCTAGATATAGGGTACATTTGCCTGAGAGCCCCCTTTCGATAAGGGAAACGAGCGAGTGTGGCTACAAAATAGCCTTAGCACGCTAGTTCTTCCTTCTAATCAAAGGGAAAATTAAAGTCGTGAAATTAGGAGTCATTCCCGTACCCGACTTGATGCATTCCTCTAGGTTCATGCACTCTCATTCTTATCATATCACTTCCTCACTCTTTTATCCACATTTTCTCAACTTATATTTTTCTCAATCCACATGCCATGTTTGCACATTTTTCTTCTCTTATCATTTATTTTCTACCTCACAAATTGCACCCAATTGCACTTATATGTATCTACTATCATGTTTTCATCCATTTGCACACAAACACCTTTATTTTCCCAATCTGCACACATGCACTTGTCTTACATTCGCACACATGCACGTTTTCTTACATTTTCACACTTGCACTCATATTTGAGTCTTCATTTGCATCATTCGCGACCTCTATGAGGACTTTCCTTATTGGCCACCACAACTCATGTGGTTGGGACCAAAAAGCCTCGTAAGAGACATTTTAGATTTAGGATTGCATTTCTTTTTCATATCCATTAGTCATATCCAACATGCAACGCATATTTTGGGTAGAAGAATTAGGAAACGTAGGGCTAAATCGCGCAACTAGCTCTGGCTAGGGTAAGGGAGTGCCTTAGGCTTTGCCTTTGCCTTCTCCCTTATCAAATGTGACCCCCGATCCCTTTCTTCGGTTACGTAGACCTAAAAGTTCTTAAAAAGGGGTTTGTTTACTTTGCTTTTCAAAAATTTCATTTTTGGGTGACTTGGTACACCCTAACTCTATACCAAGTGGCGACTCCATTTTCCATGCAAAAAACCCTTTTTGAACTTTGTTTGGCCAAATCGTCGCATTTTCAAGTCCCACGGCCTTTTATTTTCATTTTCACACACATTCACATACATATTCCACACACTATTTTCACACCATTTCAAAAAGTGGGGCGCGACACTATGATTGCATAAGTCGATTGGAGTGAATCTCCTCGACTCCTAGTGATACTAGTGGGGGACGCCCAAATCTCATCAGCCGACCTTGCGACTCGAGCCGGCATGGGCTCGGTCGAGAAGCTTGGTGAGCCATGAGAAACGTGTATAAGCTTGATCTAATGGGGAGATCTTGCTTGGCATACTCGAACAGTATCGCCTATAACAAAAGAACGTGTGGGCCCGAATCAGGGGCAGTAAAGGTGAATGGGGAACGAGTAAGTGAAGTTCTACGGATTATAACCTACCCGATTAACGGAATGTCAACTCGTGGAGGTTCTGGATCGTGCAAGTAGAAAATAGCTCCTGAGAGTTCTTATATCCTTGAATTGTTTCTGTTTACATTTTCTCGCCTGAATTGTTATTTACTTGAATATTACTGTTTTACTTGTTAAATGTGATTGTTACTTGGACAACGTGCTTGCATGTGTGTTTCTTGGCCTCACGAGCAATCGCTCACCCCATAGATTTGTTTTCCTTAACAGGATCGGAATGGAAGAAGTTAAGGCAAGGCCGACTTCAGGCACTTTTGTATTAGGGTTTCAATGGTAATCGACTAGATACTTTTGAAAGTTGTATACTTTGGGGAAAGTGATTGTATTTTGAAATTATGATGCAAGGTTAAATATTCGTGTATGGAAATGACTTTGTACCCTTGTTCCGACTTTCATTGTTAGTATTACACTATAAGTTGAACTGGAATTGTACCGAGTCCTGGCAAAAGCTGGGCAGGCATCCCGCAGATACTCATTGGTTCGCCTTAGGGAGAAGTGGGGGCGTCACAGAACTTTGTGCGAGAGTTTAATGAGAAATATCTTCCACCAATAGTGTGACAGCCCCACTTTCCCCTAAGGTGAACCAAAGGGGTCGGCGGACCGCCTGTCCAACTCTCACCAGGACTCGATCACTCTATTCAGATAAAATAAGACAAAACCTCGAGGAAAAGTAAAACAAAACCAATTCCCAAACTTGAAACGCTTACTTACATTCATTTCTATCTCAAAAGTAATACAATCCCAAATGTACAAAAGCTTTAGGTTCCCAATACTTCCAACCCTAACCAAGCACTAGAGCGAGTACAATTGAAAAAGATAACTTCAAAAGGACTAGGCTATACTATTCTATACAAGTCTCTCGCCCTTGCTCGCATCCCCTGTAAGGAAAACAAAACTAACGGAATGAACAAAAACCCAGTGAGGTTCCAGACACATAAATAAACAATGAGTTCAATACATAACCATAGATAGCAAGTAATTCCAGAAACATGACAATATAAAGCAATAATAACATTCATTAAAAGGATACGTGCTCACATGGAGCCATTCATTCATTCATGCATTCTCCTTTCATTTCCTTATTCCTCCATTCGTTTGAAAATGCATTTTGATAAGTAAAACCCTTCATTTACATTGACATTCGTTCATTCATTTCATTTCACCCCCTCCTGGACATTGACCAGGCTCCACCAGACTACAAGGTAATACTCAAGTATACCAAACGTTCACCCAGGGTCACTAAATCGCCCGACCGAGTCCGCTTCTGGCTCAAGTCGATCAGTAACGAAGGGCAGGGCCCAGTTCAGCCAAGAGGCTTACATTCATGCACATATAATTATTCAATCATTGAAAATTTCACATTCATTTAGGTCGAGTGCGATAAAGTACACACTCACCTAGAAAACTAATTTTAAGCAATCATTGAAAATATTTAACATGTTATCATTCATCCATAACAAGTCACATAGTCAAGAACAAGCCACATAGTCAATGAAAATATAACAAACAAGGAACACTCACCTATTTACGCAAAATAACGTTCAAAATATCCTTTCGGATAACACCCTCAATCACCAAGGAACCCTAATATAATCAAAAGAACACATTATGCTTCAACCATCAATGATGTAAGTGATTCAAAGAAAATTTGAATACGTACTAGTACAAAGTATAAATATGGTTTTGGTAGTGAAAAGAGGACATAAGTAAAATATTTGTAAAACTTATGCTCACTCATAAAACTTTAAAATCTCCATTTGAGTCGAAGTGACAAAGAAAACGTATTTCTATTAGTCGAAAATTTTATTTTTCCGAGGGTACCAGTTTCGACCGAATTCTAACTTATATACTTTGATAGAAGAAGACGTAAATACCCTAGATGGTTCCCGTGGTATTCGCTCTCAAGCCTTACTCAAGTCGCAAGTATATCTACCTAGTTCTTGAGCGTAAATTTGGGCAGCACGCCCTTTGTATTTACCCATTTTTCAGCCATTTATGGTTTCATTCTTTTCCGCAATCAGCCCCAAAGTCATACACAAAATCATCTCATTTCAATAGCCATTCAATAGGCTCAAAGTCATACAAGTACAAAATCAAACTAGGAAAATGTCCGGAAATGAAGTTTAAGTTATAAAACAAAAGACAGATTTGCCGTCTCTTAGCATAATGGGCACAACCAAAGCTACGCTTATCGTATTGGGGTGAAATTTATACCATTTCGAAGATAAGACAAAGGCCTACAACTTTGATGAATACGACTCTGTCCAGTTTGTAGTGTATCTGAGTCAAAATTTCAATTTACAGAACCAAAATCTCACATTCGGGTTAGATAACCGCACTATGCGTAACCGACAATAACTCAGGCTACCGAAGTCCGATTTACACGTTTTTAGTGCCTTTGGAAAGCTAAGACATAGCACTACAACTTTCATGTTTTGGCTAAATGTTAGTTCAGTACGTATCAAGGTGAAAAGACACGATCAGATTGGTAAAATGTTCAAAACTAATCACTGGATTCACCTAGGGCAGTCAGAGTATTTTGGTCTTTTCACAGGTAACATTGCTCCGATTGAGCTGAAATTTTATAGGAAACTATAAAATATCATTCCTTACAACTTTCATGTTTTTTACTAAACCTAATTCGACCTCTAACCTAGTTAAAAAAACCGATCAGAACAGGGGAGGTGAAAAATCCTAAGACTGAAATTTCCATAATACTACTTCCAACTATGAAATATGCTCAAAAACTACCAAAACTACAACTTTAAACCACTAATTAGCAATTAATTGAAGTAAAGAGGAGGTTCTTGGCAAAATACCTTGGAAACTCAAAAAAAATGGTAGCTTAGTATCTTTCCTCCCACAATCAGTCCACCAACTCCTTCAACCTTCCTTAATAAGCACTTGTATGGTGTAGTTTCAAGTTTGGTTGGCTACAAATCAAGATTTGAGCAAGTTTGGAAGCAAGAAATTGAAGAGCTCTCTCTTGTTTCTCCCCTCAAGAAAGTCGGCTAAGAAGCAAGAAAAATGAAGAAATTTTTTGTCAAAATTTGGTTTTTAGTAAAGGTGAAAATTATGTCAAAGTCCAACCTCCAATGGGTTTGCAACACTTGGCCCTTCTAGTGTTTTCTCTAATCCTTTGGCTTCCAATTGTTATATCATATACAAACATCTAATTATCCTCTAGCACCTTGTATAATAATAACACTTAGCACAAAAATCACTTAGTCACCAAAATTGTATCGCACTAGTGGGTCTCACGTCTGTAACGCACTTCAAATTAACGTACACTAACTCATACTAGGAAAAATGATTTTAAAACTATACTTGCTTGTAAAAATGCCTAGAAATCTTAATATTTCCAAGGAAAGTATAAAATGTAGGCAAAGAAATAAAATAATGCTGAGAAAATGTGAAAATTTTTGGGTTCTCACACTCTCTCCCCCTTAAGAAATTTCGTCCTCAAATTTTTTACCTTCCGTTGCCTCAAATGACCCCGGAACTTGTTGCTGGTCTACGGCATAAACCTATGCTGATACTTTTGTTCGGTTTCCTCTTTCATTAGTTCGTTTCGGTTTGGTTCCTTCCACTTGTTGAGTACTACCCTCTCGTGGCTGTTTCTTCGGACAATTGCTAGGTTGATGATTGCTACACCCACAAATCAAACACTTTCCCCCTTTCCACCAGCAATCATTCTCAATGTGATTTGCTTTTCTACAGTATCCACAGGCCAATTGAGGAGCTACTGTTTGACCTTCTCGAGAAATTTCCTTTGATCTGATCTGACTTCCTTTCGTAGACCCTTCATCTAATGCTCCTAATGTCCAAGGTGGGCGAGGTAAATGGTTCACTTTTTGCACTTTGGAGGGCATTATCTTTTCTCCAGATTCCTCAGGTATGCTGCTTGATGTACCTCTTTTCCGCATTTGAAAGGCTTTTACTTGTGCTTTCGCATCCTCAATTCTTTGAGCCTTCTCAAGAGCCTCTGTAAAAGTATTAACTTGAACCGCTACTAATGCTCTTGGATTTCCAAATTTAGTCCTTGTATAAATCGTCTTATTCTCCTTCGCTCCGTAACCACCAATTCGGAAGCGAATTTAGACAGTCTAGTAAATTTGGTCTCATATTCGGCCACACTCAGGGTTCCCTGACGCAACTCAATAAACTCGTCCGCTCTCCTTTCTTGGACCAAAGATGGGAGATACTTTTCGTTAAATTTTCTTACAAAGTTCGTCCATGTTCATACCGTCTGTTCTCTTTTCCACTTGGCCTTAATTACATTCCACCACGCTCGGGCCGGTCCTTCGAACTGAAACACAGCAAAGTTCACTTGTCTTTGCTCCGTGTAGTTCAAAGCTGCGAAGATGTTAATTATTGCCTCCAACCACTGTTCAGCTATATCCGGATCAAGCCCTCCATGAAATTTCGGAGGTAGAAACTTTTGGAACCTCTCAAAAGCCCTATCCTCTCCTATCTCAGGATTTCGAGGTTGATTCACTGGCATTTGACCTTGTTGATCTACCAGTCGTGCTAAGATATTTGTCATTTGTTGCATCGCCGTCACCATTTGATCTCCGACTTCAACCCTCGGTCCTTGTTCTTGCTCAGCAACGGTTTCTCTTTCTTCTCTGGGTTCCTGGGCTCGCATAGCTCCACGGCCACGACCACGTCCATGACTACGTCTCCCCTCCATACTTTTTTTTCCTCTCTCTCTTCTTTTCTTTCCAAAAGGTAATTGAAGAAATAAACGAAGTAAATTGACTAAAATCACAAGATCTAACGCACCAAAGATGCAGAAAGACATATCTACAACATAACACTCCATATATACAAAGGGACATATCAAGTTAGATAGATAATCAAAAGCAGTCACCATCACACATGTAGGTATTAACATACCACAAACAAAAGGCATGGAGTAACGATACAAGGCAAATCAAGAGAAAAAGGTGATATCGTCCCAGTTTCAGGTAAAAGAATCCTGTCCGGTCTCTCACGTCACTTTCTATCCAACTAGACGTCCGTTGACCTCTTGTACTCATTCTAGCCAAACAAAGCCTGTTTCTGTTCCCAAAATACAAGTACTCGGGCACGGGAATCCGAAATAAGATAATTCACATCTCGAGTTGGCCAATCCCAAGAGTAAACTATCTACAATCGAAGTTCCTACCTGACGTACCTGTCTATGGTCCTCAGATACCATGAGAAAGATTGAAGGCCTATAACATTTATGATTCATAGCTTATGCTCGAATGAGCACTTAGTCCTTCATACTTATTCACCACTTGGCCCAAGCTCACTCCCTGCAGAGACCACGCGAAGCAGGCTATGATACCAACTGTGACAGCCCCACCTTCCCCTAAAGCGAACCAAAGGGGTCGACGGACCGCCTGCCCAACTCTCGCCAGGATTCTATCACTCTATTCAGATAAAATAAGACAAAACCTCGAGGAAACGTAAAACAAACCCAATTCCCAAACTTGAAATGCTTAATTACATTCATTTCTATCTTAAAAGTAATACAATCCCAAATGTACAAAAGCTTTAGGTTCCCAATACTTCCAACCCTAACCAAGCACTAGAGTGATTACAATTGCAAAAGATAACTTCAAAAAGACTAGGCTATGCCATTCTATACAAGTCTCTCGCCCTTGCTCGCATCCCCTGTAAGGAAAACAAAACTAACGGAATGAGCTAAAAGCCCAGTGAGGTTCCAAACGCATAAACAAACAATGAGTTCAATACATAACCATAGATAGCAAGTAATTCTAGAAACATGACAATATAAAGCAATAATAACATTCATTAAAAGGATACGTGCTCACATGGAGCCATTCATTCATTCATTCATTCATTCTCCTTTCATTTCCTTATTCCTCCATTCATTTGAAAATGCATTTTGAAAAGTAAAACCCTTCATTTACATTGATATTCGTTCATTCATTTCATTTCACCCCCTCCTGGACGTTGGCCAGGCTCTACCAGACTATAAGGTAATACTCGAGTATACCTGTGACAGCCCCACCTCCCCCTAAGGCGAACCAGAGGGTTCGGCGGGCCGCCTGCCCAGCTCTCGCCGGGACTCAGTCGTTCACTACAATCCTCAAATGAATTACAATATAAATCTCAAATATTACATCAAATTCTCCAATAATTACATGTCAAAAGCAAAGCGGAAATAATGCCCAACTATACATAAAATGATTAGTCAATCCAAATTGTACAAAATATAGGCCATCCAGTCACGTGCACAAGTACTACAAGTCCTTCCTTCGCCTTGAGCCCTGTGGAGGGGAATAAAATATTTTTGGGGTGAGCTAGAAGCTCAGCGAGTAACCAGTAAAATCCTTAAACAAATATATTTCACAATGTTGCATTTCGATCATTTCGATGATGTCATGATGATTCAGATCAAGATCAAATGTTCGTTTAGTGCTCTCGTGAGCCAGGGAAATCATAGCACTTGAACACCCAACGCTCAAATAGATCATTTAAACATTAACATTAACATTAAGAGGGAGCCCCTTTTTGAGCTCCAGATAAACATGAACATGAACCATAAACAGAGTGGAGACGTTGGTGTCCAGCACAAGACTTTCCCAGAACTCATTGAAGCCAAATCATGTCATGAACTCACATGCAAGCACGCATGATATGCAATCGAGTACATAATGCAAGAAACATTTCACAAGTACTTTGGAAATAGTTTAGGGTCACTCACCTCCACGGCTCAGAAATCATCCAGCATATAACATTGCCTTGCTCAAATCCAAGTCTTAGATCACAAACTCAATGCAAACAAATCCCTTCAAAGTTCGGACAGCACTTCCCCTGAATTTGCTAACTTTTCCAGCCATCATGGCTTCATTATTTTCTCATTCCAACCCAAAGGTACACACACAACAATAAGTTCATCCAATCGCCATTCAGCAAGCTCCAAGTAGTACTAGTACAAGTCAAGCTAGGGAAAAGTCCGGAAATGAAAGTTAAGCTCAAAACCAGAAAAATAGTTTTGACGTCATTTTACGGTAATGGTACCAAAGGCGCTAAGATTGTCGGATGAAGGTACAAGACCCACCATTTCGAAGCTAAGAGACAGGGCTACAATATTGCAGAAGGTCACTCAACCCAGTTCCGAGTGTAACCAGGTCAAAAATGCAAGATACTATACCAGAATCACAAAAACAGATTCACAGAACGCATTCTAGCGAAAACATCATAAAACAGGCTATCAAAGTCCAAATCCAGAAATTCCAAAACCAGCTGAAAGCTAAGAAACAGGGATAAATTTCATCAGAATACCTCAACAACCAATTCGGAAGAAATTCCAGCCAAAACAACCAATTACAGGCGCAATTCTTACATTCGGGTAAAACCAGAACAGCAATAGTAATTTCGACTTTTCTCATTCTACACTACTCCGATTAACCTGAAATTTTGTAGGCACCTCTAAAATGTCATTCCCGACAACGTTCATGTTTTAAGCAAAGGCCAATTCGGCCTCTAAATAGGAGCTAAGAATTCGGGCATAATGTTCCTTCACAAAACCTAATTTTCTGAAATGTCTTCCAAAACAGAAATTGATTGCAATTGACCACTTTTTCCACCTCATAGAGTCCTTAAACATCATTTCCAATCATCATATATAACCACACAACCATGTTCATATTAAAACAGAAAAATCCCCAAAAATTATAAAACTTCATCAAGTCAACCACAACTCAAGATATAATCCATCAAACCATCTCTTTAGCCATCACAAGTCACTAATTTAGCATAATTAAGAACAAAGAAAGGATTGCTAGACATGAACCTTGAAATATCAAGAAAGTTGATGGCTTAGTCCTTTGCCTTCTCTAATCACTCCACCACTACCTTCAATCTTCCTAAACAAGTGACTTTTGTGGAGGAATTTGAAAGTTTAACTGTTGATTCACAAGATTGAGCAAGAAATGGAGTTGGAGTTGAAGGCTTTCTTCTTGTATTTTTGCTCCAAGAGGTTCGGCCAAGACAAGCTTAAAATGGAGAAAAATTAGTCAATCTTTTGAGGTTTAGTAAAGGTGATGCAAATTAGTCAAAGTCCAACTTTGAATAAGAAGGTGACACATGTCACCTTTTGGTTTAAAACTTATCTTTTTGTCTCTCCAATACAAATATCTTAACACTTTGTAAAATAATATCACTTAATACAAAATTCCAACAAGTTATCAAAAATATAATGCATTTACCGCACTTGCGGGTCCCACGTTCAAAATACGTTTTTAATTACTCAAAAACTAACCGATACTAGAAAAATCATTTTAAAACTATCTTTGCTCATAACTTTATCTGGGGAATTTTTCTAATCAAGAAAATGTAGAAAAGGCGGGCGATTAAAAAATAAACCGTAGAAAATTAGAAAATTTCCGGGTTCTCAAACTCATTTTTTTTCGGGGCGTCACAATCTCCCCTCCTTAAAAGAATGTCGTCCTCGACATTCCCTCTTGTACCAATCAAGTCGAGACATCCCGCAAGAATCACTAATATTGCAAACCAAACCCACAGTCCGGCATCCTAAACTTCAAGCCTAGGTACACTACAGAGATCTGAAACCTAAGCTCTGATACCAACTGTGACAGCCCCACCTCCCCCTAAGGCGAACCAGAGGGTTCGGCGGGCCGCCTGCCCAGCTCTCGCCGGGACTCAGTCGTTCACTACAATCCTCAAACAGAATTACAATATAAATCTCAAATATTACATCAAATTCTCCAATAATTACATGTCAAAAGCAAAGCGGAAATAATTCCCAACTATACATAAAATGATTAGTCAATCCAAATTGTACAAAATATAGGCCATCCAGTCACGTGCACAAGTACTACAAGTCCTTCCTTCGCCTTGAGCCCTGTGGAGGGGAATAAAATATTTTTGGGGTGAGCTAGAAGCTCAGCGAGTAACCAGTAAAATCCTTAAACAAATATATTTCACAATGTTGCATTTCGATCATTTCGATGATGTCATGATTCAGAGATCAAATGTTCGTTTAGTGCTCTCGTGAGCCAGGGAAATCATAGCACTTGAACACCCAACGCTCAAATAGATCATTTAACATTAACATTAACATTAAGAGGGAGCCCCTTTTTGAGCTCCAGATAAACATGAACATGAACCATAAACAGAGTGGAGACGTTGGTGTCCAGCACAAGACTTTCCCAGAACTCATTGAAGCCAAATCATGTCATGAACTCACATGCAAGCACGCATGATATGCAATCGAGTACATAATGCAAGAAACATTTCACAAGTACTTTGGAAATAGTTTTAGGGTCACTCACCTCCACGGCTCAGAAATCATCCAGCATATAACATTGCCTTGCTCAAATCCAAGTCTTAGATCACAAACTCAATGCAAACAAATCCCTTCAAAGTTCGGACAGCACTTCCCCTGAATTTGCTAACTTTTCCAGCCATCATGGCTTCATTATTTCCTCATTCCAACCCAAAGGTACACACACAACAATAAGTTCATCCAATCGCCATTCAGCAAGCTCCAAGTAGTACTAGTACAAGTCAAGCTAGGGAAAAGTCCGGAAATGAAAGTTAAGCTCAAAACCAGAAAAACAGTTTTGACGTCATTTTACGGTAATGGTACCAAAGGCGCTACGATTGTCGGATGATGGTACAAGACCCACCATTTCGAAACTAAGAGACAGGGCTACAATATTGCAGAAGGTCA
Source organism: Coffea eugenioides (assembly GCF_003713205.1). Taxonomy (NCBI): domain Eukaryota; kingdom Viridiplantae; phylum Streptophyta; class Magnoliopsida; order Gentianales; family Rubiaceae; genus Coffea; species Coffea eugenioides. Next base: position 555,572 of record NW_020864187.1, read on the forward strand.
CTCAACCCAGTTCCGAGTGTAACCAGGTCAAAAATGCAAGATACTATACCAGAATCACAAAAACAGATTCACAGAACGCATTCTAGCGAAAACATCATAAAACAGGCTATCCAAGTCCAAATCCAGAAATTCCAAAACCAGCTGAAAGATAAGAAACAGGGATAAATTTCATCAGAATACCTCAACAACCAATTCGGAAGAAATTCCAGCCAAAACAACCAATTACAGGCGCAATTCTTACATTCGGGTAAAACCAGAACAGCAATAGTAATTTCAACTTTTCTCATTCTACACTACTCCGATTAACCTGAAATTTTGTAGGCACCTCTAAAATGTCATTCCCGACAACGTTCATGTTTTAAGCAAAGGCCAATTCGGCCTCTAAATAGGAGCTAAGAATTCGGGCATAATGTTCCTTCACAAAACCTAATTTTCTGAAATGTCTTCCAAAACAGAAATTGATTGCAATTGACCACTTTTTCCACCTCATAGAGTCCTTAAACATCATTTCCAATCATCATATATAACCACACAACCATGTTCATATTAAAACAGAAAAATCCCCAAAAATTATAAAACTTCATCAAGTCAACCACAACTCAAGATATAATCCATCAAACCATCTCTTTAGCCATCACAAGTCACTAATTTAGCATAATTAAGAACAAAGAAAGGATTGCTAGACATGAACCTTGAAATATCAAGAAAGTTGATGGCTTAGTCCTTTGCCTTCTCTAATCACTCCACCACTACCTTCAATCTTCCTAAACAAGTGACTTTTGTGGAGGAATTTGAAAGTTTAACGGTTGATTCACAAGATTGAGCAAGAAATGGAGTTGGAGTTGAAGGCTTTCTTCTTGTATTTTTGCTCCAAGAGGTTCGGCCAAGACAAGCTTAAAATGGAGAAAAATTAGTCAATCTTTTGAGGTTTAGTAAAGGTGATGCAAATTAGTCAAAGTCCAACTTTGAATAAGAAGGTGACACATGTCACCTTTTGGTTTAAAACTTATCTTTTTGTCTCTCCAATACAAATATCTTAACACTTTGTAAAATAATATCACTTAATACAAAATTCCAACAAGTTGTCAAAAATATAATGCATTTACCGCACTTGCGGGTCCCACGTTCAAAATACGTTTTTAATTACTCAAAAACTAACCGATACTAGAAAAATCATTTTAAAACTATCTTTGCTCATAACTTTATCTGGGGAATTTTTCTAATCAAGAAAATGTAGAAAAGGCGGGCGATTAAAAAATAAATCGTAGAAAATTAGAAAATTTCCGGGTTCTCAAACTCATTTTTTTTCGGGGAGTCACAATACGAAACGTTCACCCAGGATCACTAAATCTCCCGATCGAGACCGCTTCTGGCTCGAGTCGATCAGTAACGAAGGGCAGGACCCAGTTCAGCCAAGAAGCTTACATTCATGCACATATATTCATTCAATCATTGAAAATTTCACATTCATTTAGGTCGAGTGCGGTAAAGTACACACTCGCCTAGAAAACTCATTTTAAGCACTCATTGAAAACATTTAACATGTTATCATTCATCCATAACAAGTCATATAATCAAGAACAAGCCACATAGTCAATGAAAATATGACAAACAAGGAACACTCACCTATTTACGCAAAATAACGTCCAAAATATCCTTCCGGATAACACCCTCAATCACCAAGGAACCCTAATATAATCAAAAGAACACATTATGCTTCAACCATCAAAGATGTAAGTGAAAAGATGACATAAGTAAAATATTTGTAAAACTTATGCTCACTCGTAAAACTTTAAAATCTCCATTTGAGTCGAAGTGACAAAGAAAACTTATTTCTATTAGTCGAAAATTTTATTTTTCCAAGGGTACCAGTTTCGGCCGAATCCTAACTTATATACCTCGATAAAGGAAGACGCAAATACCCTAAATGGTTCACGTGGTATTCGCTCTCAAACCTTACTCAAGTTGCAAGTATATTTACCTAGTTCTTGAGCGTAAATTTGGGCAGCACGCCCTTTGTATTTACCCATTTTTCAGCCATTTATGGCTTCATTCTTTTCCGCAATCAGCCCCAAAGTCATACATAAAATCATCTCATTTCAATAGCCGTTCGATAGGTTCAAAATCATACAAGTTCAAAATCAAACTAGAAAAATGTCCGGAAATGAAGCTTAAGTTATAAAACAAAAGACAGATTTGCCGTCGCTTAGCGTAACGGGCACAACCAAAGCTACGCTTATCTGATTGGGGTGAAATTTATACTGTTTTTAAGCTAAGACAATGGCCTACAACTTTGATGAAGATGACTCGGTCCAGTTTGTAGTGTATCTAAGTCAAAATTTCAATTTACAAAACCAGAATCTCATATTCAGGCTAGATAACTGCACTATGCGTAACCAACAATAACTCAGGCTACCAAAGTCTGATTAAGGCGTTTTCAGGGCCGTTGGAAAGCTAAGACATAGCACTACAACTTTCATGTTTTGGGTAAATGCTAGTTCAGTACATATCAAGGTGGAAAGACACGATCAAATTGGTGAAATATTGAAAACTAATCACTAGATTCACCTAGGGCAGTCAGGGTATTTCAGTCTTTTCACAGGCTACGTTGCTCCGATTGAGCTGAAATTTTATAGGAAACTATAAAATATCATTCTCTACAACTTTCATGTTTTGTACTAAGCCTAATTCGGCCTCTAACCCAGTTAAACAAAACCGATCAAAACAGGGGAGGTGAAAAACCCTAAGACTGAAATTTCCATAATACTACTTCCAACTATGAAATATGCTCATAAACTACCAAAACTACAACTTTAAACCACTAATTAGCAATTAATTGAAGTAAAGAGGAGGTTCTTGGCAAAATACCTTGGAAATTCAAAAAAAATCGCAGCTTAGTATCTTTCCTCCCACAATCACTCCACCAACTCCTTCAACCTTCCTTAATAAGCACTTGTATGGTGCAGTTTCAATTTTGGTTGGCTACAACTCAAGATTTGAGCAAGTTTGGAAGCAAAAAATTGAAGAGCTCTCTCTTGTTTCTCCCCTCAAGAAAGTCAGCCAAGAAGCAAGAAAAATGAAGAAATTTTTGGTCAAAATTTGGTTTTTAGTAAAGGTGAAAATTAGGTCAAAGTCCAACCTCCAATGGGCTTGCAACACTTGGCCCTTCTAGTGTTTTCTCTAATCCTTTGGCTTCCAATTGTTACATCATATACAAACCTCTAATTATCCTCTAGCACCTTGTATAATAATAACACTTAGAAGAAAAATCACTTAGTCACCAAGATTATATCGCACTAGTGGGTCCCACGTGTATAACGCACTTCAAATTAACGTACACTAACTCATACTAGGAAAAATGATTTAAAACTGTGCTTGCTTGTAAAAATGCATAGAAATTTTAATATTTCCAAGGAAAGTATTAAATATAGGCAAAGAAATAAAATAATGCTGGGAAAATGTGAAAATTTTTGGGTTCTCACAAATAGTCCAAGAGAAAAGGGAGGACGTTTTCATTAGACTACGTCAGGAAGGTTTAAGTGTATGTGAGTATGAGATTCAGTTCACCAAGTTATCTAAATTTGCTCCTGAATTGATAACTACGGAGCAAAGAAGGGTGAGACGATTTGTATAGGGGTTAAATGTAGAAATACAAGAGATTTTGGCGGTGGCACAAATTAATATTTTCACGGAGGTTCTTGAGAAAGCCCAGAGGATAGAAATTGCAAGGGTGCAAGTGAAGGTTTTTCATGCAAGAAAGAAAGGTGTGTCTAGTAGAGACCAAGGGCAGGAACAAGGTGATCAAAATATGCCATCCCCTAAGGTGGGTCGAGGAGTTGGTGGTGTGAAAATTTCGGGGACATCTAAGGAGTTACTCCGAGAGGAGCCCCAGGTGGAAGAGGACAACTGGAAGGTGCCTCACAAGGAGATCAAACATCAATCCCTCACTCATTTTGTGGATATTGTGGAAAGACCAATCATACTGAAGATAATTGTTGGCGAAAGGCACAGAAATGTTTATGGTGTGGTAGTGCTGACCACCAGATTGTAACTTGTCTCCTCTTCAGTGAGACTCAACAGTTAGATAGGTCAAACCCTAAATAACCAAATGTATGAGGGAATAGATCCAGAGTGCCTGCCAGAGTATATACCTTAAACCACCAGTAAGTGCCTAACCCGTCTAAAGCGGTGGATGGTATAATTCATGTTTTCCATTGTCTGGCTAAAATTTTGGCTAATAGTGAGACCTGGGAACTAGAGACGGTTATGTAAGAGACAAAAATACCCTGAGCTATTTGCGAATAAGTGTATGAATTTTGAGGTCGAAATTCCCTTAAGTGGGAGAGAATGTGAGGACTTGAAAATTCACATATATTTTCCTTATAATTCTCTTTTATTTTGAATAAGTTAATTTATAATTCCTTTGCTACTAATTTACTCCCTCATTAGTTATAATAAATAATAGAATCGACAGTTTTACTTTTACTTTTATAGTTAGAGTAAATTAGGGTTTTTGTGCACTTTGGTCATGTGATCACTTGGTGAGGTATGTGTACTAAATTTGGTGGATAAGAGTGAGTATTAGGTAAAAAGAAGTGTGTGATTAGAAGTTCTAATAATAAGTTAGTGAATCATAAATTTAAAACAAAAGTACAAGGGAATTAAGGAAAATAGGCTTGAACCGACGTGCGCCGTTTGTTATCGGTTGAGTATCCCGTTTGACCAATATTTTCTTACCTTAATCTCCTTGATTTTATTTCATTCAATTCTCCCTAATTTGACCCTAAGACCAGCCAAAATTTTTGACCCAAAAACAAGAGGAAAGACACAAAAAAAGAATAGAAAAATTGCTGATGACAAGTGTTGGCAATCCAAGCATGTTTGACCAAGACCATTTTCTTTCTTCTTATCTTCTTCTTGGCCAAATTTTCTTCATTTCTTTCTTCATGGTGGCCGAACCTTGAGAGGAGAAAAAGAGAGAGGGAGGTTCAATTTTCATCTTGATTCTTGCCTTGTTTGAGTTGAAATCACAAAAACTAAACCGATTAAACTAGCACCAAGGGAGTTAGGAGGGCTAGAGTGGAGAGTTTCTTTGGAGAAATAGCTTGGTTCTTCACTTCTCAAGAGGTTTTGAAGGTATAGATTCAACAACTTCCTTTCTCTTTCTTATTCTTGCAAAATATGGTATTGATGACTTGAATCTTGGAATATTATGGATGATACTCTAGGTTTGGTGTGGATTAGTGAAATTTCAGCTAGGGTTTTGCAATTTTCAGCCTTGATTTATGTTGTTTCACTATAATATGTTGGTTTTGAATTTGGTTTTGGACTTGTGAGGTGATAAGTAGCCCTATTGTTTCTTTTTATCTTTAAAAGAGGAAATTCCAGCTTTCTTAAGAATTTTCCAGCTTTGGTATTAGATGATTATTTGCTAGAAATGAGTTACAATTTGGATGGATTTTAGCCTAGATTAAGAACTATCTTTATATTCTTACTTATGGTGATTGAGTTGGGCTGATTTGAGAAGAAAGTGAAGCTTGAAAATGGCTGAAAAATTAGGCAAAAATAAGGGAAATGCTACCCCTTTTTCCTCTCATGGGATAAGTGAGCGAAAGTGAAATAGGGATGTGACTTGTGAGCGATTTGGGACTTAGTTATGTAGGGATACTTAAGTGACCTTGTGGGAGTTTAGGATAGAAAAGAAAAGAAACGAAAGCTTAAGTTATGAGAAAAGAGAAGAGATTGTTATGTTGTCTGGGAGTTTTAAGAATTAATGGAATAATTTTGGACATAGAAGTCATTAAATATTTGTTCAAAACCTTTTTAAGGACAAAATAGGTATTTTAAAAAAATTATCAAACTTTCTCCAAACTTTCTTCCCATTTCCTTCCGATTTAGGAAGAAGCATTTTGATAACTATTCATCATTTCTTTTCTTTCCTACTTAAAACTAACAAATGAAGCAAAAGTAAACTTTGTGACAGCCCCACCTTCCCTAGGGCGTACCCAAGGGTTTGGCAGACCACCTGCCCAACTCTCGCTAGAACTCAGTCACACATCATGAAGTGTACAAAATGATAATCTTAATAATACAAGCGGTATCAATTATATCCTTCAATAAAGGTACATTCACAGACCTCCAATGTCCCCACAATCTATAATACCACCAAAGAGTCACACTTGCAAAAATCAAAGCAAACAAGCTGGCTAGACATCTATGAAGTACTCACTTGAGCAAGTAACAAATTTAGAAGAAATCAAGGCCTTCCTCAATCTAACCTTTCATGTTCTCATCCCTATAAGGAAAACAAATTTGCATCGAATGAGCTAAAAGCCCAGTGAGGTTCCAAGTAATCAAGCAGGTAACATAATAGGCTAGGTACCATACACTGGATATCAAGAAACAAGTCAAACTCAAATAGATCATGACCCAGTATGTGGTTAAACAAGTAGTCAAATAGATCATGTAAAAGTGTACCGTAAAGAACACATTCATGGCAAAGGATATAGGTTGCTCTCAGGAGCAAGTTCCCCTGCAGTTTGAACAATGTCCGTTGACTCTCCGTCAACCACAAAAGTATAATGTCCGTAGATCACCACTTTACACCAATTTTCGTCCACCAAACATACCCCTTACCGGGCCCGAACATCAAAGAAGTACCCAAGGTTCGTCGATCTCCTCGACCAAGTCCTTGCCGACTTGATTCGACCAACTAGCCCTGGGTTGGACTTATAGTTCCAGATATTCAGTAATTCAGAATCTGGCTTATAACTCCAAGTATTCAGGTAATCAAGAGTGGAGTCGTTGGCTATCGTCCAACGCTCACGTAGTAATGATTGGAGACGTTAGTTGTCACTTAACAATCCGTATTCAGTAATATCAGTGTTCAAGTGATAAATTCCAGTCAGGAGTAAATAGGTTAGGAACTCGTCTTTTTACCCAAAGTTGTCCAACTTACCCAACCGCTCTAGGGCAGGTCTCAAGCAAGAGATCCAACGAGGGCTCAATTCAGCCGTTGCCGACTTACAATCACACATACACATGAGTAACGCTAGATTCCCCTTACTCGACATCTCGGATAAGGTTCAACCGCTACAAGAGAAATTTAGCCGGTTACTATTCAATCACCACAAGAGAAATGCAGCCGATCTACAGTTCAACCGCTGTAAGAGGAATGCAGCTGGTCTACAATCATGCACATAAACAGGCAAGTCCACATGTAGGATCGATTATTTCAAGTTCATGGAGGTCGAGTGCGAATAAGAACACATTCGCCTCGCCATAATCAAGTCATAAGAAATGTACAGCAATTAACATTCTTAAGCATTCTAAGTATTTCATGTCAATAAACGGGTCACATACAAATCAAGTTACTTGTTCACGCATGAATGAGATATCAAGTGTTTAGTCAAGTTAGATCAATTGAGTGTATATAAGAGTACACTCGCCTAAACAGGTTCAAGTCGCAAATAAACTCAACATATCATATTCCAAGCATTTCAAGTATTTCAAGTCCAAACAGTTGACAATCGGGTGGGTGCGAAAACCTAATCAAACAAGAAAACTGGAGGAAAACTCCAGATATCAGAAATTTCTTTAGCAAATCCGGCCAAATATTGGCTAGATTCAAGGCCGGATTGACAGGAAAGACTTTAAAATTTTTTATGCTCACTGCGTCAAATTCGGTCGACAATCCGGTCGGGAATTCGGTCAGAAAGTGGCCGGATTTTGCCACATTTCAGTTATAACAAAATGGCTAGTACCTATTTTAACAAAATCTCAAAGTTTAGTCGAGTTAGGTCAAGTGCAATAAAGTACACATTTACCTATGCGACGATAAATCAAGTACCTAACAATTTCTAGCAACAGTGACAAGGTAACTGTGAGAACCCGTATATTTTCTTATTTTCTAGGTTTTATGTTAATTAATCGCATGTTATTCTGCATTTTCTTTATTAGAAAAATCTTCCAGGTAATTTGTATGAGTAAATATAGTTTTTAGATGATTTTTCTAGTATCGGTTAGTTTTTGAGAAATTAAGAGCGTATATCGGACGTGGGACCAGCTAGTGCAGAAAGTTCAAAAAAATTCGACCAATTAGGTTATGTTTTGTATACCGAGATTAATTTACTAGGTGATAAGAGGTTACTTAGTTGTATTATTGTTGGATTAGCATTGGGGGGAAAAAGGATAAGCTTTAGGGCCAAAAGGTGACAAGTGTTACCATGCCATTTATTCTTGGACTTTGACTAACTTTCCTACTTTACTATTTAATCAAAATTTGACCAAAAATTCATCACATTTTGCTCCCCTTTGGTCGAACCTCTTGCTCAAGAAAAAAAAAATCCTCCAACTTCCTACTTCATAATCTTGCTCCAATCTTCAACTCAAACCGATAAAACTTCAAATCACTCCATAAAATCCCTTTGCTAAGTGGTCTTGAGGTAGTTGGGGAAGTGGTTTGAGAAACAAAGGTGCTTAGTTGGCTCTTCTCTTGAGTTGTAAGGTGAGTAGCACAGGAGTTCATTCTTTGGTCTTGCTAATGTTAAATTGGTAGCTTGTGTTAGTCAAAGATGTGATTTGGTGAAAGATTTCATGACTTTTAGTTGAGATTGGTGACTTTTATATTTATTCTTAAATTTTTCTGTTTTCATATGTTTAATATTGTGTGGCCATGGGTGATGACTTGGGATAGCTTAGAATGAAGCTATTGTGCGTAAATTGTAGCTAATTGCGGAAAATTTCCACTTTGTGCGGAAAATTCCAGATTAGGGTTTCATTTTTCCCCAATTCTGCCCGGTACTGTTACACCTAGTTAGAGGCTGATTTGGCCTTAGCACAAAACATTAAAGTTGTAGAGAATGATTTTTGTGGTAGTCTACAAAATTTCAGCTCAATCGGAGCAACGTAACCTGTGAAAAGACCGAAATACCCCTGCTGCCCTGTTTCTATCCGAACATGCTAATCAGCTTTTGTAATTGGTTGTTTTGACCAGGAATACTATGGATTTGGTTCTTGATATCTTTTAAGACTTATAGCCTTGTATCTTAGCTTTCAAATGGTTTTGGAATCACTTGAATTGGAGTTGTATGTGCTGAGATATGATTGAATGAATCAGGACTGCTAGTTGAACTGCGAACTGGAAAATTTGGGGTTGTTTTGGTAAATTTGACCTAGATACATTGCAAACTGGACTGAGTGGCCTTCTTCAACACTGTAGCCCTTTCTCTTAGCTTTGAAACAGTGTAAATTATACCTCAATCTGACTAGTGTCGCTTCAGTTGTGTTAGTTCTGCTAAGTAACAGCAAATCTGCCTTTTGTTTTCCAACCTAAACGTCATTTCCACACATGTCCTAGCTTGATTTGGTAATCATATTACATTGAGCCTATTGAGTGGCTATTTATGTTGTGTGTAATGTTGGGATTGATTCAGGAAAACAATGAAGCCATAAATGGTTGGGAAATAGGTAAATACAAAGGGCGTGCTGCCCAAATTTTCGCTCGAGGGCAAAGTTTCTATTTGAACTTGTATATTTTTCGTTTGGCCAATACTAATACTATGACCGTTTTCCATTTTAAAATATGATCCTTCTTCAATTGGAAACTCCAAATGTGTACTTACTCTTACCCAAATAAAGAGGAGTGGTTTAGGATTTTCTTGGGTATTTTGACCTCCTTTTGTTCATGAATTTCATTAAGACCTTTAGTGTATAATATCTACTTGAATATGAGATGATTTTTAACCATATAAACGATTCAAAAAATAGTATTTCTTAGCCTATCTAGTTGGATTCCGACTTGTCTTTAGTTTGGTTTTACGTTTGGTCTACAAAACCCTAATTATTCTTGTCCACGGGTCCAAATGTCCTCGTTTCACTTTAAAGTCTTTTTATACGTTCTACTCATCAATTGTTGAGTTTCTTTGATTTCACCTAATTGTTTGTACTAGATGAACTGTAATAGCCTTTCTCGTTTAATCTTAGGTTTTCTCGGTGACTAAGGATAATATCCGGAAGAATATTTTACACGTTGTTTTGCGTACATAGGTGAGTGTTCCTTGTTTGTTATATTCTCCTTGACTTCATGACTTGTTGTTATTGTTTGATAATGTGTTAAGTGTTTCCAATGATTTCCAAAATGAATTTTCTAGGCGAGCGTGTACTTTATCGCGCTCGACCTAAATGAAACGCAAAATTTTCAACGATTTAATGATTGATACATTAGTTGTACATGATGTAAGCCTTGTGGCTGAACTGGGCCCTGCCCTTCGTTACTGATTGACTCGAGCCAGGAGCGGACTCAGTCGGACGATATGGTGACCCTGGGTGTGAACGTTGGTATACTCGAGTATTACCTTGTAGGTTGGTGGAGCCTGACCAACGTCCAGGAGGGGGTGAATGAAATGAACGATCGAACGAGGGTTTTACTTACGAAAATGCATTTTCAAATGATTGGAGGAATAAGGGGAATGACAGGAGAACGAACGAACGAACAAATGAATGGCTCCCTGTGAGCCCGTATCCTTTTAATGTATGTGTTATTATCGCTTTCCATTGTAAATGTTTCTTGAATTATTGATTATCGATGGTTAATGTATTGGCTTTGTTATTGAATATGTGTTCGGGACCTCACTGAGCTTTTAGCTCACCCCTTTAGTTTTGTTTTCCTTAACAGGGGGATGCGAGCAAGGACGAGAGCCCAGTGTAGGTTAGCCTAGTCTAGTTTTTTGTTTTGTAATGGTTCTCGCCCTAGTGCTTGGCACGGGCTGGATGTATGATGAATTGAGAACCTTTGTATATTCGACATTTGTACTTCTTTTTGAGATAGAAATGTATATAAGTTTCGCTTTAAGTTTTGGATTGTTTTTTCATTTGATCTTGTGGTTTTATTTCGGATTTGATTGAGGTTCGACTGAGTCCCGACGAGAGTTGGGCAGGCGGTCCGCCAAACTCTCTGGTTCGCCTTAGGGGGAGGTGGGACTGTCACATTATTCTACTGACTTTCTTGATCAGTAGAATAATGTGACAGCCCCACCTCCCCCTAAGGCGAACCAGAGTGTTCGGCGGACCGCCCGCCCAGCTCTCGCCAGCACTCAGTCATACCTCCATCAAAACCGAAATAAAACTGTAAGAATAAAAAGGAAACGGAAGGGCCGCCGCCATGCAGGATCCAACCAAGTACAAGGAAACTTTGTTCGCCAAGAAAGTAGGTACATTCCCGAATACATATGTTACATAAACATGAGGAAACACTTCAAAATCTACATATTAGTAAGTTTACAGATCCAATAAAAAAAAATAGTATTAAGATACATTTAGAGTTTTCCATACATCGAGGAGCTACACAAAAGAAGATTAAAACTAGCTCAACTCATGCTTCAAAATATCAGAGTCTCCAAAAGGTGGTTTCCTGTAAGGAAAACAAGGATAACGGAACGGGGTGAGTTAGAAGCTCAACAAGGTACCAAAATAATAACAGTCAAGAACCAAAGAACTTCATGCTCAATTAATCACATAGGTGTATCAAATAAGGAGATGAGCAAAATAACTTAGATAGAAAGGATACATGTGGCTCTCAGGAGCCAAATCCCCGTTGCAGTACTTGATCCGACAACGTTGACCCTCCGTCAACTTCCAAATAAGGAAACCAGTCCAGTAGAACACCACTTTAACGCCAAATCCTGTTCACCAAACATACCCCCTTACCGGGCCCGAACGCCAAATAGAAATAGGAATGGTAATACTCGAGTATACCGGAATCAAGAGTCTCAATACTCAAAGATTCCATAAAAATAGGCACCTACGGATTGTCAATTTCCTCAACCAAGCCCTTGCATGGCTCGATTTAATTAAGTCCCCATGAGGTTGAGCTCAGGTTTAACAAGGAGGTCGTTGGACACACTTCCAAATGACATTATAACAAGTGCAGGTAACAGGCTCAAGTCCATAATTCAAGCTACCAAAGTCCAATTTGAGTGATTCCAAAGCCATCCAAAAGCTAAGATACCAGGCTATATTTCTTAAGAAGACATCAACAACCAAATCAGTAGTATTCCCAATCAAATTAACCAATTACCAAAGCTGCTTACCAGGTTCGGACAAAAATAGGGCAGCAGGGGTATTTCATTCTTTTCATAGGTTACATTGCTCTGATTGGCCTAAAATTTTACAGGCATCTATAAAATATTATTCCCTACAACTTTCATGTTTTAATCCAAAGCTAATTCAGCCTCTAACTGGTTGAAACAGTATCGGGCAGAATGGGTTCAGTTGCAACCCTAATTTCCGAAATTTCCTTTCAAAGCGGAAATTTTCCGCAAATAGCCACAAGTTACACCCTAAGGCTTCATTCTAAACCATTCCCAACCATCATCCACGGCCACACAATATTAATCATATGAAAACAAAAAAATCATGAATAAATATAAAACTTCACCAATTTCTACCAAAAATCATGAAACGACACCTAATATCATCACTTCATCTCACATAAGTCACTAATTAAGCATTATTGAGAAGAAAGAGAGGTCCCTTAGCTACTCACCTTAACAACCAAAGAAATGAGACAACTTAACACCTTAATCTTCCGAACCACTCCACCACTCACCTTAATCCCACTAAGAGAGAGGTTTTTATGGAGTAAATCAAGATTCTAACGGTTGATTTGTGAGATTGAGCAAGAAATAGAAGGAAGAAATTGAAGAGGTTTCCTTTCTTTTTCCTTGGAGAGGTTCTGTGACGACCCCACTTCTCCCAAGGGCGAACCCAAGGGTATCGGCGGGCCGCCTGCCTAGCTCGCGCCAGGACTCAAAACCTAAAGTTCGAAAGAGCACTAAATACAATATATACAATCCCAAAAGAGTTATAATTACATTCTCCAAAAGTATCGAGTCAAACCACCAAAACAAAAACAAACATCCTAACTGTTCAACTATTACAAGCCAATCTAACTATACTAGTATACGAGCCAAAAGTCCCCGCGTCGACCCCTGCTAAGGAAAACAAAAGGAATGGGGTAAGCTATATGCTTAGTAAGTAAACAGGGGCGAAAGCATAAATTTCACATAACAGTTACACAATAAGAGTAAAGCAAAAGCAGAAAAGTAACATCACATAATAAGGATACAGGTGGCTCCAAAGCCAACTCATATGCCATGCGTGATCTCCTGCCGACACTCCGTCGACTGCAAATAATAGTCCGTAGAACTTCACTTGTACACCCACCGACACCTTATCACCCTCACTGGCCAGTCACCTCACAAACTTGCCCGGGCGAACGAAATCACAAACTTGAGCTTGAGTCACAAGCTCGGGTCACAAACTTGGTCACCTTCTCGGTGAACCGGATTCACAAAATTGGTTCATAACATGAACCTACAAACTTGGTGACCTCAGACTAAGTTGGACTGCCTTCGACCAAGCCCTAACCGGCTCGAATAGTCCAACCAGGTCAAGAGTTCGCCCCAAACTCACAAACTTCACAAAATTATTCAAAATCACAAACTTTGCAAACTTTACAAACTTTATTCGAAAGTCGCCCCGAGCCACAAGCTCAAGGGTTTTGGTTCCAAAAGGTTCATATACATATGCCAAGTATAATTATACATTCAAATTAGGGTTTAGGTCGAGTGCGATAAAGTACACCCTCGCCTAAGTGCCCTTTTCACATATCTCAAACACATAGCAAAGAAAACACACCAAACTGGCCTGAATACTTACACAGAAACTGAAATAGCAAAAGTACGAAGTCGGATCGAAATGAACAGCTAGTAGTGGGCCCCACCAGTTCCGCCCAGCTCACCACCGTCTGAAATAGAAGATTGTGTCACATAATATCGCAAACGACTACTATCGTGCCTAAAACAAGCAAAACGGCAAAAACGGCACGCGCGCACGTAAATATGACGAACGGAAACGGAGACGGCCGTTAGCGGAAACGGCAGATTTGACACTCGTTTCTAGTTTACTCATAAGTTGAGCTACGAATATCGGATTAAGGCGTATGAGACGCCATATCGAAGATTAAATGATGAAAAAAAACTGTTATGAAGACATCCAGAACTGAAACTGGAGGCTTTAGTCCCAAATGAACCAAACACAATCACTTACGAAATCTGGCCAATGCACAAATGGTCAGTTTTGAGTGCAAACTGTTTTCTATGCTACACATGGTCAAAAGAGCTGAAAATTGGCAGTTAGATAGTTCATTCCAAATGGAACAACTTTCATGAAGGTCGGCAATCCAAATTCGGAACGGAAATTGGTCATCAGGACCAAAACAGATTTCTGGTCATTTTCACGGGCAGGCCTTGTTTGCTCGGCTATATCTCAGGTTTTATAAATCTGATTCATGAAATTCCAAGGGCGTTAGAAAGCTCTGATATAGGGCTATAAGTTTGGTGTTTTGGTCGGAAGCCCAAACAGCTTGTAACTCAGTCAAATGTGAAGCCAAAGTTCCAGCCATAAACTTTCCAAAAACGTACCAGAATCACAAACCGTATTTGACCTCAATATGCGGTAATGGCACCAAATTCACTACGGTTATCGGATGGGGGTGTAAGACCCACCGTTTCGAAGCTATGAAACGGGGCTACAACAATGTAGAAGGCCACTCAGTCCAAATCCTAGCACAACTAGGTCAAATATGCAAAATACGAAACCAGAATTACCAAAACAGGTTTGCAAGACACACAAAACTGTAATACGTCAATCTCAGCCTACACAGGTCCAAATGCCGAAATTCCAAAGGCATAAGTTAGCTAAGACATCCAGCTACATTTCCTCAGAAGACACCAACTTCAAAATCCAAACCAATTCCAGTCAAAACAGGCAATTACTATCGCAGTTCGGACATTCTGTGCACCAAAAACAGCAACAGTAAAAACGGCATAACTCACTCTACACTACTCCAAATGACCTGAAATTTTGTAGGAACCTCTAAAATGTCATTCCCTACAACTTTCATGTTTTAAGCAAAGGCCAATTCGGCCTCTATCTAGGACCTAAAAATTCGGACAGAATGTTCATCACAAAACCCTAATTTTCCAGAAATTCTTCCAAATCCAAAATTGATTGCAATTATCAACTATGCACACCTACTAGTGTCATTATAGGCCATTGCCAATCATCATAAACAACCACACCATCATAATCCAATTAAACCAGAAAAATCATCAATAAAATAAAAACTTCACCAAATCACTTCAAACCAAGATAAAAACCAGAAATTTCAGCACTTTGATCACTAATAAGCATAACTTAAGCTTCATTAAGTGCAAGAGGGAATTCACACACCACTCACCTAGTAACAAGAGAGGTAGAGATGTTGGACACCTTAACTCTTCCAAAAAGCTTCACCAAATCAACCACTAACACCAACTAGAAAGATTTTATGGAATAGAAACTAATCTAGGCAATTGTTTTTGGAAGATTGAACCAAATGGAAGCTAAAATGGTGAAGTATTTCTTTCTTCTTAGCCCAAGGGAGAACCGGCCATGGAGGGAAAAGAAAATGGTGAATTTTGGTGATTTTTGAAGATATTTAACAACTTGGTCAAAAGTCAAAAAAAAAATGAAATAGTAATTCATAAGTCTTCTCCAATGAAATGGTGACACTTGTCACCACCATTAATGCATTCCTATCCTTTCTTTTCTCTCTCACATCAATCATTTCACACACTCTACTTATCTCTTAACACCCGATAAATTTTACACAGTATCCGAAACTTAACCTTATTGGCCGAATTTTTCCGAACTTTTCGCACTAGTGGGTCCCACGTCCGATATACGTTCGTAATTCCTCAAAAACTAACTAATACTAGAAAAATCATCTAAAAACTCTATTTACTCAAATAAAATTATCTGGGGAATTTTCTAATAAAGAAAATGTAGAAAAACGGGTTTTCAATCTTAACCGGAACTTAGGGTTTAAATCTTAATCCCTACTTAGGGTTTTCGAAATACTCCCAAAACCAAACGTTACCGCCAAATTAATGAATATATCAACGTAGTACGAACTGGGGCCTCACAGGTTCGGCCACAAGAAACTTGCAAGATGATGAATTTTGGTCAATTTTTGATTTATTGGTAAAGTTGGTCCAAGGGTCAAAGTCCAACCAAATCACAAAGTGACACTTGTCACTCTCATTAATGCTACTCTATCATTTTGTCTCTCCAACCTTAACACATTTGGTAACCTCTAATCATCTCTTAACACCTGCTAAATTAAATCCTGTATAAAAAACTTAACCTAATTGGCCGACTTTTACCGAACTTTTCGCACTAGCGAGGCACACGCCCGATATACACTCCTAAAATCTCATTAACTAATTTATACTAGAAAAATGATTTTGAAACCAGATTGACTCATAAAAATTATCTAGAAAATTTTTCTAACAAAGAAAATATAAAAAAGGCGTGCAAGTAATTAAAATAAAGGCTTGAAAATAAGAAAATTTCTGGGTTCTCAAACTCTCTCCTCCTAAAAAGAATTTCGTCCTCGAAATACCTTATCATCGTCTTTTTCGGAATACAAAAATTTTACTACTTCCTTCTCACAGTCAAATTGAGTATCATACTTAACTAACCAATCTGTACCCCTTCACTAACCAGGCTCATTGAATTCTTTGGTATAGTTTCTTCTTCCTTGCCAAATTGCAATTCCTCCTATACCATTCTAGTAGGCGAACGGTAGAATACCAGAATCTTACCCTCCACGTACTCAAATGGGTCAGAGACTTGATGTTGTTCTAAGGAGTACACCCAAGCTGACACTTTTGATCCATTCTTTTCCCCCTTCGACTGGTCAGGGTTGGGGGTGGTTGGCTGTTGGATCCTACTCCCTTCCCGAGATTGGCCTGGACAATTTGCGATTTGATGGTCTGCGCTACCACAACGCAGGCATTTTCTTCCTTTCTTCCAGCAGACGTTCTCCGTGTGATTCGGCTTCCTACAGTACCCGCAAGGACCACGAGAAGCGGAGACTGAGTCTCTTTGTAAGGCACCACTTGACATTCTCGGTAATTGTACTCCCCCGTTTCTCCTTCCAATCTTAGGAGGCGTACCCTTATCCCCTTGCTCTGAGGTACTTCCAGAAAATCCCCTTTTCTTAGCTTGAAAGTTTCTAACTTGAAATCTTGCGCTTTCAACTCGTTGAGCTTTCTCTACCGCATCACTAAAGGTATTGAGTTGGGCTACAGCCAGGTCTTTCTGAATCTCAACGTTTAATCCTTGGACAAAACGCCTTATCCTCCTTTGCTCGATCACAATTAACACGGGAGCGAACTTGGACAACTTGGTGAATTGGCTCTCACATTCGGTGATGGTTTGAGTTCCCTAGTGGAGTCTAATAAACTCATCTTCTTTCTTTTCCTGGATCAGAGGTGGAAAATACTTCGTGTTGAACTCTCTCATAAAATTCACCCACGTCCTTGGGGTTTGTTCTCTTTCCCATTTCATCCTTATGATGTTCCACCAAGATCGGGCTGCTCCCTCCAGTTGGAAGACGGCAAATGTCACCTGTCGCTCCTCAGTGTAGTGTAGCGCGGCAAAGATATCAATCATCTTCTCTAACAATCTCTCGGCCACATCGGGGTCTAGTCCTCCAAGGAATTTCAGTGGCGAGAACTTCTGAAATCGTTCGAGAGCTCTATCCTCACCCTCTATATGATTACCAAGGTTCCCTTGCTGATTAATAGGATTTTGGCCTTGATGTCCTACCACGTGAGCCAAAAGGTCGGTCATACATTGGATAGCGGCAGCCACCTGAATGTTAGGATCCATTCCAGGTTCAGGATTAGGTCCAGACATTAGTTCCCGATTTTCTCCTTCATTTGATGTTCCATGCCCTCGGCCCCGGCCACTACGAGTACCCTCCATTTGGCTTAACCGGTCTAGGGTCGAAACACGAATACAATATTAAAACAAAAGTATACAAGTACGGTGATAAAAGTAGGCCATAGACATATAGCATGTCTTTAGCAGATAAATCACACAGTAACAGTCAATCAGATTCAAACAAAAGGTATCGCATGAAAGTTATTAAGAGAACAATGTACTAACTAGGCCAATGGTACACAAGCAACTAATCAAAAACTTCCTCTCTCAAGGCTCTGACCACAATCTATGAGAATAACACGATTTATATCCTAGGCAGGGTCAATCATCCTTAATGATACCCTAACACATCGCATGAAGTTCCATAGAATCAAATTCTAGTCCGCCCAAGTCATTACTAACCTAGGCGCTCATCTATTTAGTAGTCAGGTACAAGAATCCCAAAATAAAATAATTCACGACTCAGGTTGGCCAGTCCCAAGAGTAATTCATCTACAATCAAGATTCTTACCTGACCTACAGATCTACTATCCCAAAGCACCATGATAAAGGTTTATATCTTATAACACTTCACGATCCATAGCTTATGCTCAAAGAGCACTTATACATTCGTACACAGTCACGGAATCGGGACCATAACACCACTTTGCCCAAGCTCACTCCCCGCAGAGACCACGCGAAGCAGCTCTGATACCACCTGTGACAGCCCCACCTCACCCTAAGGCGAACCAAAGGGTTCGACGGACCGCCTGCCCAACTCTCGCCAGGACTCAGTCATACCTCTATCAAAACCGGAATAAAACTGCAAGAATCAAAATGAAATGGAAGGGCCACCGCCATGCAGGATCCAACCAAGTACAAGGAAACTTTGTTCGCCATGAAAGTAGGTACATTCCCGAATACATATGTTACATAAACATGAGGAAACACTTCAAAATCTACATATTAGTAAGTTTACAGATCCAATAAAAAAAATATTGTATTAAGATACATTTAGGGTTTTCCATACATCGAGGAGCTACACAAAAGAAGATTAAAACTAGCTCAACTCATGCTTCAAAATATCAGAGTCTCCAAAAGTTGGTTTCCTGTAAGAAAAATAAGGATAACGGAACGGGGTGAGTTCAAAACTCAATGAGGTACCAAAATAATAGCAGTCAAGAACCAAGGAACTTCATGCTCAATTAATCACATAGGTGTATCAGATAAGGAGATGAGCAAAATAACTTAGATAGAAAGGATACATGTGGCTCTCAGGAGCCAAATCTCCGTTGCAGTACTTGATCCGACAACGTTGACCCTCCGTCAACTTCCAAATATGGAAACCAGTCCAGTAGAACACCACTTTAACGCCAAATCCCGTTCACCAAACATACCCCCTTACCGGGCCCGAACGCCAAATAGAACAGGAATGGTAATACTCGAGTATACCGGAATCAAGAGTCTCAATACTCAAAGATTCCATAAAAACAGGCACCCACGGATTGTCAATTTTCTCGACCAAGCCCTTACATAGCTCGATTTAATTAACTCCCCATGAGGTTGAGCTCAAGTTTAACAAGGAGGTCGTTGGACACACTTCCAAATGACATTATAACAAGTGCAGGTAACAAGCTCAAGTTCATAACAAGTACAAGTAATAGATTTCAGTTTGTACAACACAGGCAAGAGAACGAGTGTGATAAAGTACCCCCTCGTCTCAATCAAACTAAACAGGATTCATAGTCATTCATGTCATAGATTTCAAGTACAGATAACTCAAATAGCGACAATGCAAGGGAGTGGTACACTCACCAGTTCAAATAAGGATAACTTCAAAAGTTTCCTTCCCAAGTGTGGCTTTAATCGTCGGCACCTCCTAGAACAATCAAGGTAAACACTTAAGACTCGACTCCGAGACCTAGTATGGAATTCGCAAGTGAGACTCGGTTACGAGTCATATGCCTAGTCAAAAAAACCATTAATGCAAAGCGAAGAGGTGACCTCGAAGTGAAAAGGTAACAATTAGTCTTAAAGGCATGAACAACCTCAAAGCCCTACCTACAATGACTGACCAAATCCAAATTGGAAGTAGCTAATGAAAGTAAGATCAATACTAGGAAAATAGGATTTTCTAGTTTACACAACCCTATAAGAAAAATCATATCTCAAGTTTTGTAAGTCCAAAATTGATTTATACCGTTGGCAATTACATTCAAAGGGCTATAACTTTCCAGAGAACACCGTTGTAAGATTCAAAACACAAGGCAGTCAAATTCGAGCCTTAAGTTGCTGCTTCAACCAGTGAAAGACAGAACAGGTACAATATTTCAGTTAACTTTGAAAAATTACCATAAATGGTACAGACGTAAACAGGGTCTGAAATTTACGTGGTTTATAACCCTATGAATCTAGTTTAAAACACAACAAACGAAACTCAATTCCGATATTTCTACATCAAGATATAGTAACCATTGTAAGATTCAAAACACAAGGCAGTCAAATTCGAGCCTTAAGTTGCTGCTTCAACCAGTGAAAGACAGAACAGGTACAATATTTCAGTCAACTTTGAAAAATTACCATAAATGGTACAGACATAAACAGGGTCTGAAATTTACATGGTTTATAACCCTATGAATCTAGTTTAAAACAAAACAAACGGAACTCAATTCTGACTTTCCTACATCAAGATATAGTAAATTTCCCGAGACTGTGCAGAAGCTCCGCGAAAATTTTGGCAGCATTTCCCTTGTCTTTCTTTACTTTCCAACCAAACCTCAACACCCACAAATCACAAGCTATCAAACACCTTTAATTAGAGCCACAATAAGGCTCGAATACGAGTCATAAACCGAATCCACATATCACTAGAGTAAAATCTCATGGAACGTATAAGTGCAAAATCAAACTAGGACATATGCGGAAACGAAGTTTGGGTTGGGAAACAAAAGGCAGATTTGCTGTTGCTTAGCGGAATTAACACAACTGAAGCTATCCTTGTCGGATTGAGGTGTAATTTACACCGTTTTGAAGCTAAGAGAAAGGGCTAAAATGTTGAGGAAGGCTACTCAGTCTAGTTTGTAGTGCAACTAGGTCAAAATTTCAATGTACCAAACCAGAACCGTATAAACAGGTTAACGAACCGCATTCTGGTTAAATAACCATAATTCAGGCTACCAAAGTCCAATTTGAGTGATTCTAAAGACATACAAAAGCTAAGATACCAGGCTATATTTCTTAAGAAGACAAAAACAACCAAATCAGTAGTATTTCCAATCAAATTAACCAAGTACCAAAGCTGATTACCAGGTTCGGACAGAAACAGGGCAGCAGGGGTATTTCAGTCTTTTCATAGGATACGTTGCTCCGATTGGCCTGAAATTTTGTAGGCATCTATAAAATATCATTCCCTACAACTTTTATGTTTCAACTGAAAACTAATTCGGCATCTAACTGGGGGAAACAGTACCAGGTAGAATGGGTTCAATTGCAACCCTAATTTCCGAAATTTCCTTTCAAAGCGAAAATTTTCCGCAAATAGCCTCAAGTTACACCCTAAGGCTTCATTCTAAACCATTCTCAACCATTCCCAACCATCATCCATGGCCACACAATATTAATCATATGAAAACAGAAAAATCATGAATAAATATAAAACTTCACCAATTTCTACCAAAAATCATGAAACAACACCTAATATCATCACTTCATCTCACATAAGTCACTAATTAAGCATTATTGAGAAGAAAGAGAGGTCCCTTAGCTACTCACCTTCACAACCAAAGAAAGGAGACAACTTAACACCTTAATCTTCCAAACCACTCCACCACTCACCTTAATCCCACTAAGAGAGAGGTTTTTATGGAGTAAATCAAGATTCTAATGGTTGATTTGTGAGATTGAGCAAGAAATAGAAGGAAGAAATTGACGAGTTTTCCTTTCTTTTTCCTTGGAGAGGTTCGGCCACAAGAAGCTTGCAAGATGATGAATTTTGGTCAATTTTTGATTTATTGGTAAAGTTGGTCCAAGGGTCAAAGTCCAACCAAATCACAAAGTGACACTTTTCACTCTCATTAATGCTACTCTATCCTTTTGTCTCTCCAACCTGAATCCATTTGGTAACCTCTAATCATCTCTTAACACCTGCTAAATTAAATCCTGTATAAAAAACTTAACCTAATTGGCCGACTTTTACCGAACTTTCCGCACTAGCGGGGCCCATGCCCGGTTACACTCCTAAAATCTCATGAACTAACTTATACTAGAAAAATGATTTTGAAACCAGATTTACTCATAAAAATTATCTAGAAAATTTTTCTAACAAAGAAAATATAGAAAAGGCGTGCAAGTAATTAAAATAAAGGCTTGAAAATAAGAAAATTTCCGGGTTCTCACAAATAACCACCCGAATGGCCAACAAGTCAAATGCAGGCAAAGCAATTCATTTCATATCAATATCAAGAAGTTAACTACAAAGGATTGAGTATGATAAAGTACATCCTCGTCCCAAAGGTCATCAATTCAAGAGCAATTGCGTTAACCAAGCAAGCTTGTCATTCAAGTAAGGAGACATTCCACGTAAATACTTTCATGCACTTAGAACACTCACCTGTTAAGAAATCCAGAGCTTATTCATCAAGTTCCTTGGTTACCCTCACCTCCGATTTCCAATCCTAGGGCAACGAGTGAAAGTCGTTAACATTCTAGCTTCATTTTCCAACTCAAATGTAAGTTCATTAGGTGACCAAGTGGGTTGTTAAAATGACTAAATTCACCATGCAAGTTAGGCCAAAATGTAGTAAAAGGTCATAAGAAAATGAGTTAGACAAGTTCAAGAAAGTTGAACAAAAGAAAGTTCAAAAGTGTCTTCGAGGGTAAAACAATCGTGCCCACGTAGTCTTGGGAAAACGGTCATATCTCACTGTAGAAATGTCAGAATCATGTGCCGTTGGTGGCGTTGGAAACTAGACTCGAAGGGTTTCCAACAGTATAAAATTCAAATTCTAGTTCCTCTCCTATCAATACCAGTGGTTTACGGAATTTGGCTGATTTTTCTATTCTAATCAGCTCAAAACCCTAACAAAGTTACTCTATTTCTTCTTGCCAACTTCACTCGTTTTGGCTCAAATTCATCCAATTCAATCTCCTAGAGTTCATATACAGGGAATCAAGTTATCTAGCACCATTGAAGCTTAAAATGCAACATACAAAATAATTAAATAAACCAAAACAGTCTAGCCAACAATGAAGAACCAAAACAGTCCACTAACTTGCTCAAAACAACCACTTTACTTGCTTCATTTCCATTTCAACTCACACCAAACCTTAAACCAATGTTTAGCCAAGTTTCTTAGGCTTAATTAAGGTGCAATGAGCCACAAAAATCAAGGAGAAACCTCCACTCCAAAGCCGGTCAGCCAAGAGAAAACAAAACAGTCCGCAAGTTCACATTCAACTCCTACCTCCATCCTTTCATTATAGCTAACTCAAACAACATTCCAAGAGGTATCCCTAACTTTAAAAGGATCCAAAACATGTTAATACATCAAGAAAAATCATATACAAAGCTTAAACAAATTATCAAACACATGACATGCTAAACAACCAACCCTACTTCCACTTGTTTAGCATAAGACATTTAACCACAAATAACATCCACACAACTCCTAGATTGCCATCAAAACCTCAAACACTTGATATAACACAATAAAGTTAAGATTTAAGGGTCATATACCTCTCCTATGTGAGGTTTGAATCACCCAATAAGCCACCAAAACCAAAAGTTCCAAGCTTGAATCACACACTAGTCTTGAAGGAAGTTCACTCAACTAACTCAAGTTCTTTCTCTTTTGATTTTTGCTCAAAGATCAAACTAGAGAAAATGGAGTTTTCTCTCTTCCCTTGGAAGCTCAAAGTGGCCGGCCATATGGAGGAGAAAATGGACCCAAGAATGGTTTAAATTCTTCTAATTTTCTTGGTCAAATAAGTTGGATGGTTTGGACCTTGCCACTTGTCTCAATCTTGGCCATTCTACCTCTAAACTTTGCCAAATAAGGTTACTACCCTCCAAATGTTTCCAAAGTCTAACTAACACCCCTAAACTATCACATAAAGTCTCACACACAATTAAAAGAATATTTGGTTATAGTATATATAGTGATATAAAATAATACCAAGTCAAGGAAATGTTTCAATTCTTGTTAAAGGTAATGAAATGCAATGCAAGGAAATGTCATAATTGATTTAGTCTTAGGGAAATGCAAGTAATTTAGGAGGATTTATATTTTTAAGTAAGGGTTCTCACAATAAGAAAGGTTGGAGTCAAAGTCAAAGATCCAAAGCTTTGTTGACAAACGTCCTCAAATGGTTAATCCTCATCTTGTTGTCTTCTAATCACTAAAATGTCTAGCCAATCTCTAATTATCTCTTAACACCTTATTAAATAATATTCCTTTGTATAAAACTCCTTTTAATCTTCAAAATTTTATCACACTTACCACATTAGCGGTTCCCACTTCCATAATGTACTTTAAACTTAACATGTACTAACTTATACAAAGAATATGATTTAAAAACTTGACTCACTTATAAAAATATCGAGGAAATTAAGATGATAATTAAAGTAAAGAAAATGTTTGATAAGTAAAATGAATACTATTTAAACGAGTTTCATTTACTTGATTTTCTTTAAGCGAACTCCCATATTTTGAAACCCTAGTTGATTGTAAATTGTTAAACGGTATTTTATCGCAAATTTGGACTCCAGCCAGGGAGTTGATGTGAGGCCCCAGTCCGTCCGTAAGCTGATATGAGGGTTATTCGTAAATCGGTGGGATGGAATTCGGGTTTTAAGGCTAAGGAGTAAAACCCTAACCTCGGTTAAGGTTGAAAACCCTAGTTTATTTTATTAGAAAGTTTAAATAGGTTTTTTTTTCTTTATCGCCCGCCTTTTCTACATTTTTCTTTACTAGAACTTTCCCCAGATAATTCTTATGAGTAAATATAGGTTTTAGATGATTTTTCTAGTATCGGTTAGTTTTTGAGAAATTAAGGATATATAACGGACGTGGGACCCGATAGTACGAAATGTTCGGAAAAATTCGGCCAATTAGGTTAAGTTCCGGACACTGGGTGAAATTTATCGGGTGTTAAGAGATAAGTAGAGGTTGTGATGTGATTGATGTGAGAGAGAAAAAGGATAGAGATGCTTTAAATGGAGTGACAAGTGTCACTATCTCATTGGTTGGACTTGTTGGACAACTATTCACTTTTTTGACTTTTTACCATTTAGTTAAAATATCTCAAAAACTTACCAAAAATTCACTCTTTCCTCCTCCCTCTTGGTCGGCCATCTTGAACAAAGAAGAAAGAAAACTCTTCCAATTTCTAGCTTCTATCTAGCTCAAATCTTCCAAAACAATCACATAAACTTGTTTCTACTCCATAAAATCTCTTCATTAGGTGTTATTTAGTAGTTTGGTGAAGTGTTTGGAGAAGCTAAGGTGTCAAGCAACTCTCTCTCTCTTGTTTTACTAGGTGAGTAATGAATGAACCTTCTCCTTCATCTAATGAAGCTTAATTGATGCCTAGTGATAGTTAAAGTGATGAATTTTGTGGTTATTTCTTGCTTTTGGATGAATTGATGAAGTTTTCAATTTATTGGTGATTTTTCTGGTTTAATATGATCATGATGGTTTGGCTATCTTTGATGATTGGAAATGATGTTTAATAACTCGAGTAGGTGTAAATGATTGATAATTGCAATCAATTTCTGTTTTGGAAGAAATTCTGGAAAATTAGGGTTCTTGGTTCTTCATTCTGTCCGAAATTTTTGGTCCTAGATAGAGGCCGAATTGGCCTTGGCTTAAAACATGAAAGTTGTAGGTATTGATGTTTTAAGGGTTCCTGTAAAATTTCAGGTCAATCGGAGTAGTGTAGAATGAGATAAGCCGAAATTACTATTGCTGTTCTGGGTTCATCAGGATGTTAGAACTGCGTCTGAAATGGGTTGTTTTGCCTGGAAAGTTTTTGGATTTGGGTGTTGAGGTATTCTGATGAAATGTAGCCCTGTTTCTAAGCTTTCGGATGGCTTTGGAATTTCTGTATTTGGCCTTGTGTAGGCTGAGTTATGATGTTTGTATTAGAATACGGTTTGTGACCCTGTTTTGCGATTCTGGTATAGTGTCTTGCATTTTTGACCTTGTTACCTTCAAAACTGGACAAAGTTTCCTTCTTCAACATTGTAGCCCCTTAAGTCCTGAATATTTCTGTAAAATTTCAGGTCAAACGGACTAGCGTATTCTGAGTTATAGACAGAACACTCAGGCCTGTTTTAGACATTAGTTTGTGTACGTTTTGAATTTCAGCTTCTGACCGTGGGTTTTCCGTTTTGATCCCGTACGATCTGGGTGTCAACTCCTTCGTAAGAAATGTAGATCTTGGTATCAGCTTCGAAACGGTATCAAGTGCGTCGAAATCCGAGTTCCGTAGCTTCCGTTATGACCAAAACAAGATTGATCGTCAGAACTGCCTTGTATCTGGACAGTTCTGACGGGACTTTGGCACTCAATTTTCGTTCTGTTCTGAGTGGATTCAGGTCTTGGCCAAAACATCAAAGTTTTACCCTTATGTCTCAGCTTTCTAATGCCTTTGGAATTTCCTGATTTGGACTTGTGAGTTAGAAGTTATGGTCCAGTAAACAGACCCTGTCTGTCATTCAAAGTGCAAACTTCTGGTACTGTTTTCCATGATTTCGACTTGTGTCGATTCGGATCTAGTTTAAGGTGTCTTCATGAGAATCGTAGGCCTTCCTCATAGCTTCGAAACGGTGTCTCGCTCACCTTGATCCGATATTCCTAGCCTAACCTTTGATCAAAACGGTTTGAGATGGCCGATTTGGCCGTTTCCGTTTGCCGTTCCGCGCGAGCGCGTGTGCCGATTTTTGCCGTTTTGCTTGTTTTGGATCTGTTTGTAGTCGTTAGTGATATAATGTGATAAAATCTTCTATTTCAGATAGTGGTGAGCTAGGCGGTGCCGGTGGGGCCCACTACTAGCGAACGCGCGAAGAGATTTTCTTTAGTACTACTTTTGGTATTTTGAGTAAGTATTCAGGCCGCTCTTACGTGTTAGTTGCTTATGTGTTTCGATATACATGAAAAGGGTATCTAGGTGAGGGTGTACTTTATCGCACTCGACCTAAACCCGAATTTGTGCACATATTTGTACATGACATATGTATGTGACTCATTTTGGAACCCAACCCCTTGAGCTTGTGGCTCGGGGTGACTTTTGAATAATTTTGTGACGTTTGTGAGTTTGGGGCCCGATCTCGTGACCTAGATGGACTATTCGAGCCGGTTAGGGCTTGGTCGAAGTCAGTCCAACTTAGTCTGAGGTCACCGAGTTTGTGAATCCGGTTCACCGAGTTGTGAACCAAGTTTGTGACCCGAGCTTGTGACTCAAGCTCAAGTTTGTGATTTCGTTCGCCCGGGCAAGTTTGTGAGGTGACTGGCCAGCGAGGGTGATAAGGTGTCCGGTGGGTGTACAAGTGAAGTTCTACGGACCTTATTTATGGTCGACGGAGTGTCGACAGGAGATCACGCATGGCAAATGACTTGGCTTTGAAGCCATATGTATCCTTATAATGTGATGTTATTTTTCTGCTTTTGCTTTACTCCTACTGTGTAAATGTGGTTACGTGAAATTTACGTTTTTACCCCTGTTTACTTACTAAGCTTCTAGCTTACCCCGTTTCCTTTGTTTTCGTTAGCAGGGGATGACGCGGGGAACTTTGGGACTCTGCCGTTAGTATAGTTAGGTCTCGTTTGTAATAGTTGGACAGTTAGGATGTTTGTTTTTGTTTTGGTGGTTTGTATAAGGACCCTCCTTAGGGTCTACCTTCTACTGGTTGTTGTTATAGTATATTAGAGAGGTTTGACTTGATGCTTTTGAAGATGTAAATAGAACTTGTGGTGGTTGTATATATTATAGACAGTTCTCTTTTGGTTTACTATCCTTTTATAAGTTTTGTGTTTCGAGTCCTGGCGCGAGCTAGGCAGGCGGCCCGCCGATACCCTTGGGTTCGCCCTTGGGAGAGGTGGGGTCGTCACAGGTGGTATCAGAGCGCCTAGGTTAGAGGACTTGGGCAATTGTGGGACATACGTGATAGGTTCATTAGGATTACGTGATTCTCTTTAAGTTGAATGATATATTTTAAGTTGAAATGTCGGTTAACTAACGAATTAATGTTTGTAGGTACGGATCCGGGCAGTTCTAGCGGCGTGGGACCGGGACCGAGACCTCCGAGTGGGAGGGGTTCGGATGACCGGGTGCTGCGTAAGCGGGCGATCCGCTATCGGAGGAGGCTTGGGGAGCCCTACACTTTGTATTCTCCCTTCGGCCAGGTGTCGCGCCGACCCTGTGCGTGCTGGTATACCTATAGCTATCCTGATGAGGTTGTCTTAGCGATGGATGACGAGCGTTATCACCTAGACCAGACGGTCGAGACTTTGAGGGCGCAGCTGGAGGAGGCTAGAGAGTTTAGCCGCTGGCAGGTGTTGCGCGTTAGGGACCTGGAACGGGATCTCCGAGACACACACCAGCACCTCTTCGCTATGAAGAGGCAGCTCGGGGAGAGGGCCCGGAGTATCACGTTTGATTGTGGGGTCTTACTAGACATGGCCGCGGAGGCACCCCCACGAGCTATCGGGCCAGAGCAGATAGGTGAGCTAGGTACTTTAGGTTCCGTAGGGAACCGGGGCCCTAGGGGAGGCGTTTAGGGTCGCTTTCGTATTTTGATTAGCTGGCAGATTACTTTTGTTAGAACTGGCCTGGCTAATTTCTTTTGTTATCTGGTTGGCTGACTAGATTTTGGAGCCAGAGTGCTCGTGTGTATACTGGGTTTTGACCCGACTGGAGGTCGGGTAATTTGTATATCTTTTGGTGTGACTTTGTAAATAAATGTATATATTCGAGTATTATCTTTTGCACCTATCCTTTGCGTGCCTTTCGTGTATCTGTTTGTGTTTTGTTTTGTTTCTAGTCTGAATACTAAGCACACGTTATGCTTGGATCCATAGACTTTTGGCATTTAAATGGCCTCCGGTACTCTAGGTAGAGGTAGAGGGCGAGGACGAAGCCCTGAAATGGAACGTGAACAAGAGCCAGACCAAGTAGCTACAGCCATCCAGCGAATGGCTGACTTGATGGAACGTATGGTTGACCACGGATTGAATTTCGAGGACGAAATTGTCCTAAGTGGGGGAGATTGTGAGGCCCCAGTCCGTCCGTAAGCTGATATGAGGGTTATTCGTAAATCGGTGGGATGGAATTCGGGTTTTAAGGCTAAGGAGTAAAACCCTAACCTCGGTTAAGGTTGAAAACCCTAGTTTATTTTATTAGAAAGTTTAAGTAGGTTTTTTTTTCTTTATCGCCCGCCTTTTCTACATTTTTCTTTACTAGAACTTTCCCCAGATAATTCTTATGAGTAAATATAGGTTTTAGATGATTTTTCTAGTATCGGTTAGTTTTTGAGAAATTAAGGATATATAACGGACGTGGGACCCGATAGTACGAAATGTTCGGAAAAATTCGGCCAATTAGGTTAAGTTCCGGACACTGGGTGAAATTTATCGGGTGTTAAGAGATAAGTAGAGGTTGTGATGTGATTGATGTGAGAGAGAAAAAGGATAGAGATGCTTTAAATGGAGTGACAAATGTCACTATCTCATTGGTTGGACTTGTTGGACAACTATTCACTTTTTTGACTTTTACCATTTAGTTAAAATATCTCGCAAAAAAATTACAAAAATTCACTCTTTTCTTCTCCTCCATGGCCGGCTCTCTCTTGAACAAAGAAGAAAGAAAACTCTTCCCATTTCTAGCTTCTATCTAGCTCAAATCTTCCAAAACAATCACATAAACTTGTTTCTACTCCATAAAATCTCTTCATTTGGTGTTAGTTAGTAGTTTGGTGAAGTGTTTGGAGAAGCTAAGGTGTCAAGCAACTCTCTCTCTCTTGTTTTACTAGGTGAGTAGTGAATGAACCTTCTCCTTCATCTAATGAAGCTTAATTGATGCCTAGTGATAGTTAAAGTGATGAATTTTGTGGTTATTTCTTGCTTTTGGATGAATTGATGAAGTTTTCAATTTATTGGTGATTTTTCTGGTTTAATATGATCATGATGGTGTGGCTATCTTTGATGATTGGAAATGATGTTTAATAACTCTAGTAGGTGTAAATGATTGATAATTGCAATCAATTTCTGTTTTGGAAGAAATTCTGGAAAATTAGGGTTCTTGGTTCTTCATTCTGTCCGAAATTTTTGGTCCTAGATAGAGGCCGAATTGGCCTTGGCTTAAAACATGAAAGTTGTAGGTATTGATGTTTTAAGGGTTCCTGTAAAATTTCAGGTCAATCGGAGTAGTGTAGAATGAGATAAGCCGAAATTACTATTGCTGTTCTGGGTTCATCAGGATGTTAGAACTGCGTCTGAAATGGGTTGTTTTGCCTGGAAATTTTTTGGATTTGGGTGTTGAGGTATTCTGATGAAATGTAGCCCTGTTTCTAAGCTTTCGGATGGCTTTGGAATTTCTGTATTTGGCCTTGTGTAGGCTGAGTTATGATGTTTGTATTAGAATACGGTTTGTGACCCTGTTTTGCGATTCTGGTATAGTGTCTTGCATTTTTGACCTTGTTACCTTCAAAACTGGACAAAGTTTCCTTCTTCAACATTGTAGCCCCTTAAGTCCTGAATATTTATGTAAAATTTCAGGTCAAACGGATTAGCGTATTCTGAGTTATAGACAGAACACTCAGGCCTGTTTTAGACATTAGTTTGTGTACGTTTTGAATTTCAGCTTCTGACCGTGGGTTTTCCGTTTTGATCCCGTACGATCTGGGTGTCAACTCCTTCGTAAGAAATGTAGATCTTGGTATCAGCTTCGAAACGGTATCAAGTGCGTCGAAATCCGAGTTCCGTAGCTTCCGTTATGACCAAAACAAGATTGATCGTCAGAACTGCCTTGTATCTGGACAGTTCTGACGGGACTTTGGCACTCAATTTTCGTTCTGTTCTGAGTGGATTCAGGTCTTGGCCAAAACATCAAAGTTTTACCCTTATGTCTCAGCTTTCTAATGCCTTTGGAATTTCCTGATTTGGACTTGTGAGTTAGAAGTTATGGTCCAGTAAACAGACCCTGTCTGTCATTCAAAGTGCAAACTTCTGGTACTGTTTTCCATGATTTCGACTTGTGTCGATTCGGATCTAGTTTAAGGTGTCTTCATGAGAATCGTAGGCCTTCCTCATAGCTTCGAAACGGTGTCTCGCTCACCTTGATCCGATATTCCTAGCCTAACCTTTGATCAAAACGGTTTGAGATGGCCGATTTGGCCGTTTCCGTTTGCCGTTCCGCGCGAGCGCGTGTGCCGATTTTTGCCGTTTTGCTTGTTTTGGATCTGTTTGTAGTCGTTAGTGATATAATGTGATAAAATCTTCTATTTCAGATAGTGGTGAGCTAGGCGGTGCCGGTGGGGCCCACTACTAGCGAACGCGCGAAGAGATTTTCTTTAGTACTACTTTTGGTATTTTGAGTAAGTATTCAGGCCGCTCTTACGTGTTAGTTGCTTATGTGTTTCGATATACATGAAAAGGGTATCTAGGTGAGGGTGTACTTTATCGCACTCGACCTAAACCCGAATTTGTGCACATATTTGTACATGACATATGTATGTGACTCATTTTGGAACCCAACCCCTTGAGCTTGTGGCTCGGGGTGACTTTTGAATAATTTTGTGACGTTTGTGAGTTTGGGGCCCGATCTCGTGACCTAGATGGACTATTCGAGCCGGTTAGGGCTTGGTCGAAGTCAGTCCAACTTAGTCTGAGGTCACCGAGTTTGTGAATCCGGTTCACCGAGTTGTGAACCAAGTTTGTGACCCGAGCTTGTGACTCAAGCTCAAGTTTGTGATTTCGTTCGCCCGGGCAAGTTTGTGAGGTGACTGGCCAGCGAGGGTGATAAGGTGTCCGGTGGGTGTACAAGTGAAGTTCTACGGACCTTATTTATGGTCGACGGAGTGTCGACAGGAGATCACGCATGGCAAATGACTTGGCTTTGAAGCCATATGTATCCTTATAATGTGATGTTATTTTTCTGCTTTTGCTTTACTCCTACTGTGTAAATGTGGTTACGTGAAATTTACGTTTTTACCCCTGTTTACTTACTAAGCTTCTAGCTTACCCCGTTTCCTTTGTTTTCGTTAGCAGGGGATGACGCGGGGAACTTTGGGACTCTGCCGTTAGTATAGTTAGGTCTCGTTTGTAATAGTTGGACAGTTAGGATGTTTGTTTTTGTTTTGGTGGTTTGTATAAGGACCCTCCTTAGGGTCTACCTTCTACTGGTTGTTGTTATAGTATATTAGAGAGGTTTGACTTGATGCTTTTGAAGATGTAAATAGAACTTGTGGTGGTTGTATATATTATAGACAGTTCTCTTTTGGTTTACTATCATTTTATAAGTTTTGTGTTTCGAGTCCTGGCGCGAGCTAGGCAGGCGGCCCGCCGATACCCTTGGGTTCGCCCTTGGGAGAGGTGGGGTCGTCACAGTTGAACCCAAAGAGCGCCTAGGTTAGAGGACTTGGGCAATTGTGGGACATACGTGATAGGTTCATTAGGATTACGTGATTCTCTTTAAGTTGAATGATATATTTTAAGTTGAAATGTCGGTTAACTAACGAATTAATGTTTGTAGGTACGGATCCGGGCAGTTCTAGCGGCGTGGGACCGGGACCGAGACCTCCGAGTGGGAGGGGTTCGGATGACCGGGTGCTGCGTAAGCGGGCGATCCGCTATCGGAGGAGGCTTGGGGAGCCCTACACTTTGTATTCTCCCTTCGGCCAGGTGTCGCGCCGACCCTGTGCGTGCTGGTATACCTATAGCTATCCTGATGAGGTTGTCTTAGCGATGGATGACGAGCGTTATCACCTAGACCAGACGGTCGAGACTTTGAGGGCGCAGCTGGAGGAGGCTAGAGAGTTTAGCCGCTGGCAGGTGTTGCGCGTTAGGGACCTGGAACGGGATCTCCGAGACACACACCAGCACCTCTTCGCTATGAAGAGGCAGCTCGGGGAGAGGGCCCGGAGTATCACGTTTGATTGTGGGGTCTTACTAGACATGGCCGCGGAGGCACCCCCACGAGCTATCGGGCCAGAGCAGATAGGTGAGCTAGGTACTTTAGGTTCCGTAGGGAACCGGGGCCCTAGGGGAGGCGTTTAGGGTCGCTTTCGTATTTTGATTAGCTGGCAGATTACTTTTGTTAGAACTGGCCTGGCTAATTTCTTTTGTTATCTGGTTGGCTGACTAGATTTTGGAGCCAGAGTGCTCGTGTGTATACTGGGTTTTGACCCGACTGGAGGTCGGGTAATTTGTATATCTTTTGGTGTGACTTTGTAAATAAATGTATATATTCGAGTATTATCTTTTGCACCTATCCTTTGCGTGCCTTTCGTGTATCTGTTTGTGTTTTGTTTTGTTTCTAGTCTGAATACTAAGCACACGTTATGCTTGGATCCATAGACTTTTGGCATTTAAATGGCCTCCGGTACTCTAGGTAGAGGTAGAGGGCGAGGACGAAGCCCTGAAATGGAACGTGAACAAGAGCCAGACCAAGTAGCTACAGCCATCCAGCGAATGGCTGACTTGATGGAACGTATGGTTGACCACGGATTGAATTTCGAGGACGAAATTGTCCTAAGTGGGGGAGATTGTGAGGCCCCAGTCCGTCCGTAAGCTGATATGAGGGTTATTCGTAAATCGGTGGGATGGAATTCGGGTTTTAAGGCTAAGGAGTAAAACCCTAACCTCGGTTAAGGTTGAAAACCCTAGTTTATTTTATTAGAAAGTTTAAGTAGGTTTTTTTTTCTTTATCGCCCGCCTTTTCTACATTTTTCTTTACTAGAACTTTCCCCAGATAATTCTTATGAGTAAATATAGGTTTTAGATGATTTTTCTAGTATCGGTTAGTTTTTGAGAAATTAAGGATATATAACGGACGTGGGACCCGATAGTACGAAATGTTCGGAAAAATTCGGCCAATTAGGTTAAGTTCCGGACACTGGGTGAAATTTATCGGGTGTTAAGAGATAAGTAGAGGTTGTGATGTGATTGATGTGAGAGAGAAAAAGGATAGAGATGCTTTAAATGGAGTGACAAATGTCACTATCTCATTGGTTGGACTTGTTGGACAACTATTCACTTTTTTGACTTTTACCATTTAGTTAAAATATCTCGCAAAAAAATTACAAAAATTCACTCTTTTCTTCTCCTCCATGGCCGGCTCTCTCTTGAACAAAGAAGAAAGAAAACTCTTCCCATTTCTAGCTTCTATCTAGCTCAAATCTTCCAAAACAATCACATAAACTTGTTTCTACTCCATAAAATCTCTTCATTTGGTGTTAGTTAGTAGTTTGGTGAAGTGTTTGGAGAAGCTAAGGTGTCAAGCAACTCTCTCTCTCTTGTTTTACTAGGTGAGTAGTGAATGAACCTTCTCCTTCATCTAATGAAGCTTAATTGATGCCTAGTGATAGTTAAAGTGATGAATTTTGTGGTTATTTCTTGCTTTTGGATGAATTGATGAAGTTTTCAATTTATTGGTGATTTTTCTGGTTTAATATGATCATGATGGTTTGGCTATCTTTGATGATTGGAAATGATGTTTAATAACTCTAGTAGGTGTAAATGATTGATAATTGCAATCAATTTCTATTTTGGAAGAAATTCTGGAAAATTAGGGTTCTTGGTTCTTCATTCTGTCCGAAATTTTTGGTCCTAGATAGAGGCCGAATTGGCCTTGGATTAAAACATGAAAGTTGTAGGTATTGATGTTTTAAAGGTTCCTGTAAAATTTCAGGTCAATCGGAGTAGTGTAGAATGAGATAAGCCGAAATTACTATTGCTGTTCTGGGTTCATCAGGATGTTAGAACTGCGTCTGAAATGGGTTGTTTTGCCTGGAATTGTTTTGGATTTGGGTGTTGAGGTCTTCTGATGAAATGTAACCCTGTTTTTAAGCTTTCGGATGGCTTTGGAATTTCTGGATTTGGCCTTGTGTAGGCTGAGTTATGATGTTCGTACTAGAATACGGTTTGTGACCCTGTTTTGCGATTCTGGTATAGTGTCTTGCATTTTTGACCTTGTTACCTTCAAAACTGGACAAAGTTTCCTTCTTCAACATTGTAGCCCCTTAAGTCCTGAATATTTATGTAAAATTTCAGGTCAAACGGATTAGCGTATTCTGAGTTATAGACAGAACACTCAGGCCTGTTTTAGACATTAGTTTGTGTACGTTTTGAATTTCAGCTTCTGACCGTGGGTTTTCCGTTTTGATCCCGTATGATCTGGGTGTCAACTCCTTCGTAAGAAATGTAGATCTTGGTCTCAGCTTCGAAACGGTATAAAGTGCGTCGAAATCCGAGTTCCGTAGCTTCCGTTATGACCAAAACAAGATTGATCGTCAGAACTGCCTTGTATCTGGACAGTTCTGACGGGTACTTTGGCACTCAATTTTCGTTCTGTTCTGAGTGGATTCAGGTCTTGGCCAAAACATCAAAGTTTTAGCCTTATGTCTCAGCTTTCTAATGCCTTTGGAATTTCCTGATTTGGACTTGTGAGCTAGAAGTTATGGTCCAGTAAACAGACCCTGTCTGTCATTCAAAGTGCAAACTTCTGGTACCGTTTTCCATGATTTCGACTTGTGTTGATTCGGATCTAGTTTAAGGTGTCTTCATGAGAATCGTAGGCCTTCCTCATAGCTTCGAAACGGTGTCTCGCTCACCTTGATCCGATATTCCTAGCCTAACCTTTGATCAAAACGGTTTGAGATGGCCGATTTGGCCGTTTCCGTTTGCCGTTCCGCGCGAGCGCGTGTGCCGATTTTTGCCGTTTTGCTTGTTTTGGATCTGTTTGTAGTCGTTAGTGATATAATGTGATAAAATCTTCTATTTCAGATAGTGGTGAGCTAGGCGGTGCCGGTGGGGCCCACTACCAGCGAACGCGCGAAGAGATTTTCTTTAGTACTACTTTTGGTATTTTGAGTAAGTATTCAGGCCGCTCTTACGTGTTAGTTGCTTATGTGTTTCGATATACATGAAAAGGGTATCTAGGCGAGGGTGTACTTTATCGCACTCGACCTAAACCCGAATTTGTGCACATATTTGTACATGACATATGTATGTGACTCATTTTGGAACCCAACCCCTTGAGCTTGTGGCTCGGGGTGACTTTTGAATAATTTTGTGACGTTTGTGAGTTTGGGGCCCGATCTCGTGACCTAGATGGACTATTCGAGCCGGTTAGGGCTTGGTCGAAGTCAGTCCAACTTAGTCTGAGGTCACCGAGTTTGTGAATCCGGTTCACCGAGTTGTGAACCAAGTTTGTGACCCGAGCTTGTGACTCAAGCTCAAGTTTGTGATTTCGTTCGCCCGGGCAAGTTTGTGAGGTGACTGGCCAGCGAGGGTGATAAGGTGTCCGGTGGGTGTACAAGTGAAGTTCTACGGACCTTATTTATGGTCGACGGAGTGTCGACAGGAGATCACGCATGGCAAATGACTTGGCTTTGAAGCCATATGTATCCTTATAATGTGATGTTATTTTTCTGCTTTTGCTTTACTCCTACTGTGTAAATGTGGTTACGTGAAATTTACGTTTTTACCCCTGTTTACTTACTAAGCTTCTAGCTTACCCCGTTTCCTTTGTTTTCGTTAGCAGGGGATGACGCGGGGAACTTTGGGACTCTGCCGTTAGTATAGTTAGGTCTCGTTTGTAATAGTTGGACAGTTAGGATGTTTGTTTTTGTTTTGGTGGTTTGTATAAGGACCCTCCTTAGGGTCTACCTTCTACTGGTTGTTGTTATAGTATATTAGAGAGGTTTGACTTGATGCTTTTGAAGATGTAAATAGAACTTGTGGTGGTTGTATATATTATAGACAGTTCTCTTTTGGTTTACTATCATTTTATAAGTTTTGTGTTTCGAGTCCTGGCGCGAGCTAGGCAGGCGGCCCGCCGATACCCTTGGGTTCGCCCTTGGGAGAGGTGGGGTCGTCACAGTTGAACCTGAGCTTGGTTTTGGAAAGCAATAACTCATTGATGAGTGTTTCCAAATGCATGTGTGAACTTATTACTTGAATGAATTGCTTGATTAACGTGATTGGACGATACTTAACTTGTTTGATAGGGTAAGGGTGTACTTTATCACACTTACTCTAATGTGACTTATTACTGTGCATTTGTTACAAATGATTTGATATATATATATATATATATATATATATATATATATACGCATGACTTGAATACTGCCTGGAATCCTAACCCTATTGGTTAGTCAGTCGAATCGAGCCAATAAGGGCTTGGTCGAAGAGACTGGTGAACCATAGGTACTGTTTATTGTTTATTGTTTATTGTTTATTGTGTAATCCTTTGGATATGGTTCATTGGATTCGGTCTACTAGAGTATTACTATCACTATTACTTTGGAGTTCGGACCCGGTAGGGGGTTGATTGGTGGATGAAGTTTGGAGTTAAGTGGTAATCTACTGGACTGGTTACTCTACTTGAAAGTTGACAAAGTATCAACTACTATCCATTGGGATGAAGTAGGAGAGAGAAAGATTATAGATCCGGTCACAATACCATGGGTTGAGGAAGCCTACGAAAAGGTAAAGGTGTGACAGCCCTACCTCACCCTAAGGCGAACCAAAGGGTTCGGTGGACCGCCTGCCCAACTCTCGCTGGGACTACGGATTCGGAACAAACGTAAACCCTACCAAACGCTCAAAAGAACTTCGAAAAGATAAACATTTAGAACCCAATTGAGTCGAACTAAAAGATATAATCAATATTTGGTACAACATTCCCACGAAAAATCAAAACGAAATGGAAGTGCCACAGGACTACTAAGCTAATTACACCCTGAAAAACTTGTTCCGAAAGATAATACAGTGCTCGAGCACTATAACGACCGTTAAAAGAAACGAACCGAGGAACGAAAACAAGCCACAGATGAACAGTGACTGCCACGTCACAATCCGGCCGGAATCTAGTTGAATACAGATAACGTTATATAACTCTAGAGAATAAACATTTCCAAACCAAATATAATGTATGAACATGATTAAACAGTTTTATATACATACGTTTGTAATTTACAAATCAAAAGGGAAATATTTGGATCAATGTACATTTAGGGTTGTCCAACTCCCGAGAAGCTATACAAAAGAGTATTTATACTAGCTCATTTCATTTTTCAAAATGATCATTGCTCCAAAAGATGGTCCCCTGTAAGGAAAACAAGGATAACGGAACGGGGTGAGCTAGAAATTCAATGAGGTACCAAAAGCATAACCAGTAGAAATCATGAGGAATCACTTTTAAGGCACATATACACATCAAATAAGAGAAATGAATGAACACCACAAATTAAAGGATACAGGTGGCTCTCAGGAGCCAAATTCCCGTTGCAATACTTGATCCAACCTCGTTGACCCTCCGTCAACGTTTAATGAAACACACATATCCATAGACCCCGCTTACTCCAAAATCCCGTTCACCAAACATACCCCTTACCGGGCCCAAACACCAAACAAGAACAGGAATGGTAATACTCGAGTATACCAGAAATCTAGAGTCTCCAATACCCAAAGATTTCCCACGAACAGGCACCCATGGATTGTCAAATTTTCTCGACCAAGCCCTTGCTGGCTCGATCCAATTGACTCCCCATGAGGTTGAGCTCAGATTTAATAGGAAGGTCGTTGGATACAATTCCAAACGACATCATATCAGGCACCAGTAACAAATTCAAGTAGATATAAGAAACAAGTCACACAGGTCAGAGAACAAGTGTGATAAAGTACACACTCGTCTCGTACAAAATAAATAATCGGTACAGGCATTCAAGTAACAAGTTGCGAGTACAAATAACCAGCATAGCAATAATTCAGGGGAGTAGTACACTCACCAGTTTAAGCAAAGATACTCCAAAAGTTTCAACCAAAGTAACAAGTTGCGAGTACACTCACCAGCATAGCAATAATTCAGGGGAGTAATACACTCACCAGTTTAAGCAAAGATACTCCAAAAGTTTCAACCAAAGTAGGGCTCCAATCACCAAGAAACCCTAGAATAACCAAGGTAAGCAATTATGGTTCCCACAGCCACAAATCCAGTAAATAAAATGCACAAATGAGGCTCGACTACAAGTCGTGGAGCTCGCCAAATAATTACTAATGCAAGGGGGCAAAACATGATTTTGGGAACGAAAAGGTAACATGAAGACCTAGGGCTCGAACAACCCCAAAAGCCCATCTTATATATATCCCAAACCAAACCAAACTCGAAGAAATCCAACATTTCCAAAATTTGGACAGCATATCCCCTACATTTCCTTACTTTTTCATCCTACAATCAACACCAATTCATCTCAAATCAACCATATACAAATCATAGGCTATAAAACACACCTTTCGGCACAATAACCACAACTGAAGCTACACTTATCGGATTGAAATGAATTGTATGGCGTTTCGAAGCCAAGACATATACCTACATTTATTATGAAGACCTCCAAAGCCAAATCATGCATTTTCATGGTCAAAAATCAAAATTTCAGTGAGGACAGAAAACTGTCTGTGAAACAAGGCTTGTGGGCAGTCAAGGGTATTTCGGTCATTTAACTGGTTACAGTACTCCGATTGAGGTGAAATTATACCAGTAGCTAGCTAACTCAATTATCAACAACTTTCATGTTTTGGGCAAGGGCTGATTCGGCCTTTCTCAGGGATGAACGTACAGTGCAAAACAGGGCAGATTTTTGAAACCCTAAACCTGAAATTTCCGCACAAAACTGAAATTTTCCGCAAACAACCGCAATTAACGCACAAAGGCTCCATTTAACACAATTTAGAGCTATCAATCCAAGGCCAATCATAACCATCATATGAAAACAGAAAAATCCCCAAAAAAATCAGAAATTTATCTAACTCCACTTTAATCCATGAAATCTTCCATAAAACAACCTATTTAGCCAGCACAAGTCACTAATTTACCATTATTAGGAACAAAGAGTGAGTTTCCAAGCAAAATACCTTGACACCTCAAGAAAGGTAGTAGCTTAGGGTTTCCTCCTCCAAAACAACTCCACCAATACCTTCAAGCTTCCTTAGCAAGTCACTTTTATGGAGGAATTTGCAAATTAATCGGTTGAAACTCAAGATTTGGACAAGAATTTAAAGTTACAAGATGAAGTCTTCTTTCCTTTCTTCTCTCAAAGGGTTCGGCCAAGGGAGGAAATAAAATGAAGAAAGCTTGGTCAAAATTGATGTTTTAGTAAAGCTAAAGAAAGTTAGGCAAGTCCAACTTTGAATAGCAACGCAACACATGGCACTTTTTATGCTTAAAGTTATCTTCTTGTCTCCCCATGGTTAATCCATCTAGGTAACCTCTAATTATCTTCTAACACCTAGTAATTTAATCCCTTTATGCAAAACTTAACCTAATTGGCCGAATTTCTCTCACTTAATGCACTAACGGATCCCACGACCAATATACACTCCTTATTTCTCATGAACTAAATTATACTAGAAAAATAATTTAAAAACTATATTTACTTATAAAAATCTCTGAAAAATCAATATAATAGGGTATAATGAAGAAAATGCATGCAAGAAAATAAAATAAAATATTATGAAATAAAGAAGATTTACGGGTCCTCACAAAAGGTGATTCGTCAGAGGCTTCAAATAGCCCAAAGCTGACAAAAGAGCTATGCCGATCATCGAAGGAAGGATCTGGAGATTGAGATAGGAGATAAAGTGTTTCTTAGGGTTACTCCATTGAAAGGAAAATTTAAAGCAGGAAAAGGGAAAAATTTGCAACCAAGATACATAGGACCCTTTAATATACTCCAACGGATAGGAAAAGTGGCTTATCGACTAGAATTACTAGCTAGTTTGTCTCGGATTCATGATGTGTTTCATGTTTCTTTGCTTAAGAAATATCATCCGGATCCGACTCACATTTTGCCAGCAGAAGATATTGAACTGGACGAGTCTTTAGCCTATGAGGAACGACCTATTCGAATACTGGATAGGAAGGTGAAGGACTTGAGAAACAAGCAGATTCCACTGGTTAAGGTTCTATAGAGACACTATGAGATGGAGGAAGCAACCTGGGAGTTGGAGAAAGACATGCGAGAGAAGTATCCCGAGTTGTTTACGACAAAAGGTATGAATTTCGAGGTCGAAATTCGCTTAAGAGGGAGAGAGTGTGAGGACTTGTAAAATCCCTTATATTTTCTTTAAAATTCCCTTTTATTTGGAATTTATTCCTTTCTAATAGCCTTACTACTCATTCACCCCACAATAAGTGCAAACAAACATAGAATCAAGGGTTTTTCCTTTCATTTTCTCGTTAGCGTAAATTAGGATTTTTACATCTTTTGGAAGTGTAATTATTCAGTACGGAGCGTGTATTAAATTTAGTGATTAAGAGTGAGTTTTAGATGATGTTAAGGGTGTGATTTGATGTGATAATAATAAATTAGTGAATCATAAGTTAAAACCCTAGTATATGCGATTTAAGGAAAATCGACTTGAACCGATGGGTACCGTTCACTACCGATTGAACACACCACTTGACCACCACTTCATTAACTTAATCTCATTGTTATTAGAGCCAAAATATCAGCCCTTAATCAGCTCTTGCTGGCCGAAATTCTTGACTACAAAACCAAGGAAAAGAAAAAAAAATTGAGGAAAGATCATGGAGTGACACTTGGAGAACATCTAACCACCTTTAACCAAATTCAAGTCCTAGCTTCTTATCTTTCTTGGACTTCAACTTTTCTTCATTTTGCTTCCATGGTGGCCGAACCTTGAAGGAAAAAAACAAGAGAAGAGAACTTCATTTCATCTTGGGGGTTTAGCTTATTTGAGTGAAAAATCAAGAATCTAAACCTATTAATCCTTTCTTTGAGCACTTGGGAAGCTTGGGTGCTAAAAGTTTTACAAGGAGAAGTGAAGGATATCTCTTGCAAGCATATTAGTGAGGTATTATGGCAGTCCATCCTATTTCTTTCCCTTAATCTTACTTAAGTTGGGTAGCAACTTATATTCTTGGTTAATGATCGCTATTCAAGTAGTTTTGATGATTATGGTGGATTTGTAAGTTAGGATTTTGAATTGTTCAGCTATATTTCTTATTGTTTGGATAGAATATGATGTGAATAAGCTTAGATAAGGAGTTGGAGTAGTGGTTCTACACATGAATAAGAGGTTATACCTTGAAGGCATTAAATTCTAGCTTTAAATACTTGGGATGCCCTGTTCTGACCAGTTTCATTCGGCCATGATAGAGGCCGAATTGGATTTAGGTTAAAACATAAAAGTTGTAGGAAATAATGTTTTATAACTACCTGTAAAATTTCAGCTCAATCTGAGTATTGTATCATGTGAAATGACAAAATTACCCTTGACTGCCATAGGTAGAGTTTTGCGGACAGTTTTGACATTTCATCGTTCCGGCTTCATTTTTTCACCTTGATCCATATTAAATCAGCATTTTGTGACAGCCCCACCTCCCCCTAAGGCGAACGAAAGGGTTCGGCGGACCGCCTGCCCAACTCTCGCCGGGACTCACTCACTCACTACAGTTCTCAAACAAATTACAAGGCACAACTCAAATAATACATCAAATTCTCCAAGAATTACATATCATAAGTGAAGCGGAAACTAATTCTAAGCGTGGAACGTATATATACAACCAATTCAATTCCAAATATTTATACAGGCCCACAATTACACAAGGTGAATCATCACATCCAATAACCTATGGTACAATCTCAATAATAAACGAAATAACATTTTCTCCAAGTTCCACGAATATACAAACCACAAGTGAATCGAAAGCGAAATATACATGAAATAATCTTCCAGATACGTTAACAACTTATTACACGTGCTTCCTTTGCCTCGATCCCTGTGGGGAGAAGAAAACATTTAGGGGTGAGCTAGAAACTCAGCGAGTATCCAGTAAAATCAACAATCAAGTATATTTCACAATAAAGCATTTAGATGATGTCATGATGCAGTAATCAAATGTACATTTATTGCTCGTGTGAGCCAGTGAAGTTCTTGTACTTAATTATCCAACGCTCATTTAGATCAGGTAACAGATAAACAGAAATAAGGAGCCATCATGCTCCAAAGAATGTGTAAACAGTAGTGGAGACGTTGGTTCTAAGCACACGATTTTCCCAAGAACTCATTGGAGCCAAATTATGTCATAGCACACACACATGCACAAATGATATGCAATCAAACAACCAATGCAAGCAATTGAGTAACCAGTGCAAGAATTACCAAGAATTAGTTCAAAAGTAACTTTGGAAGTAGTTAAGGGATCACTCACCAACCACGGCTCAGGAACCATCCATTATATATCGTTGCCTTGCTCAAGTCCAAGCCCTTCAACTCAAATTCAAAGCAATCAAATGCTTTCAAAGATCGGACAGCATATCCCCTTAATTTCCTTACTTTTCCATTCTACAAGCAACACCAATTCATCTCAAATCAACCACATACACATCATAAACTATCAAATATACCTTTCGGTACAATTTCCATAACTGAAGCTACCCTTATCAGATTGAAACAAATCTTATGGCGTTTCGAAGCTAAGACATATACCTACATTTATTATGCAGACCTCCAAAGCCAAATCATGCATTTTCAGAGTCAAAAATGGAAAACTCCACGAAAACAGAAATCTGGGCGCGAAACAGGGCTCATGGGCAGTCAAGGGTATTTTGGTCATTTCACATACTACAATACTCCGATTAAGGTGAAATTTTACATTTAGCTAGATAACTCAATTACCAACAACTTTCATGTTTTGGGTAAAGGCTGATTCGGCCTCAATCATGGCCTAACAGGTTCGGGCAGAACAGGGTAGGATGAAACCCTAAACTGGAAATTCCGCACAAACTCTGAAATTTTCCGCAACCAATCATATCCAACATATACCAATCTCTATTTTACACTATAACAGGCCATCAATCCATGACTAAACAATAATTATGATATAAAAACAGAAAAATCACTAATAAATCGAAAATCCATCAAAACTCCACTTTCAACCATAAAACCTACCACAAATCAACATATTTAGTCACTAGAGCCGCTAATTTGACATTAGCATGAACAAAGAGGAAGTTTCCAAGCAAGGTACCTTAACACTTCAAGAAAGATGGTAGTTTTGTTCTTCCTCCTCCAAAATAACTCCACAAAAACCTTCAAGCTTCCTTAATGACCACTTGTATGGTGTGGTTTGTGATTTGGTTGGCTAAAACACAAGATTTGAGCAAGAAATGAAGCTAGAAAGTGAAGAACTTTCCTCTCTTGTTTTGCTCCTCAAGAAGGCCGACCAAGACAAAGAAAAATAGAAGAAAATTGGGTCAAAATTGGTTTTTAGTAAAGGTAAAGAAAGTTAGGCAAGTCCAACACCCAATAGGTTCATGACACTTGGCGCCTGCTTATCTTCTTGTCTCTCCATA
Organism: Coffea eugenioides; assembly: GCF_003713205.1. Classification (NCBI taxonomy): domain Eukaryota; kingdom Viridiplantae; phylum Streptophyta; class Magnoliopsida; order Gentianales; family Rubiaceae; genus Coffea; species Coffea eugenioides. The sequence goes on from NW_020864187.1 coordinate 599,988, forward strand.
CTAATTAATCTAGCTAACCTCTAATTGTCTCCTAACACCTTGTAAAATAATATCACTTAATACAAAACTCCAACAAGTTGTCAAAAATATATCGCATTTACCGCACTAGCGGGTCCCACGTTCAAACTTAACGTGGACTAACTTGTATCAAGGAAATGATTTGAAAACTATATTCCCTTATAAAAATGTATAGGAAATTAATATATTGAAGAAAGGTATAAAATTATAGACAAGGAAACAAAATAATGTCTAGAAAATATATGAAAATTATCGGGTTCTCACACTCATTCTTTCGGAGCGTCACACATTTGGCCAAAACACAAAAGTTGTAGTCTTATGTTTTAGCTGTAGCTTTCCAACACATCCGAAAACGCCTCAATCGGACTTTGGTAATCTGAGTTATTGTCATTTGAATCCAGTGCTGTTAACCAGCCTGACGGTGAAATTCTGGTTTTGTAATTTGTAGATTCGACCTGGATAAACTATGAACTGGGTTGAATTGTCTTCGTCAAAGTTGTAGCCCTTTGTCTTAGCTTCGAAACGGTATAAAATTTACCCCAATCTGATAAGTGTAGCTTCAGTTATGACCAATACGCTAAGCGACTTCAAACCTGTCATTTTGTTCCTTGTCTTAAACCTTATTTCCGGTCACTTTTCTAGCTTGGTTTTGTAATTGGATGACATTGAGCTTATTGAACGGCTATTGTGATAAGATTATCTGTGTGTGACTTTGAGGCTTATATGAGGAAAATAATGAAGCCATAAATTACTGGAAAATAGGTAAATACAAAGGGCGTGCTGCCCAAATTTGTACTCGAGAGCTAGGTAGATATACTCACGACTCGAGTAAGGGTTTGAGGATGAAACTAATTTGAATCATCTAAGGTATTCAAGTCTTCTTTAATAGATGCTTATAAGTTGGAATTCGGCTGAAACTTGTACCCTTGGAAAAATGAAATTTACAACTAATAGAACTACGGTTTCCCCATTTCTTCGACTCAAATGGTATTTCAAAGTATAATTGTTTCAAAGTTTCACAGTTTGAAGAGCGAGCAAGAGTTTTACGAATATTCTCTAAATAAGTTTCAATTACTTGATTCTCGTTCAACGAAACGTTTAAGTTTCGAACCTTAGTTAATTTTCACGGCTCTTAAACAATGTTTTCTCGCAGATTTGGGCTCCAAATACGGAGTAATACCCAAACGTGACCCGTAGAGGCACTGCATCTTTTGGTGAGTGCTTCCAAATACCTGATTGCACTTGATACTTGTGTTTAATTCTTGAACAATATGATTACATGATATATGAGTGGATTGATAGGGCAAGCGTGTACTTTATCGCACTTGCCCTAATGTGATTTGTTCTTGGTCATTGATTTTAGTTGAATTGATATACATGCATATGAATTATACTTTGTTTGGAATTCCAAAAAACCTGTGGATAGTTAGTCGAGTCGAGCCGGCAAGGGCCTGGTCGATTAGATTATGAACCCTGGGTAGTTAGTGATGTCGAGAGGGGTGTTATCTCCTCGATTAATCGGTATACTCGATTATTACCACTAATGTTTATCTTGGAGTTCGGGCTTGGTAAGGGATTTGGTTGGTGGACGGAGATTGGAGTTAAGTAATGTACTGCTGGACTAGTTACTTTACGTGAATGTTGATGGAGTGTCAACTACTATATGATCAAGCTATGGTGGAACTGTATCCTTTTACGTGAAATACTGAATATGAGATGTTGGTTGATTGCTCGCTATTGCACTTTGATGTTATAATCACTGTTCATTAATGGTCAATTTGTTATTTGGAACATCACTGAGCTTTAGCTCACTATATTAGTTTTATTTTCCTTACAGGGGTACGAGCGAGGCGTGAGACGTGTCCAGACTAGCGTAGTCTAGTTTTTTTGAATTTTGACTTGTACTCGCACTAGCACCCGACTAGGGTTGTTTGTACTTGAATTGTAAACACTTTAAAGTATTTTGGTGTGTAGAACCTTTGTATCTAGATTTATGCATCAATGTATATAATAAGTTTGAATTATTATGTTATTTATTATTCTATGGATGTAAGTTATTATCTCGAGTTTTGACTGAGTGAGTCCTGGCGAGAGCTCGGCAGGCGACTCGCTAAACTCTAGGGTGCGCTTTAAGGGGAGGTGGGGTCGTCACAGGTGGTATCAAAGCCTATGTTTGAATTGATCTGGGTAGATTGAGTGATTTATACCTGATATTCCTTAGTTATAGCTTGGTTATGATAGGCTAGGGTTTCACACTTGAGAATAGGCTTGTAGCCTCGATATATATGTCTAGCTTGTTTATTCTTTCAATGTTACTTGTAATGTAGGCTATGAAGGGGAAAGATGCTGTTGGGGGTGCCGGGCCATCTCAGCCCATACCTACCGACCAGGTGCACCTTAAGGGGCTTGTCTATCGTGTACTTACCTACCAGGAGAGTCCAGGTGGGCCTGTGTGTCGGTGGTCTCCGGCACGCAACATTCGACGTTGCGACTGCTGGAAGACCTACTCCTACCCCGATAGGGTAGTACTTGTTGTGGACGATGAGAGGAGACGGTTGGGTAGTGCCAATCGAAGGTGCCAGACAGAGATAGAGCATCTCCAGCCAGCCCTTCGAGTACAGAGTGCCAGGATCCGAGAGCTTGAAGCTTCGGTTCTTGAGGAGTAGGAACAAACTAATGCCTTCAGGGAGCAGGTTCAGGCGACTACTGGTCACCTTGTTCGGGTAGTTGGAGACGTGAGAGACCGGACCGACGTATTCTGACCGAGTGCGGGGCTCTAGTAGATGATGTAGCTCAGGACTTGGCCGAGAAAGGTCAAAGGTATACGGTCCCTAGTGATCCTGAGGAGGAACCGGAGGAGGACCCTGAGGAGGATCCTGAAGAGGATCCGGAGGAGGAGCCGGTTGCACCTACGGAGTTGATTGGGTCGGCATCCACCTAGATTTCTAGTTTAGGGTTTAAGTGATTTTGTGAGGTAGAGGGACATAGTGGGATGACACGTTCCCTTTTGTTTTTGAATTTGACGTGTTAAGGTGGATGTAAATAGGGTTTGTTTTGTTCTATGTCCCTTGGCTGGTATAAGCCTTTGACTTGACTAGGTTGACATGTATAGTACTTTCTAACTTGATATATGACTTATTTTGCTATGTATGTAAAGGAAATGTTTATTTTGAATATGTTTTATGGCCTTTGTTTTATGGTTTGGAAACGTTTTATTTGAGCCATACCTTATGTTGTTTATATTTATATAGTTGGTTAGTCAAGAACCAAGGAAGGTAGAAGAAGCCAGGATCAGGGAGCTACTCGAGGGTGTGGCTCTAATCATGGGTGTGGGGGTAGACAGGCACGGGAACCGGTGCGAGAATCGACAGGGAAAAGAGGTAAAACAGTTGAGCCGCAACCTGGACCCCGAGTGGAAGGGGGGATCAGGTAGCGACGGCAATTCAACAGATAACTAATATCCTTGCCTGTTTGATCGAGCAACAGGGTCAAGTCCCTGTAAATCAAGCTAGGAATCCTGATATGGGGCAAGATAGGGCCCTAGAGAGATTTCAAAAATTTTCTCCTCCTAAATTTCTAGGACTGGACCCTGAGGAAGCGGAGAGGTGGTTAGAAACAATGATCAATATCTTCGTTACTTTAAACAATGTGGAGGAGAGACAGGTGCAGTTTGCTACCTTCCAGTTTGAGGGTCCAGCCAGGGCCTGGTGGGACGTAGTTCGAGCTAAGTGGGAGAGAGAGAGAACTGCATGGACTTGGTTAAACTTCGTGAGAGAATTTAATGAGAAATATCTCCCACCTATCGTCCAGGAGAAGAGAGAGGACAATTTTATTAAGTTTCGTCAGGGCACCCTAAGTGTAGCCGAGTATGAGACTCAGTTCACGAAACTATCCAAATTTGCTCCTAAGTTGATATCTACGGAGCAAAGGAGGATAAGGAGGTTTGTGCAGGGCCTTAATATAGAATTACATGAGGCTTTGGCCGCGGCCCAAATCAACACTTTTACGGAGGTCTTGGAAAAGGCTTAGAGAATAGAAATCGTTAGGGCACAGGTAAGGAATTTCCATGCCGAACGGAGAAGTGCGGTTGGTGGAAGTCAAGGGCCGGCACAGAGTGATCGAAACATGCCCCTCCTAAAATTGGTCGTGGAGCTGGAGGTGGAAGATTTACGGGTACATCCAGGGGAGGTACCCCGAGGGAGCCCAAAGTGGAAGGGGACCCCAAAGTGGAAGGGGACAAGAGAGAGGCATCCCACAGGGAGGCCAGACATCCGCTCCCTAAGTATCATGTGGGTATTGTGGGAAGTCGAACCATACTAAAGACAATTGTTGGAGAAAAGCTCGGAAATGTTTAAGATGCGGAAGTAAGGAGCATCAGATTGCTAACTGCCTACCAATCAGTGATGCTCAGTCAGCTGGCCAATCGAACCCTAAACCAACCAACGTAGGAGGGACCAGGTCAAGGGTACCAGTCAGAGTGTATTCGTTGGACCAGCAATCGGTACCTGAACCGACGGAGGTAGTGGAAGGTACGATTCTTGTTTTCCATCGTTTAGCCAAAATTTTGATAGATCCTGGTGCCACCCATTCTTTTGTTAGCCCTACCTTTTTGCTTGGAATTGACGTGAAAGTTGAAAGGCTACCATATGACTTAGAGGTAAGAACACCTACGGGTAATCAAACTTTACTTGCTAATGAGGTGTATAGAAACTGCGATATTTGGGTTGGTGAGCAAAAATTAGTAGTTGACCTCATAAGTCTAGCCATTAAGGGGTACGATGTTATTCTAGGCATGGATTGGCTAGCCCATTATCATGCTCGGGTAGATTGTAGGATGAAAGTGGTTGAGTTTTGCATACCGGGTGAGGCAACTTTAAAGTTAGATGTGAGGGGTATGTTAGTCTCGTTTGCGTTCATTTCGGGAATAAGGGCTAGGAAATTGCATAGTCATGGGCACGGGGATATCTAGCTTTTCTAGTTAACACTCCAGGAGAAAAGATTAAGTTAGAAGAGATACCGGTGATCAATAAATATCCCGACGTGTTCCCAGAGGAGTTGGCGTCATTGCCACCTAAAAGAGAGATTAAATTTAAGATTGACTTAGCACCAGGAACTACACCCATTTCAAAAACCCCTTATCGGATGGCACCCGTTGAACTTAAGGAGTTAAAATTTCAATTGCAAGACCAATTAGAACGGGGATTCATACATGAGAGCGAGTCACCATGGGGCGCTCCAGTGTTATTTGTCAAAAAGAAGGACGGAAGTTTTAGATTATGCATTGATTATCGAGGATTGAATGCAGTAACCCTTAAGAATAAATATCCTTTGCCCCACATCGATGAGTTGTTTGATCAATTACAAGGGGCTGTGGTGTTCTCTAAATTGGATCTCTGACAAGAGTATTATCAATTGAGAATTAGAAAGGAGAATGTGCCAAAAACGGCCTTTAACACTAGATATGGGCATTTTGAGTTTGCGGTAATGCCTTTTGGCTTAACCAATGCCCAAGCAGCATTCATGGATCTAATACATCGAGTGTTTAAACCCTATTTGGATAGGTTTGTGGTGGTGTTTATTGATGATATCTTGGTGTATTCTAAAACAAGGGAGGAGCATGAGCAACACTTGAGAATAGTATTGCAAACCCTAAGAGAGCACCAGTTGTTTGCTAAATTTAGCAAGTGTAAATTTTGATTAGAGAAAGTGGCGTTCCTAGGCCATATAATTTCAAAGGAGGGACTTACTGTAGACCCGGCTAAAGTGGAAGCTGTAGCTAAATGAAACGGCCGGAGAATCCTACTGAAGTGCGAAGTTTTTTTGGTCTAGCGAGGTACTATCGCCGGTTTATAAAGAATTTCTCAAGAATTGCGGGACCCCTAACTAACTTGACAAAGAAACAAGGAAAATATATTTGGGATGTTAAGTATGAAAATAGTTTTCAAGAGCTTAAGAAGCAATTGACCATGGCTCCAGTGTTAGCTTTGCCAAATGGGAAGGATAGCTATACGGTTTATACCGATGCTTCGAGAGAAGGGTTAGGGTGTGTTTTGATGCAAAATAGGAATGTGATTGTCTACGCATCTCGTAAGTTAAAGTCTCATGAACAAAACTATCCAACCCATGACTTAGAGCTTGCGGCAGTTGTTTTTGCTTTAAAGAAATGGCGGCATTATTTGTACGGGGTGACATTTGAGGTATATACTGACCGTAAGAGCCTTAAGTACTTATTCTCTCAGAAAGAGCTCAATCTAAAACAACATCGGTGGGTAGAGTTCTTAGAAGACTATGATTGTACCATTAATTACCATCCAGAAAAGGTCAACGTTGTAGCAGATGCTCTAAGTCGAAAGGCTCAATTAGCAAGCTTAATGGTGGGAGAGTGGAGCTTGTTGGAGGATGTATGTGAATGGAACCCTCGTCTGAAGCCACGGAAAGTTATTTTTGAAAATATTGAGGTGAAATCGACATTGTTGGGTCGGATTAAAGAGGGCCAAATGAAAGAATCAATGGTACAGAAGTGGGTGGAAAGAGTGAAGAAGGGCGAATTGCCTGATTTTAACCTAGGTCCTGATGGAATTTTAAGGTTTCGAAATCGCGTCGTTGTACATAAGAATGAAGAACTGAAGAAGGAGATTTTAGAGGAACCTCACCGTTCTAGGTACACGGTGCATCCAGGTAGTGGTAAAATGTACCAGGATCTCAAAAGTCTGTATTGGTGGGATAATATGAAGGCGGAGATTGCCCAATTTGTACAAAAGTGTCTTACGTGCCGACAAGTGAAAGCTTAGCATCAAAAGCCGTTGGGTCTGTTACAGCCTTTAGAGATCCCTGAATGGAAGTGGGAGTACATAACGATGGATTTCGTATCAAGATTACCACGAACTCAAAAAAGTCATGATGCGATCTGGGTGATAGTAGACCGATTAACTAAGACCGCATATTTCCTACCAGTTAATATGACATACTCTTTGGAGAAACTTGCCAAACTTTATATGGATGAAGTTGTGAGACTACATGGGGTACCGGTAAGTATCGTATCCGACAGAGACCCTAGATTTGTATCTCGATTCTGGCAGAAGCTGCAAGAGACTCTAGGAACTAAGTTAAACTATAGCACAGAGTATCATCCTCAAATCGATGGATAATCGGAGAGAACCATTAAAACTTTTGAAGATATGCTGAGAGCCTGTATTGTAGATTTTGGAGGGCGTTGGAGCCAATATTTAACCCTGGTTGAGTTTGCGTACAACAATAGTTATCACTCTTCTATTCAAATAGGCCCATATGAAGCATTGTATGGACGAAAGTATCGATCACCAATCCATTGGGATGAAGTAGGAGAGAGAAAGATTATAGATCCGACCACAATACCATGGGTTGAGGAAGCCTACGAAAAGGTAAAGGTGATTCGTCAGAGGTTTCAAATAGCCCAAAGCCAACAAAAGAGCTATGCCGATCATCGAAGGAAGGATCTGGAGTTTTAGATAGGAGATAAAGTGTTTCTTAGGGTTACTCCATTGAAAGGAAAAATTAAAGCAGAAAAAGGGAAAAAGTTGCAACCGAGATACATAGGACCTTTTAATATACTCCAGCGGATAGGAAAAGTGGCTTATCGACTAGAATTACCAGCTAGCTTGTCTCGGATTCATGATGTGTTTCATGTTTCTTTGCTTAAGAAATATCATCCGGATCCGACTTACATTTTGCCAACAAAAGATATTGAACTGGACGAGTCTTTAGCCTATGAGGAACGACCCATTCGAATACTGGATAGGAAGGTCAAGGACTTGAGAAACAAGTAGATTCCACTGGTTAAGGTTCTATAGAGACACCATGAGGTGGAGGAAGCAACCTGGGAGCTGGAGAAAGACATGTGAGAGAAGTATCCCGAGTTGTTTACGACAAAAGGTATGAATTTCGAGATCGAAATTCTCTTAAGGGGGAGAGAGTGTGAGGACTTGTAAAATCCCTTATATTTTCTTTAAAATTCCATTTTATTTGGAATTTATTCCTTTCTAATAACTTTACTACTCATTCACGCTACAATAAGTGCAAACAAACATAGAATCAAGGGTTTTTCCTTTCGTTTTCTCATTAGCATAAATTAGGGTTTTTAAGTCTTTTGGAAGTGTAATTATTCGGTACGGAACGTGTATTAAATTTAGTGATTAAGAGTGCGTTTTAGATGATGCTAAGTGTGTGATTTGAAGTGATAATAATAAGTTAGCGAATCATACGTTAAAACCCTAGTACACGCGATTTAAGGAAAATCGATTTGAACCGACGGGTACCGTTCACAACCGATTGAATACACCACTTGACCACTACTTCATTAACTTAATCTCATTGTTATTAGAGCCAACTATCAGCCTTAATCAGCTCTTTCTGGCCGAAATTCTTGACTACAAAACCAAGGAAAAGAAAAAAAAATTGAGGAAAGGTCATGGAGTGACACTTGGAGAACATCTAACCACCTTTGACCAAATTCAAGTCCTAACTTCTTATCTTTCTTGGACTTCATTTTTTCTTCATTTTGCTTCCATGGTGGCCGAACCTTGAAGGAAAAAAACAAGAGAAGAGAACTTCATTTCATCTTGGGGGTTTAGCTTATTTGAGTGAAAAATCAAGAATCTAAATCGATTAATCCTTTCTTTGAGCACTTGGGAAGCTTGGGGTGCTAAAAGTTTTACAAGGAGAGGTGAAGGATATCTCTTGCAAGCATCTTAGTGAGGTATTATGGCTGTCCATCCTATTTCTTTCCCTTAATCTTACTTAAGTTGGGTAGCAACTTATATTCTTGGTTAATGATCGCTATTCAAGTAGTTTTGATGATTATGGTGGTTTTGTGAGTTAGGTTTTGAATTGTTCAGCTGTATTTCTTATTGTTTGGATAGAATATGATGTGAATAAGCTCAGATAAAAAGTTGGAGTAGTGGTTCTACACATGAATAAGAGGTTATACCTTGAAGGCATTAAATTCCAGCTTTAAATACTTGGGATGCCCTGTTCTGACCAGTTTCATTCGGCCATGATGGAGGCCGAATTGGGCTTAGGTTAAAACATGAAAGTTGTAGGAAATAATGTTTTATAGCTTCCTGTAATAGTTTAACTCAATCTGAGCACTGTATCACATGAAATGACAAAAATACCCTTGACTGCCATAGGTAGAGTTTTGCGGACAGTTTTGACATTTCATCATACAGGCTTCATTTTTTCACCTTGATCCGTATTAAATCAGGATTTGGTAAAAACACAAAATTTGTAGTAGTCTTATGTTTTAGCTTTCCAACGCATCTGAAAACGCCTCAAACGGAATTTGGTAGCCAGAGTTATTGTCATTTGAATCCAGTGCTATTAACCAGCCTGACAGTGACATTCTGGTTCTGTAATTTGTAGATTCGACCTGGATAAACTGTGAACTGGGTTGAGTTGTTTTCGTCAAAGTTGTAGCCCTTTGTCTTAGCTTAGAAACGATATAAATGTTTCCCCAATCCGATAAGTGTAACTTCAGTTATGACCAATACGCTAAGCGACGTCAAACCTGTCATTTTGTTCCTTGTCTTAAACCTTATTTCCGGTCACTTTTCTAACTTGGTTTTGTAATTGGATGACATTGAGCTTATTGAACGGATATTGTGATGAGATTATCTGTGTGTGACTTTGAGGCTGATATGAGGAAAATAATGAAGCCATAAATGGCTGAAAAATAGGTAAATACAAAGGGCGTGCTGCCCAAATTTGTAGTCGAGGGCTAGGTAGATATACTCGCGACTCGAGTAAGGGTTTAAGGATGAAACTAACTTGAATCATCCAAGGTATTCAAGTCTTCTTTAATAGAGGCTTATAAGTTGGAATTCGGCTGAAACTTGTACCCTTGGAAAAATGAAATTTACGACTAATAGAACTACGTTTTCCCCATTTCTTCGACTCAAATGGTATTTCAAAGTTTCACAGTTTGAAGAGCGAGTAAGAGTTTTATGAATATTCTATAAATAAGTTTCAATTATTTGATTCTCGATCAACGAAACGTTTATGTTTCAAACCTTAGTTAATTGTCACAGCTATTAAACAATGTTTTCTCGCAGATTTGGACTCCAAACACGGAGTAATACCCAAATGTGACCCGTAGAGGCACTACATCTTTTGGTGAGTGCTTCCAAATACCTGATTGCACTTGATACTTGTGTTTAATTCTTGAATAATATGATTACATGATATATGAGTGGATTGATAGGGCAAGCGTGTACTTTATCGCACTTGCCCTAATGTGATTTGTTCTTGGTCATTGATTTCAGTTGAATTGATATACATGCATATGAATTATACCTTGTTTAGAATTCCAAAAACCCTGTGGCTAGTTAGTCGAGTCGAGCCGGCAAGGGTCTGGTCAATTAGATAACGAACCCTAGGTAGTTAGTGATGTCAAGTGGAGTGTTATTTTCTCGACTAATCGGTATACTCGAGTATTACCACCAGTGTTTATCTTGGAGTTCGGGCCCGGTAAGGGATTTGGTTGGTGGACGGAGATTGGAGTAAAGTGGTGTACTACTGAACTAGTTACTTTACGTGAAAGTTGACGGAGTGTCAACTACTATATGATAAAGCTGTGGTGGAACTGTATCCTTTTACGTGAAATACTGAATATGAGATGTTGGTTAATTGCTCGCTATTGAACTTTTGTGTTATAATCACTGTTCATTAATGGTCAATTTGTTATTTGGAATATCACTGAGCTTTAGCTCACTATATTAGTTTTGTTTTCCTTGCAGGGGTATGAGCGATGCATGAGACATGAACAGACTAACGTTGTCTAGTTGTTTTGAATTTTGACTTGTACTCGCGCTAGCACCCGACTAGGGTTGTTTGTACTTGAATTATAAATACTTTAAAGTATTTTGGTGTATAGAAGCTTTGTATCTGGATTTGTACATCAATGTATATAATAAGTTTGAATTGTTGTGCTATTTATTATTCTATGGATGTAAGCTGTTATCTCGAGTTTTGAGTGAATGAGTCCTGGCGAGAGTTGGGCAGGCGACTTGCTAAACCCTAGGGTACGCCTTAGGGGGAGGTGGGGTCATCACATTAGTAGTGCCGATTGAGGTACAGAGGTGGCCCGCATTACTTTCACCTAGTGAAATTAACCAAGTAGCCTCTCACTTAGGACCAATTGGGGATTTCAAGGACATCAAATCTGACGGCTGCTTGGTAGAAGCTTTAATACACTTGTGGGACCCTATTTACTCCGCGTTTAGACTAGGCAAGAAAGAAATGACCGTGACAATTGAGGAAGTTTCTGGTCTTCTCAATTTACCGATTCATGGTACTGCCGTAATATTCCCGTTTTTGTCTAACAAAGGCGAGTTCTACCATTTCACTGGTTTTAGGGAATCCGTAATACAAGGGTCTGACCAAAGCATCGACGTAAAATTCTTATTCAACCGATTCACATTGAGGGATGGTTTCGAGAGACACTTAGGAGATTTCACATTTACATCTAAAGCAATATTGGAAAGTAAAAGGGTGTGGGCGTATGGATTGGTTATGGTCGGAACTTACCTTTTCCCAAGGAAAGACAAAAAGATAGCTTTTACACTCACCAAAGTCATGTTTGATCTGTTTCTAGGGATAAGAGATATGCAATACTCTATTGTTCTGACTATTTTAACCGATATCTTTATAGCTTGCACTACATATCAGAAAGGTGAAAAATTCTTTCATGGGTCAAATTTGATTTTGTATACATGGGCTATGGAGCATTTCATGAGACGAGCACCTATTCTCGATAGTTTGCCAATGTCTGGATATAATTGGATAATCACGCATCATAAGAGGGTTAATGGAAATGGTTCGCCGAGTAATGCATCCGAGTATGTGGATTTCTTGAAGAGATTGCCTGATCAGAATATTAGATGGGTTTTAGATTGAACTAATTTTGTTAAACCCGTACTTCATACCAAGGCATCCGAGTTCATTCCATTACAGGGCACCCAAGGTATCATGGCATATAATCCGAAGAGGTTTCTCCAAAAATTGGGTCGTATCCAAGAAGTACCGCATACATTTGATTTGATCGAATTTATCATTGTTTTTGACAAAGGGATGTGTCCAAATGAAATTTCGAAGAAGATTCCTATCATTGAGGCCCGGAGAACGTTGTCCGATGACGAGCACGTCAAGTACATTCTGGAATTCAAGCAAAAGGGTTTAGTCACTCCGCAATATGAGGAGTGGCTTAAGGGTTTGGGCACGCAAGAATCGCGAGATGAACCAACCAAGGAGGTCAAGAGATTGAGGGCCATTATCGAAGCCAAAGACAGAAAATTTGCAACTGAAGGAGCCCGTCAAAATCCATCAAGAGATGGCCGAGAAACATAAGGAGGCATATGAAAGGATGCAAGAGAAACATCGAAAATTGAAAAGAAAATGCAGAGAATTGTACGATGAAGTGGAACGTATGAGAAATCCTTATGTTAGAGAATCCAAGAATGCCGTACTAGATAGGTTAAAGAGGTTTAATGACTTTGTACGAGACTGTCTCCGAGGAATGATGTAAATAATGTTTAGAAATGGAAATTCGAATTTTAAAATGACTTTTCCTTTGTGTAAAATGGTGGTCAAAAGCAGGTTTGATAAACGAGTCCCACTTTGAAGGTGTTGCATCATTTTAGCCCTACCCTTGGCACACAAAGGGCTCCCCAATAGGACATGCATCCGAATTACTTAATTTTTACTAACTCGTGTTTTTTTCTCTTTTTTTTTCTTTCTTTTGGTCAGTAGTTAATCAAGAAAGGAATTTAAATAGGGTTTTTCCTAAATTCTCAGGTAATTGCAAACATAGTTACATGAAAAAGCCCCATTATTACACGATCAAGTAGCCGAGTTTTGAGAAATAGTGTAAACATGAGTACACATCCTGAATTATCCGATAGGCTTGTAACGACATCATCAACTAACTTGGCAAATCTGGGAGCTCAACTAAGTGAGGTATTGAATAAATTTAATGAGTTAAGCATGGAGATGACCGCACAACGGCGCGTGATTAATTCGTTGGTTGCCGGTAGTAACGGCGGTGTCCAACCTGATCCCCTACCTGCCGATTAAACTGAACCTCAACCACTGTCCTTACATTATATTCAAATATCTTTTGCTTCACATGTCATAAATCCACCTGAGGAAGTTTTCACTTATCCCACTCACGGCCTACCACACACCTACGCACCCAACATCCAAATCAATCCTTCTCACCCTCAAATTCCTCTAAATTATTCACCTATTAGTCTGAACAAGAAACTGAATCACACTTGAAAAGCTAAATGAAGATTACACAACTAAGAGTACAAATCTTCTTTTTGGAGTATTCTTATACTTGAATCACTCAAGATCTGATGTAGACTTAATGTGTAAAATTTTTTTGAAGTAGTTGACTATTCTCAATTTATAGGAGACCAAAAAATTCTTCAATTAATGCTGTCAATGGATAGAAGGCAGCTGAAGAGTCAACTAGCCGTTAGTGGTGTCGGACATCCGGTACTCTGATTTTCTGCGTCCGAACGAAGATAGTGAGTTCAAGACATTTTCTTGAGATTCTTAGGACGTCCGGTCCTTCCACAATATACATCCGAAGGTAAGATGTAAACTTGCAAATCCTTCTTCATTTCTTTCGAACGTCCGGTGCTCTCAGTGTATTGCGTCCGAAGTACCGCAACGTTTGTCGGACGTCCGGTACTGAGGTATTGTGTGTCCGATCGAGGTCAGTGATCATAGAAGACTTGGCTTATTATCTTCGAACGTCCGAGTGTGAGTTCTTCATGCATCCGAAGTTACTCAATGGTTGTCGGCCGTCTGATATGGTCCTTTTGTGCGTCCGACAGTTATTTCAGCAATTTGTCAATCTTTGATCCTGTTTTGGCTTCAAGTCTTTGACCTTGTTTTTGTTTCAATTCCTGAAACAATCTCTTCAAAGAATATTAGCAACATCCAATTGTTTTGTAATCATCAAAAGTTATGGACTGAGATATACAATAAATAATAATAAAAAAACTAAAATTGAATTAAATAAAATTGAAATTTTGGTGTCTACAAATAAAAAAATTTTCAAATGTATTTCAGCTTTTTGATCAGGAAAATCAATGAATTGGATTTCGATATCATAAGAATTGTAGAGTTATATCTTAGTTTCAAAATGGTTAAGATTCATCTGAATCCGATACTTATAACTCAAGATATAACCAAAATACTAAGGTGTTTTGAACCTATCAAACTCTTATTCACTAATGGTGCACTCCATTTTACCATAGAAACCTGAATAGACATAGGAAAGTAAAGCAATAAAGATATAAAATAAGGCCATGAGTTTGGATCAAATAGAAATTTTTTTAAGCTAAAAAGCAAATGCATATTTTAACCAAACAAAAATTCTGTTAAGATTTGTTCCTAATTTAAAGATGATCTCTAAATCACAAATTAGGCCCAAGTCTTCTAGATATACCAACATATGAAAGAAAGAAGCACATGAAAATAAAAGCAATATAAAATGACTCAGATGGATGCAACTATTAACTAAGGTCGTACGCAAGTAGAAGTCAGCATGTAGAATCCTAGTTGAGAGCCAAAAAACTTCCAAATTATAGAAGCAAGCTAACTATGATAGAAAATATGATCCAAACTCTCCATATTTGGATTTGCGCAACAAAAATGGTGGGAAGGACCATGAAAACCAAGTCTAATCATAGCATTGGCAAGAGGAAATCTATTAGTAATTGATCAAACCGTGAAAAAATAGATTTTGAAACAATTACGGCTATGCCACATCTTGTTATAGACAATTGAATAATTTTGGGGTTGTCTAATTAAAAGATAAGTTGACAAAACAAGAACAAAAACTAATTGAAGGCTATTAACACTGTTATAAACTAGAACCGTGGAAACAATAATCCATGTCTTCACTACTCCATAACCACCCTCATTGGCAACCACCATTACTTGTCCAAATTTCCTCACTTCTTCATATTTAAGATCCTAGCCAAAAACCATTAATGGAAAAATTAGTGCTTGTACCAATAGGTATGTATATAATATAAACATAGATAATAGGGGACAAAAATAAAAGCAAAACCTTACCTCTCTGTACCATAAAGCTCTTCTACAACACCAGAGACTTCTATTTGCAAGCTATATGTATACAAAGAAAGATTAGAAATACAAGAAATATAGCTTATGCAATTTATCTTGGTAGTTACTAGAAGAAGAGAGTTTAGGAGTTTAACTATTTAAGGAGTTTGTCATGGTTTACGATGTGTGTCAAACCACTTAAATTAAAATTCCAACTCTAAAAACTTAAATTTAAGTATAGCTGTGAGTAGAATCGTTTTCTCAGGGACTGGATGACTTATTTCCTTTCGAGTAGTAGTTAACTAAGGGGTTTGGAGTATTAAAACTAAACAATCAACGAAATTAAAATAATCAAACGTAAGAAAATTAAATTCAAATCAATAATAAACAAGCTCTAACTAAAGAAATAACTTTGGAAGTGGTTCATACAATACTTATTGATGCAACAATTATTTCACTATTCATTAAAAAACAAGTTATAGTTGCCAAACATGCAATGACAACCAGCTTTTCCTTACCGTCTCGATAGTTAAAGTATGACCGTTAACTACTATCCTAACCAACAAATAACCCTAAATATGTCTGCAGAATTTAATTTCTTGATTGCATTAGAAACTATAAAAGATCTATTTTAATCAATAAACACACTATCAGAATTCATTTAAATTAGATCATATGTTTTCCTAACATAAAATCAATCATGCATGAATATTCGACAATAGAAAAGCAAAAGAAAAGAAAAGACGAAGAGAAAAGCTCTTCATTTGTGGTGTTGCTGCCGAGACTAGTAGTTTTATTCTCGGAACAAAAACGTTCCTTTTCCTCTCCCCTTTTCGTTGCTACTTACTAATCTACATAAAAAGAAAAAGAGAGTCCTACTCCTTATAGGAAAATAGTACCTATTTCCTAACTAGTTATCGCTTCCAAAAACCAAGGACTAGAATTTGCACCCACTGGCTAAGATATGATTAGAAATCAAATGGGAATGGGAAATTCTTTATCAGCTAGAATCCCGCGTCTCCGAACTTGGGTACTTAACTCAGGTGCACCCATGCTAAACTAGTTCATAGTCTTCTGGAAAATTGCCTCATTTTACCACTTTTTGTTCTACTTTTCTACAATTAACACCAATAACCAAATATGAGTAGAAATTACTAATTAATGCAATATTTGGCCAAAATCAAAGGAAAATATTCATAAATTTTATAGCAATTACTTACCCCATCAATTCCTCCCACACCTGAATTATGTTTTCTTCAAGCACGAGAACAACTAATCAAGCACTACTAAGTAATTGATTTCAAACAACGGCTATTACTCAAAATCATCTATTGTCAAGGTACAATTAAAATAAATGTCAAGTATTAGTGGCTAATCTCTAGAAAATATCTCTCCAATTAGCTTTTAAAACCAAGGACTCTTCCAATTCTTGGCTAACTAATCTAAAAGCATAAAATATTTAACCAGCATTCGTTAGCAAATGATTCGACTATTAAGCAAAATCTCAACATTAAAACTCATGAATCAGCAGGCTAACATAATCATTCACATTCTCTTTCATTCATATACACTTTTTCATTTTTTTCTTTTATTTTTTAAGATATTTCCCACACTTGATTTTTTTTAGGAGAAAATGTTTAGTCCTTAGATATTCAACTCTTTAACGCGAATTTCGACATCTACCAAATGAAAGAGTCTAGTTACTCAACTTTCATTGCTTAAAGATCACATACTCATAGTTATCGCTACTTTTTGATGCGAAAATTGACACTTTTGGTGAAAACCCCCAGTTACTAGATAGTGATAACCAGTGAAGTATAAACAAATACTTTTCACAAATAAGTAACAAAATAAAATTAAAGACAACATTAGTCCGCTTTACTTTCCAAACATGGAGAACTAAGATTAATAACTGAACCAATTTACATCAAAAATGTTAAAAAAATATTAACAATACCTAGAAAAGTTAACCAAATATTGTAAAAATCACAAAATCTTAAATATTCACCAGAGAGACACTCTTAGATCTTACCACATCATACTTAACAAATTAGCACATAAAACCTTAACAATAGTCAAATTTGAGAATCTAACTATTGTTTATCAAGGATAACTACAAAAATGCATAACAGGTGGGAAAAATTGTATAAAATTTTAAAAATAAATCAAATAAAAACTTTCAACAAAAATACATACACTTGCACTTTTTCAATATACTACCCCCGACCTAAATCTTATATTGTTCCAAATGTAAAAATAGAGAACAAAAGAAAAGGATTAATAGACAATGAAACTTCCCTGAATATGGAGGAGGGCATCATACTGTCAAGGATGTGGAACAAAAGTGGGGATAAAACCAATAGAATGAAAATAGTCACCAAATTCTTCAGTCATTTTAGACACGGGCACGCCTAAAACATACGGAGTCTTTTGGTCAAAAATTTTCAACTTGCCAATTTTAGCGTGACTCATAGACATGGGCACGTCTTGCTGAACAGTAGTCACGTCTTTAGAACTCATCAGCCAGTTAGGCGTGGATGCACTTTATCTAATAGTAGTTTTCTGTCCACTAAAACAATAAAATCAAAATCAAACACACAAAATACAAAAAACCTAAAATAAAAGTAACAAAAGTGAACTAAAACGAATTGGGTTGCCTCCTAATAAGTGCCTTTCTTTAATATTTTTAGCTAGACATTGCCATGTTTGTTCAAGGAAGATAAAATCATGTAACTCGTTTTTGTGTTTCATCCTCTATATAATTCTTATAACCTTGGTAAGTAGAATGATTCTTAAGCACACGAGTTACTTTCTTCCATTGACTAGTAGATTGTGCCAAACAAGTAAGTAATGATTTTAATCCTTCACTCACTCATCTGTCATGGACAATTTCCAATTCAAGATATTTAGCCATCGCAACTCCTAATTTATTCCTACCATGAAACTCAAAAACTTTTGGTATAACAAAGTCAATTTTCACTAATAGAAATTACAGAATAAGAGTTAGGAAAATATTGGCTAGGCAATAGAAAGGATGTCACCACAGTTGGGAATTGTTCACTGGATTCGTTCACTAAAGCGATTTGAGGTTACGATCTTATTTCTTCCTCTTCAACTTCCTTTTTAACTGCATTCTTAGATCCTTCTTTTTGAAACTCTCACAGTTCCCTGTCACTTATCAAGGTAATTACACTCCCATCTTTCTCAAGGTTGATAATGGTCTATGAGGGCAATTTTTACAAATTGGAGAAACCAATTGCCTCACTGTAGATGCCAATAAACATATTCGATCCTCCATTCTTCTAATTCTCATTTCTATCTCTTGTTGAAATTGATATGTGTTAGTAGTTAGTAATTCAACAATTTCTTCAAGAGACATACCTGACATAGATGATGGCTGTTACTGTTGATATTGATATTGAAAACTTATTGATCTTACTGCATAATTAAAGTTGGAGTTATCCTACCATCCTTAATCATACCTGTTTGAATAAGGGTCATACCACGTTTGAAACAGGGGTGAAAAATCTTCAAAAGTATTGATTAGGGCACTGAAGTCATCTTGAAATGCGGGGCACAAGTCGATTAGATGATTCGAGACATAATAAATTCCACAGGTTGCAATAGTCAATTTTTCTACATGAGAGGTCAGTGTATCTAAATGTTAATCATTAGAAGAGACACGAGCCTCATTAACTCTCATAGAAATAAAATCTAGTCTATCTTCAAAATATTGAATATTAGTAGCCATAAACTAATAAAAAAAGGAAAATAAAAATAAAAATTTGAAAAAAAATAAATCGAAATGGCACCAGTCCCCGACAACAGTGCCATAATTTAATGGGTGTCAAACCACCAAAATTAAAATTCAAATCTAAAAACTTAAATTTAAGTATAGCAGTGAGTAAGGTCGTCTTCTCAGGGACTGGATGATTTATTTTCTTTCGAATAGTAGTTAATTAGGGGATTTGGAGTATTAAAACTAAACAATCAACGTAAATAAAAATAACCAAATGTAAGCAAATTAAATTTAAATCATTAATAAACAAGCTGTAACCAAGAAAATAACTTTGGAAGTAGTTTATACAATGCTCATTGATGCAATAATTATTTCATCTATTCGTTAATAAACAGGTTATAGTTGCCAAACATGCAACAACAACCAACTTTTTCTTACCGTCTTGATAGTTAAGGCATGCCCATTAACTACTCTAACTAAAAAATAATTTTACATACGCCCATAGAATTTAATTTCTTGATTGCATTAGAAACTAGAAAAATCATGCTCTAATCAATAAACACACTACCATGGTTTATTTAAATTAGATCATATGTTTCTCTAACATGAAACCAATCACGCTAGTCGCTACTAATTTAAAATAATTCAACAATTACGGATTTAATTGTCCTAACTGGCATTAGTTTGTTAGGTTGAATTAAATATCCGGTCCTGATATTCAAATAACAAAACAACCATGAGAAATTAAATCAGAAAACTTACAAATACTAACGAATAAAAGAAACTAATAAAAATAATTAGATCTCACAGTTGTAGCTGAACCAAGTCCTTCGTTACCCCTTGACTAAAAAAAGAATTTATTTGCGCATCATCGGGAATAATTCAAGCAATTTCATTGACAAAAATTGCATGAACATTCGATAATAAAAAAGCAAATGAAAAGAAAAGACGAAGAGAAAAGCTCTTCGTTTGTGGTATTGCTGTCGAGACTATCAGTTTTATTCCCAAGAGCAAAAACGTTCCTTTTCCTCTCCCCTTTTCATTGCTACTTACTAATATATATAACAAGGAAAAGAGAGTCCTACTTCTTATAGGAAAATAGCACATAATTCCTAACTAGTTTATGCTGCCAAAAGCCAAGGACTGGAATCTACACCTCCTGGCTAAGATACAATTAGAAATCAAATGGGAATAGGAAACTTCTTTATCAGCTGGAATCCTGCATTTCTGGACTTGGGTACTTAACTCAGGCGCGCCCATGTTAAACTGGTTCATAGTCTTCTGGAAAATTGCCTCCTTTTTACCACTTTTTGCTCCACTTTTCTACAATTAATACCAATAACCAAAGATGAGTAGAATCTACCAATTAATACAACATTTGATCAAAATCAAGGGAAAATATTCATAAATTTCATAGCAATTATGCACCCCATTAGTTCAAAAGTTTGAGAAAAAGAGTCATGTCAAGAGAAGGAATAGAAATAGATGTTGAAGAGGAAAAATTTAGCCACGGTTAAGAGGCAGCAACAATCATTAGCTAAAGGACGGGTGTAAAAAAAGGAATTATAATCATTTCTATCAAATAATATTTTCAGAATGATTCAAATATGCATTTAAGTCCCTCCCTAACTACTCAAAACTTAGTTCTTCAATGGAATCTAATAGAATTTTTCAGTGGAATCTAATAGAATCGCTAAATGGAAGGGAACCAAAGTTGCTTGATTGGGACTATATTGACACTTCTTTGAAGGGATTAAATTAAATTCCTTGCCAATTGTTAGGGCCAAAATGACATTAATTATAAAACATGGTACTTAGGTTTAATTGTATTTTGCACTACTCAACTATTTTAAGATCGCACCTTACATCCTCAATTTTTAATTGCAGCAATTACCCTTAACTTCTAATTTTTTGCATAATTTTAAACTATATTGACACTGGTGGTGGAAAAAAAGTTTTCCCTCCTAAAAGTGAGAGTTTCTCTCTCTGGGTAAGAGTGTGAGTCTCTCTTTTTTGAGAGTTCAAAACTTTTCAAAATTTTCGCAAATTCTCATACTCAATCCCAAGAATCAGACAATGAACAAAAACTTTAATGCCTTGATGAAGTTAAGAAGATCGGTCTGTAAGAAGTAAAATAGCAAAAGCCGAGCATTTTGGAAAGATTCTAGCTCCCCATTAGAGGGACAAGTTCACAACTAAGTTTCCAGCAGAATGTCGAAAAATGACTGCAAGCAGAAGGTAGCTTGGTGAATCTGGTCCAAGGAAACAGACTCCATGGAAGAAGTTAGGGTGATGACAGGTATCTTCATAGCCATATATTCCATGGTTCAATCTTGCATTTTTTACTTGTATTAAAGGTTTTGGGGTTGTCCCTACCAGTTTCTCTTTTTCAGAAAATTTTTTTAAAAAAAATAGAAAAAAAGAAAAAGAATTTTCTTATTCTTGAGAAATATGGTAAAAAACAGTGAGAGGTCATCTTTTTCTGTTTGAACGACCTTGTCTGCCTAGGTAGAACTCTTTTCTGCTTTTTTGGCCTTGGTCGACTTGTCTTGTTCTCAGTAGTGATAGTAGGGGTTTATTTAGAATCCGGTTAGACCCCATGGCGGAGGAACTAGCAGATGCGATAAGGAAGTTTGCTCTTTCAGACAAAGAACTAGAAGGTACTGATCTTGGAGGGGAAAAGATAGACAGAGGTATTCAAGAATGTCAGTTAAGCTTAGTGGGGAGAATAAAAGGTGAAAAAGTGGTTAATTTTGTTGGAGTTAAGAACTTTGTGAACTCAGCTTGGGGTATCCAAGGAATCTTAGGATCATAGAGCTGGGTCCAAATATGTTTCAGTTTTATGTACCAAGTAGGGAGGATAGAGATTGGATAGTAGGGGAAGGACCTTGGGTCATGGACAACCAAATTTTGGTGATGAAATACTGGTTTGAAGGTATAGAGGATGACACATCTGCTTTTGATCTAGCACCCCTTTGGGTTCAAGTCTGGAATCTACCTGTGCACTGGATAACAAAAGAAGCAGGATGGAAAATTGGAGCTGTATTTCATGAAGTAAAGGATGTTTCCGTGCCTCAAGTAGGAGGAAAGAAAGGTAGACATCTAAAGTTATTGGTGGTACTGGATACCTCCCTACCTCTCTTAGAGGGAACGACAGTTAAAGTTAATGGAATCCTGAAATGGTTGAACTTCAAATTTGAGAGATGCCCAGACTTCTGTTACAAGTGTGGAGTGATTGGACATGGAGAAAAGAAATGCAAGGCATTAATACAGGTAAGCAAAGGGAAGCAGGAACACCAGTATGGCCCATGGATGAGAGCCAATACAGGAAAAGCCTCACCACAAAAGGAACAACAGAATAAGTACAACTCTGAGATGAATTTTTGGGGCTTTAAAGATGGAGAGATGGTACGGTTAAATCCTAAGGCAAAGGAGAATATGGAACATGGTCATAAGGACTTTATGCCAGGGAGGAAGGAAGATATTATGAAGAGTAATGATGGAAAAATGACAGACAAGGAGAAGTCCAAAAAGGATGAAATTTATGAGGTTCAGCAACTAAGAGGTGAGGCTACCTGCAACGAATTGGAAAGACAAAGCTTAACTCTAAATAGCAGGAACAGTCAGAAGGAGAGTTCTACCACAGAAGCTACAGAAACCCTCCTTGGGGAAAAAAGTAAATGTGTCTTAGAGGAAGCAAGAATGTGTATCCCAGAGGAGGTAGAGAAAAATGGTAAGAATAAGGGTGAATTGGAAAGAAATGGACTTGAGCAAATAGCACAGGAGCTAATGCAAGTCACAGTAGTGGAGGATGATTCTGGCAGTCCTGAAATAGCATTAATGCTAATTGATCTAGGAAGTTCTGATATGGGTACAAAGGCTGCCCAGAAACATAACAAGAAAATGAAGAAGCAATTGAGATCTCCCAAAATCTCTAGACAGCCTTTGAGAGATATAAGTGGGAACAGGATATTGGCTCTTCAACAAGGAAAAGGGAAACTTAACTTGGTAGATGAGGAAATGGTGGAAGTGCAGGTAACTGTGATTGTCCCCAAGAGAAACAAATTGAGAGATGGGGAAGTGAATCTGAGAGAGAAAGAAGAGGGGGAAGGGGCCAACCTTAACTGGCCCCTCAAGTTTCAATGAAGGTTTTGGTGTAGAACTGCCAAGGAGCAGGGAGCCCCTTGACAGTTCCCCAGTTGAGAGAGGCTAATAACCTACTCTCCCCAAATATAATATTTCTGAGTGAAACCAAAAATAGGCTTAATTACATGAGAAAGGTCCAAAAAATTCTGAGGTTTGAGGAAAGTGTGATTGTGGAAGCTATGGATAGGAAAGAAGGCATGGCTTTGTTTTGGAATAATGATATTGAGGTCAGGGAAGTAGTTACAACTGCTCTCACTATAGAGGCACTGGTTTTTGACCCGGACTTGCAGATTGAGTGGTGGTTTATTGGTGTATATATGAGCTGTGATGCTAGTATTAGGAAACAACAGTGGAAAGTCTTGACTGCGAGACAACAATTGTGGGGTGATAAATGGCTTCTAGCAGGGGACTTCAATGACATACTCACTAATGAAGAGAAGTGGGGAGGAAAAGCAAGAGCAGAGAGGAGTTTCAAGGATTTTAACAGCTTTATTGAAAATAACAATCTTGTGGATATAGGTTTTACTGGTAATCCCTGGACATGGAGCAACAATTGGGAAGGTGAGGGGGAGATAAGGCAAAGACTGGACAGAGGATTGAGCACCATTAACTGGTGCCAATATTTTGACAAGGCCAAATGTGAACACGTGGAAACTATTGGGTCAGACCACAACATGCTGCTCATAGACAATTGGCCTAGAATAGAAAAAAAAAAGATCAAGATTCTTTTTTGATAAGAGATGGCTCAAGAGGGAAGGGATCAGTCAAGTGGTTGAGCAAGCTTGGAAACAAATAGTGGAAGGAAATAGGATGTATAGGATTACAAGGCAGGTTGCTAACTGCAAAGTGGCTCTACTCAAATGGAAGAACAACTTCATAGGAAACTCTTTCCTAAGAATCAATCAAGTGAAGCAACAGACTAAGGAGATCAAGGACTCTAAGGAATCAGGTGTTAAGGATAAAATTTCAGAATTAAAAAATCAGTTGAAAGAGGTCTACACTGAAGAAGAGCAGTTTTGGGCTAAAAAAGCAAGGATTGATTGGCTGAGAGAAGGGGATAAGAACACAAAATTTTTCCATGCTTGTGTGAAGGGGAGAAGAAGGCGAAATAGGATGCTTAACATACAAAGAGAGGATGGATCTTGGACAAAAAGTGAAGAGCAGCTGGGAAAGGAAGTAGCTGACTACTATAGAGCCCTTTTTGCTAGTTCTGGTAGTGAGGGTCTGGGTGAGATTCTAATTTATACCTACCACAATCATTACTGAGATGAATGCAAGGCTAACTAAGGAAGTAGAGGAGATGGAAATTAAATCTGCTCTTTTTTCCATGAATCCAAATAAGGTACCAAGCCAAGATGGCATGAATCCCTTGTTCTTTCAAAAATTTTGGCATGTTGTGAAAACAGATTTAATTGCTACCATTAGGCATTTTTTTTATTCTAGCAACATGCCTAAATCTTGGAATCATACTGTCATTTCCCTCATCCCAAAAATCCAGAATCCCACTAATTTGAAGAGCTATAGGCCAATTAGTCTCTGTAATGTTGTGTACAAAGTGATTTAAAAAATATTGGCCAATAGACTCAAGAAAGTTTTAAGTCATTGCATTAGCAAAACTCAGGCAGCTTTCATCCCTGGCAGACAAATTCTTACAATGTCATTCTATCTCATGAATATTTGCATTTCATGAATAATAAGAAACAAGGACAAAATGGCTTTATGGTTGTGAAGTTAGACATGTCAAAGGCCTACGATAGAGTGGAGTGGAAATTCCTTGATGCCATGATGGAAAAGATGGGTTACTGTACAATCTGGAGGAAGTGGATATGGAGCTGCCTCTCCTCAGTTACATACTCTTTCAATATTAATGGAGTACCAAAAGAATTTGTAATCCCAGAAAGAGGAATAAGACAAGGTGACCCACTGTCACCTTATCTTTTCCTATTGTGTTCAGAAGGTTTCTCCAACTTATTGAAGCAGGCTGAAGGAGATAAAAGGATTACAGGGATGAAGATAAGCAGAAATGGGCCAAGATTGACTCATTTATTCTTTGCTAATGATTCATTGATCTTCTGTAATGCTGACAAAGAGGAAGCCCGTGAACTTGTTCAAATTTTGAGGAAGTATGAGAAGGGGTTTGGTCAATCCATAAATCTAGAAAAGTCCTCAGTTTTTTTCAGTAGCAATGTCAGTCATCAGAGGAAAGGGGAAGTGAGACAAAGCCTAGGCACAAACCAGGTGGCTACTCAAGGAAAATATCTGGGGCTCCCTATGGTGATAACAATATCTAAACAGCAAGTTTTTGGCTTTATTAAGGACAATATCAGTAAAAGAATGAAGAGCTGGAAAAACAAGCTGCTCAGCCAAGGAGGGAAGGAAGTATTATTGAAGGCAGTTTCCATGGCAATGCCAGTGTATACAATGTCCTGCTTTAAACTTCCAAACACATGTGCAAAGAAGTGACCTCCATTTTTGCTAAATATTGGTGGGGAGAAGCTGAAGGGAGAAATAAGATGCACTGGTGCTTGTGGGGAAGATTGACTATGGAGAAAAAAGAGGGAGGATTAGGCTTCAAGGATTTGCAGAATTTCAACAAAGCCTTGCTGGCTAAACAGGTTTGGAGGTTGATTTCCAAACCAAATCTCTTAGTCAGCAAGGTCTTGAGGGCAAATTATTTTCATAGGGACTCAATCTTCAAGTGCAAAGTCCCTAAGTGTGCTTCCTGGATCTGGCAAAGTCTGATGAACGTGAGAGAATTGGTGCAAAATGGAACTAGAAAGAAGATAGGCAATGGCAAGGCAACAATCATTTGGGAGGATAACTGGATCCCTGGTAATGAGGATGGAAAAGTCACCTCAGTAATGCCTCAGAACTGCAATATCAGAAGAGTAGCTGAGTTGATCAGTGGATTTAGGTGGAATAAACCATTAGTGTTTAGAACTTTCAATCAAAAAGATACGGAGGAAATCTTGGATATCCCTATCAGTATCTCAGGAAGGGAAGACAGTAACTACTGGTTACATAGTGGTCATGGAAGCTACACGGTCAACTCAGAATACAAGGCACTGTGCAGAGAAAGAACTCAATCCAGGGGAAGAAGAAATAATGAAGCAGAAACAAGTTCAGTAAATTCCAAAGGGAAACAATGGAAGTGGCTGTGGAAATTGAAGGTCAAAAGCAAGTTAAAACACTTCATCTGGAGGAGCCTAAATGGTCTATTACCAGTTAACGGCCTGGTGTTCAAAAGAACACACCAGGGGGATCCAATCTGTGATGGATGTGGAGAAAAGGAAGAGTCAATTGAACATATGTTTTTTCATTGCAGCAGAGCTCAAGAGGTTTGGAAGATGGCTCCAGTACAGTGGGATGGCTTAACTGAACAGACAGGAAATTTCATAACTTGGTGGACTGCTATGTTGGATGCCATATGTAGGACAGAGGGCAGGGAACATATAGAGCTAACTATGAACATACTATGGGAAATATGGAAAAGGAGAAATGAATGGAAGTCCAATGCAAAACGTAGACATACTTGGAAAATAGTTAAAAAGGCTCAACAGGAATGGCAAGAGCAAGCAACAGCTTGGAGTAAGGAGAAAATGACCCCTGAGGATGCTGAAAGAGATGAAGAGAAAGTAGAACCAGAGGAGGTAGGATGTGATGAAATACAGATCAGAATCTCAACTCAAGTGCAAAAACCAACTAATAGAATTGGCACAGGGATTATGGCAACTAACTTCAACCACCAGCTGGTGGCAGCCTGGGCACTCATTGACAGGAAAGCAGGGAATCAGTTGCAGAATATTGTTGAAGCTGTGAAGATGGCCATTATAAAGGCCAAACAATAGCAATGGCAGAATATTACAGTCTATGTGCCCAGCTCTCAGCTGTTGAAAGGGTTAACGGAAGGGATAGCCAAGGATATCAAAATGGCTACTTTGACTGATGATATTAACAATCTCAGAGCTTTATTCCAGAAACTCTTTTTGTTTAGATAGGAGATTAGATTCCAGATGTCAATTGATTAGTGATTATGCTTTAGGCATATTTCAAGATGAGGAATGGATCAATCCTCAATGTGTCTAACACTTTTGTATAGTACTACTTGAGCCTTTGCTTATACAAGTGTACATCCTTTTGCCAATCAATACAAAAACTACCGTTGCTGAAAAAAAAAAAGACCCTGGTGGAAAACAATAGTCCTATGACTATGAACCCTCATTTTCATAGTTAACTTTAAAAAATACCCCACAGGATTCAAGATTATAGAAAAACCTATCCGTTCTCCCCCTCTCTTTAACATCTATTAGAATTACCCTATATCTTCATATCTCTTAGAAGCTCATAATAACTAGACTCCTTTTCAAAGAAAACCACAAAAGAAAAGAGAAGTGATTGGACTAATAGCCACTAATCTTAAGCGGATCCAAGATCGATTCGAGGGCTAGAGTATGCATCTGACTTGACTAGGGGTTGAAGATCTAATAAGGTGCTACTACGATCAAAGAAGGAAAGTTGGATAGTGATCCTAGACGAAGAGATAATAGTGATGATGGTGGTAGTTAGTGGGATTTTGAGGCGGAGGAGATTGGTGAAAATCATGTGGAAATGGTGATTTCTTAGGGTTTTTGAGGGTGAAGTCCAACAAGGTGAAATCCATTCTCTATTCTTTTACAAGTTCAAAGGGACTCCAAGGTCTAATTGTAAATTTTTTTAACATGTTTCAAACTTATTTTAATCAAAGACCAAATTTCTTGTACATGGATTACAATGTTATAGGAATTTTGTGCAAGCTATATTGTTGCTCTTCCAGTTTTTTGGGGAAGCATTTTGTCAGGGTTGGTTTTGAGTTGATTGTCATTTCCTCTTTAACTCTGATAAGAACGTGATTTTGGGACAAAAACACCAAGGGATGAATAGGGTTTTCTCATGAATCAATAATGACTGAAATCTGTTTCTAATTGACAGAATTGGGTGAATTGTACTGCAAAAACTTTGTAAGTTAAAGATCGTTTAGTGCTGCAATTGAAAGTTGAGGTAGCAAAGTGCAATGTTAGAATAGCTAAAGGCTAGAAACTGCAGCTAACCCATTAAAAAAAGGAAAATGAAAAAAAAAAAAAACACGTAAGACTTCTAATTCTAACGGACCTACATACAACAGTTTTGAATTTTTTTTTTGGGTAGGTTATACAACAATTTTGATTTGTCGAAACTCAGTAGACAAATCCTCACTTCATCAATAATGGAGTCCTCTTCATCTTCTCTATCTTCCTCAGCTTCTCTATTCCCACCATTCTCTCCCTCCCTTTGGGGCTACATCATCTTATACATCCTCCGCCCCTTTCTCGCCATACTCTTTGCCCTCTCTGTATTACTTTTTGGTAACCATTTATCAATTGCACAATCTCCGTTTGCATAAATTCCTCAGAGAAGACATGTTGCTTGAAAAACGTTGATTGATAGTTATTTTCAGTGAGAATTTTGATGGATTTTTTGTTTTGTTTTGGGTAGGGTGGTTTTTGGCGTGGAAGCTGGTGCTTGTTCATGTCCCGTTGGTGCAAGAGATCTTTGGTTTGCGTAAAAAACCGGTCAAGGCCAAACCCGAGAATCGCCGGCGACTCACGAAGTTCTACAACAGCATTGATGCCCGAAATTCAGCTTCTTGATGGTAAAATTTTGATTTAGACAACTTCGATTGAGGTCATGATTTGTGATTATTATGTACTAATTGATTTTTGTGTTAGCACATAAAAATCGTGCACCAATTTACTAAGTCTAGTTAATTGTCATGCCACAATTTTGATTGAATTTCGACCTTTCATTCGTGCAAAGAAGTTCTACCACCATTTTTCTTCTAGTTTTTTAGTAAGAAAGAGAGATATTTTCCTTGTAATGGATTTTAAGGAGGGGGTTGAGCTAATATCGTTCAGGTAGACTGGCAAAATTTCAAGAGCGTGTTTGTCGTTGGTTGTGTTTTTCTGGCGTTGTAGAAGGTCAATGGAAGGTTAGAGCTGCCTAAGATTGTAATTGGTATGAGTTAAGGTGCTCTTTCTGATGGGTATTGCGTGATTTATTTATGGTTTAAAGATTGATCTTTTGTAAGATATTCATCATCGTTAGAAGTTCAAACGCAAATTGTGGGTGATTCTAGAATAATTTCCACTTTTTTGTTTCACAGTGGGCTTCTGGGATACTCCACTGACTGATCATTGTGAGTTCTATCTCACAGATTGCAGCATCCAGGTCATCATTTGCATTGGTAGGTTCTATTAGAAATTAGTGGGAGGAGAATTCTTAATGTTAGGCAAGAGAGTTTTGTCCTATGGTTCTAAATTTTTTTTACGTGTAATGACATACAGGGTCCACTTGTGCAACTTGTGCATGAGAAAAAGAAGAGCTTTCTTTGAAAGAGATTGCTGTAGTTTATGGTTTAGAAAGTAAATAAGTTGATAAATACTTGTAAAGGAATATATTAAAGTTGGATAGAAAATTGTTAGAAAATTTAGAAGGAAGGCAATTGATACTGTACCTTTTGATAAGATCTTAGTGCCAGGGGAAGAGCTTTTATCAAGGTTTCTGGCCAAGGTTGCTGAGTTTCGATTCTGGTGAGGAAGTTATCAGGCAAAAGTACTTCTGGGAAGTTTTCTCCATTGTATGCTTGATTCTATAAGAAATTTTAGCAGGTCTTCAATTGAAGGAGCAATGAATTTATGGGAGCTTCTACAGTACATTTTAGGTATCATACCCAAACTTTTTAATTAATCGGACGATATTTAGGAACATTATTGGTTGTTAGATTTGATAAAGTACAATAACAGGATGATGTAGACTAAAGCATATAATCCTCATAATTGTAAACTGGTTCCGGTCCAGATTTCCTGTTCCTTTGAGTTTGAACTTGGGCAATCTCCTCCATCGTATATCCCAGAGTGCCACTGTGATTATCTTCTGCTCTCTTTTAATCCTTGTTCAGATGTTGTAATTAGCCAAAATTTGTTTTCATATGAAGTTTCTCAATCCCATTGTCTTGTTTCCTCTTTCCTTCTTAGTATTCTACTGGTGTATTGATATGTATTGATTCACTCCTCTAGTTTTAGTTTTTAGTTTGGGATTTGGTACTGTGATCCCCATTTTTTTTTCCATTTGAGTACTTCATTCTGTTTTGATCTCATGTTGTAATTTGAATTTGTTGATAGTTTTGTAAGTTTTGTATGCCACTTCTTTGAATTGTAAGGCATGTAATTTGTCCACTGATTGAATAATTAGTGGTTGTACCATTTTCCATTAATGATTTGAAAAATGAAAGATCATTTCAGTTTTGGGTTAAATTCTTAGTCAATTCAGTTTGATATTCTTGTTTTTCTGACAACTAAGATTTGACATTGCTGAATTATCTGCTTTCAAGTAACAGGAGTGTATTTGATCACATGCTATTGATTTGTTCATCAACCTTTTTTTTTTTTTGGTTGTTATTGCTTGCCCTTTAGCTCCTTTTCTTCCTTCGCTGCCTAGCCAACCAATCTTTCTCTCTGAGATGTCCTTGTTAGAACAGTATCTTACAATTTAACTTTGATGCAAATGATGAGCTCAATATGCCGGTAGAGGGGCTTATATAAGAATTAGCTTAGTAGTCAACTTGGAATTAACAGCTTATTTAAGTTTTAGACTTCATGTGATTGATACGCATAAATTTTCTTTTGGGCCGACAACCCTTTTTTTTGTTTTGGGGGGGGGGGGGGGGGGTGGGACTTGGTAGTTCCAATGCTTTGGTGCTGGAGTCGGACTGAGTGATATACAGTGGTGGCATATTGGATTTTGGGTTTGTGATGTTTTGAGACTAAGGCAATTTGTGTGAATGCAGGGAGAATAGCGTTATTTTTCCACTTGTTTATAGCATACTGTTGTATGCAATAATAGTGTGATTTTTTTTTTGGCTTACATTCTGATCGATTTTAATTGCGTATATGCAATTTTCTATTGGATCAGAAACTTAATTATGTATCCTTGTTCACCATTGAAATCTTCTGTGTTTTGGTGTTTACAAAGAGTCGTTACCTCAATTTATACAAGCAAATTTCATTACTTTGGTTAGCGCTGAAAAAACTGCCATTTATTCATCATAACAAGTTGGATTAGCTGAAATTTGTTTCCTCCCTCCTCTCCTTGAGTAAAACTACTGGCTTGTATTCTTATTATATTTTCTTTCCACTTGGATGCATATCGTTTTTGTCTTGTATTCTTGATTTCTATCCAAGTACGACTTTCTGACTGTTTATGGTTGTCGATCAAACGATCAAACATGTTCAACCCTATTTGTGTGATTTTTGCAGGTTCTTATCCAAGATTATAGCAGTGAAATGTATTCATGAACAGAACTGTTGATTGTGGACTTCCATTGTTCCTCTCATTGAATTGATCATTGACTCAGACAACTAATGTTAGTTTGATGAGTGCCATCAGGAAGGTGATTTCTTTGTGCTGTAAAAATTTCAACAGTGGCTTTGGATCATCCTTACTTCAGCGTTGTTTTAATGCAGATTTATCCATAGAACTATTATGGTGATACTCTGTCCGAGTGGTACCCATGTTAATTGTAAAATTGTAGGCCCAATGCTCAATGTTGTGTTCCATTTAAACTCACATATTCTTCGAATTTTTAATTAGCCCCTTCTGTCCGCAGCTACAATGTAATTGCTTATGTTTCTGCAATGAATTTCTTTCTAGTATTTGGATTTTATCTTAAGCTTTCCTGCTGTGGTCCTTTTGCTTTTCATGCATGATGTGATTTTGTTTGTTAGTTGGTAATTTTTTACACTTGTAACCCTAGTAGCTGGAAACTTAATCTTGCATCGTATGAAAGTAGCATATTTTGCTGCCTTATTATTTCTAGGGATAATTTCAGAAACCTCCCCTGAGGTTTCTGACACTTTCACTGACATCCCCTGAGGTTCTCAAAATTTCACTTACCTCCCTTGCTTTTGATTTTGTGGTAACAATCCAGTCCAAATCAGATTAAAATATTATTTTCATGTGTGAGAAGGTATTTTTATTCCATAGCTACCCTTTGCAGAAGTTGTATTAGTAGAAGATTCAAAGAAGAATAAATGATTTGGACTAATTAGTAAAGTTGAGGGGGGGTAAGTGCAATACAAAAAATTGCATGCACCAGATGTGCCATGCAACAGTTATTTGGCAGATTTTGCAACGGCTAGCTGCAAATTGCAACGGCCAGAAGGTTTGCTGTTTCAGTAGCAATAGCATATAAAGCAAAGCAACTTAACTACCTCTGAGGTTTCAAGCTATTAACATTCTTTGCTACTAATTTGGAGTGATAACAAGTGCATTTGCTGTGCTACAATTAGAGCTCTGAGTAAAAAGTTTTAGCTGCAACCATGGCCTCTTCAAGCCATAGGGGAGAATCATGGAATTCACCTACATCTTTCTCCATTAAAAACAGGTTTTGCCGCTGTAATCGCAAAGCAACCGTAATGATATCAGAGAGTGAAAGGAATCCAGACAAGTTGTATTTCTATTGAGAAATTTCCAACTTTGTGATGAATTTTAAAAAAAATCTACAAAAGGGGTGATTTTGGGTTTAATTTCCGTCAGGGGGGTCTTCGCATTTGTGAATTTCACAAATGCGAGCTTACAAGAGCTCGCATTCGTGGAATGCGAGCTCTGGTTATTGAGCTCGCATTCCACGAATGCGAGCTCTTCTCAATTTTTTTTTTCCTTTTTTAAGAGCTAGGGAATTATTTCTAGGAAGCAAATGCGAGCTCTTATCTTTTTTATTTTGGTATTTTTTGAGAGGTAGGGAATTATTTGCAGAAAGCTTCTAATTTTTGTTTTAAAAAATGTTGCAA
Organism: Coffea eugenioides; assembly: GCF_003713205.1. NCBI lineage: Eukaryota > Viridiplantae > Streptophyta > Magnoliopsida > Gentianales > Rubiaceae > Coffea > Coffea eugenioides. The sequence continues at coordinate 632,871 of NW_020864187.1, forward strand.
ATATTTAAAATTTTGCAAATAGCTCGCATTTGTTAAATTTGACCTGCAAAAATTGTATTTAACTTTTTTGTTAGATTTCGCATTTATAAGTATGACTTGTAGAAAATTAGATTCAAATTTAGATGTATTAGGGTTTTAAAAATATTATATAAGTGATAAAAATTTTATAAATTGTAAAAATAAAATCAAACTGCTTGGATAATTAAATGTTATATTTGCATAAGAAATAATACAATAATCATAATAATGATAATACAATAATATTGGTGTAATAAAACTGCCATTAATTTAAATATTTACTTATAATGCCCAAAGAGCCTAATTACCAATTTTTTCTTCTCGCGCTCAAATATAACATTAACCCGCATGCGAGCTAACCTTGAAATAGAAAAAACACAGAATCCCGCTTGCGGGTTTCAGGAGTATTCGGATATTCTCATATGCACCTATGCAAATCGAACCAACCGGATATCTTATCCGTATCCCATTTTTTTAAATAAAAATCTTATAAATTTGAAAAATAAAATCAAATTTAGATGTATTAGGGTTTTAAAAATATTATATAAGTGATAAAAATTTTATAAATTGTAAAAATAAAATCAAACTGCTTGGATAATTAAATGTTATATTTGCATAAGAAATAATACAATAATCATAATAATGATAATACAATAATATTGGTGTAATAAAACTGCCATTAATTTAAATATTTACTTATAATGCCCAAAGAGCCTAATTACCAATTTTTTCTTCTCGCGCTCAAATATAACATTAACCCGCATGCGAGCTAACCTTGAAATAGAAAAAACACAGAATCCCGCTTGCGGGTTTCAACGTTATTCTGCGCTTCGTGTGTTTGCTTTTGTTTTGCTTTTGTCTTTTTTTTTCGAAATGGAGGGTTGGCGGTGGAGCTTAGTAACAATTAATTCTTCACTTTGTTGCCGCTACTCCAGTGCATATTAGGACCACTGGTTTGATCACAATTTCCTTTCCATTTTTGTTCTTGTTATTTCCTCTGTTTCTTTTCCTATATCCAGAATGTCGTATAAGACCACATATAAGTGATCTTATATGTGATCTTGTTATTTCCTCTTGTCAAATCACACCAGGCACAAAAAATGGCGCCAATATTGCAGCTCAATTGGCGCCTTACTCCCAAAATGACTGGATTAATTCATGTATCAGGAATCAAGTTTCTATTATTGTTGTTAAGCTTAATTAATCATATCAGATGCCATTATGTAACTAAACGGTAGTAATTAACCCCAACTACTTGGGATATATCTGTAATTTTGGCCCTGATGACGTCAGAAAAGGGGCCCAATTTTTTATCAAGGGAGGTAAGTGAAATTTTGAGAACCTCAGGGGATGTCAGTGAAAGTGTCAGAAACCTCAGGGGAGGTTTCTGAAATTATCCCTTATTTCTAACAACATGCCTAATGAGCGATGAAAGAACCATCTTGCTTTAGGAAACATTCCTAAATTTTAACAGCCCGCTTCAGCATTCCTTCTGTTAATTGGCTATGTACATTTTCTGGACTCCTTGATGCTCTGACAAATAATTTGGTTATGATCCACAGCAAGAATATGGATGGCTAAATGTTCCTAAGTTTTATTTGACAAAAGAAAAGTAATCTTTACTTGTTCAAATCTAGAAACTATTCTTAAGTTAAATTGAACCAAATTCCATCCTATGCGTGGATTAGATTAGTATTGTTTGTTTCCTCAGTACTTCATTTAATATTTGATAGTATAAGTACCATTACGTATATAGTACATATATTATATTGGACAGTACTGCAGTACTAGTGCTATATCTGTACATTTTTAAAATTTTAAATAATGTTAAAACTATAACTTATAGTATTAATCCTAGACTGGAGAATGTGTGTCTATATATATATATATATATATGAGTTTATTGGGAGGGTCGTTTACCCAAAAAAAAAGTACTAATGCTGTGTGTCTATATATATATATATTTTTGGGTAAACGACCCTCCCAATAAACTCATATATATATATATATATATATATATATAGACACACAGCATTAGTACTTTTTTTTTGGGTAAACGACCCTCCCAATAAACTCAAACGTAGACATAAAACAAAAAGACCAAATCATCAACAAAGAGTTATGAGTCGACGACCACACCAACAAAAACCAAATCAACAACCAGCAACAAGGTAATTTCAGCATCTAAGTAGACAATATTCCAAGTGATTTCAGCAAAGATTCAAATCTCCACACAGTGGCATCCAGTCAATTCCTATGTCAATCAAGAAATCAACCTCCTTCAAACGCATTTGCCATCACCCTCGCATGGTTCCTTGGGAATTTTAAGCCGGCAAAGGATGACCGTCCTATCACCCCCAGCAGCACGATCAGACACACACGCTTGGAATTCCCGCACATCACCAGTATTGAAATCCTTGGCTACAAAGGTCAAATAGAGCTTGACGGCCCCAGATACAGTGTGAATGCAATTCAAAATCTTGCCTGCTCTAAAGCCAGTTTGATTTTTCTCGTTAAAGTGAATAATAGCGCAGTATTAACCCTGTTCTTAACACATCTGTAGAAATAGCCATCAGTCTTAAAGTCTTCAAGACAGTTAAAAAACTGATACAGAAGACAGAAAGGGACCAAAAGCTCCCTACTAGAAGAGATGAAAAAATGGAGAACGCCTCTTGGTGATGAGGGAGTAGACATTATTGATGATCAGAGTTTAGACAAGAGATTTGGGAAAAAGAATTTGTTACAAAACTGTTCGATGATATTCCCTTGGCACTACTGATCCTTTATACTAGTAGAGAGGCAGTGGAAGGAAAGTTAGTTATAACTAACTCCACTTGCCATTCCTTGCTATTTCTGGTGCCATGCATGTGATCAGCATGTAATCTTTCCATGCATGGCCTTACTATTTTTGTTAATTGGTTACATACCATCTAAACAGAAAAACAAATGCAGAAGAAGATAACAAAGTTACTAAAAATGCCCAAAATGCCCATGATCAATATTTGTGTGCGTAACAAATGCTCCCTCCAGAGAAAGTCCTTGTCCTCAAGGACTAAAGGTGGGGAACTTCTGTTTTAAGTCATGCAAGAACTCCCACGTTGCATCCTCTGGAAATGAATTACTCCATTGGACCAAAACCTGAGTTGCTGCCTGATTCCCTCTCTTCGCGATGCGCCTATCCAGAAGAGCAACTGGCTCGATCAGCAGTTGACCTTGATTGTTGATTGCAGCTAGTAAATGGGGTGTGACAGTCTGAGATCCTATCTTCTTTTTCAATAATGAGACATGGAAGGTTGGATGGATGCGTGCATGACCAGGGAGTTGCAATTTGTAGGCCACTTTCCCTACTCTTTCTATGACTGGAAAAGGTCCAAAATACCTTGGAGCAAGCTTCTGACAACTGGATGATTTGAGGGAGTGTTGTTTATATGGGTGTAATTTGACATAAACCATGTCCCCAACTGTGAATTCTTTGTCAGACCTACGGGCATCAGCAATTTGCTTCATGCGATGTTGAGCCTTCTGAAGGTTGTGCTTAAGGAGGTGCAGTACCTTTTCCCTTGTAGCCAAGCTTCTATCCACGGCCTCTACCACAGACGAACCAGGAAGATAAGGAACATGGAGAGGGGGTAGCTGTGAGAACCCAGATTTGCCCTAATATTTTCCTAGGGTTTTTTCCCCTTAAATTTCATGTTTTCTGCATTTTCTGGCCTAGGAATATTTTCTTGGTGGATTTTATGAGCAATTATGGTTTTTAGATACTTTTTCTAGTATTGGAGAATTTTTAGAAAATTAAGAATATATATTGGACGTGGGACCCACGAGTGCGAAAAGTTCGGGAAAATTCGGCCAATACGGTTAAGTTTCGGATACTGTGAAAAATTTATCGGGTGTTTAGAGATAAGTAGAGTGGGTGAAATGATTGATGTGAGAGGTAAAAGAAAAGATAGGATTGCATTTATGAGAGTGACAAGTGTCACATAGTTATTGGATTTGACTTAAGAAAGACTATTCACTATTTTGACTTTTGACCCAAGGAAGTAAATATCTCAAAAATTCACAAAAAATTACCATTTTCTTACCTTGTGTTGGCCGGCTCTCTCTCTTGCAAGAAGGAAGGAAATTCTTCAACTTTCTAGCTTCCATTTCACTCAATCTTCCACAACTAATCACCTAGAATAGATTCTACTCCATAAAAACCTTTCTTCTAGTGCTAGTAAGTAGTTTGGTGGAGTTTGTTTGAAGAGCTAAGGTGTCCAACATCTCTCTCTCTCTTAATTTCTTGGTAAGTGATGCTTGAACACCCTACTACACCTAATGATGTTTATGTTATGCTTAGAAGTAGCTTGGGTGATGGTATATGTGATTTATTTCTTGGTTTGAAGTGATTTGGTTGAGTTTTTTATTTTTTGAGGAATTTTCTGGTTTCATATGATCTTGATGGTGTGGTTGTTTTTGATGGTTGGTAATAAGGGGCTTTGACTCTAGTGGGTGTGAATTGTTGATAAATGCAATCAATTTTGGGTTTGGAATGAAATGTGAAAAGTTAGGGTTCATGAACCCCTAATCTGTCCGAAATTTTAGGTCATAGATAGAGGCCGAATTGGACTTTGCTCAAAACATGAAAGTTGTAGGTATTGATGAGTATGAAGTGCCTGCAAAATTTCAGGGCATTTGGAGTAGTATAGAGTGAGTTATGCCGTTTTTACTGTTGCTTTTTTTGGTGAACAGAATGTCCGAACTGCGATAGTAATTGCCTGTTTTGACTGGAATTGGTTTGGATTTTGTTGTTGGTGTCTTCTGATGAAATGTAGCTTGATGTCTTATCTTTCATATTCCTTTGGAATCAATGCATTTGGACCTGTGTAGGCTGAGATAGACTGATTACAGTTTTGTGTGATTTGGGAACCTGCAATTACGGTTCTGGCTTGGTTTTCTGCATTTTTGACCTAGTTGTGCTAGGATTTGGACTGAGAGGCCTTCTTCATTGTCGTAGCCCTGTTTCATAGCTTCGAAACGGTGGGTCTTACACCCCCATCCGATAACCGTAGTGAATTTGACGCCATTACCGCATAATAAGGGCAAAACAGTTTTTCTATTCGGGGCCAAGGCTAGTGCTACTTCTAATTTCTGGTTTGCTTATGATGCTTGTTTATGTATATGAAACCCTATTGGGTTGTGATTAGTGTTGATTCATGACTCGTTATCGAGTCTTATGGTAATTGTTTACTTGTTCTAGGAGGAAACGGTGGTGCACGACGTTCGTTTAACGACGGTGCATGAAACATCATTTTATCGATTGGTGAGTATACTACTCACTTGGATTTATAATGTGGCTTTGCTCTATGTGATTGTGATGCCTTGAAGGCTTGTTTGACTATTGGAAATGATTAGGGTGAGGGTGTACTTAACCGCCCTCATTCCTTTTATTCTTGTGACCGATTGTTTACCGTTTTACTGTATTACTGTACTGCTATATGAATTCTTGGATTTCATTCATGGAAATTGTTTGGGTGTTGGTTGGACGAGTATCCAACCGCCCTACTGTACTGAGCTCGACCCCGTTGGCATTCAATTGAATCGAGCCAGCGAGGGTTTGGTCATGAAAATTGACTCGCCACGGGGACTGAAATGGGAATCTTGTGGTAATGAGACCCTTGGTTCCGGTGTACTCGATTATTACCAAAATGACTGAATGGTGTGCGGGCCCGGTTGGGGTATGATGGGTGGAAGGAATGGAAGTGAAGTGAAGTCTACGGTTTGGTACTTTTAACATTGACGGAGGGTCAATGAGGTTGGATCAAGAATGTAAGCGTGGAAATGGGCTCTTGAGAGCCGTCCGTATCCTTTTACCGAATTGTTTTGCTTCTTATTTGAATATTTGCAATGAACGATTATGCTTAAGTGATCTTGGTTGATTGTGTGATAGTTGCTCACTGAGCTTTAGCTCACACCATTCCATTTGTTTTCCTTACAGGAAAATAATCACTTTTGGAAGCTCATACTTGTTGGTTGCCAAATTGAGCCATGTATATGTCTATTTTGATAGCTCTTTGCATGAAACCCTAATGTATGTTGGGTTCATCTTTTGGATTGGCAAACCGAACCTTGTATGCCTATGATGAATAGTTTTTGACATGCCGATGTGGTTGTAAATGTTGAATGGCTATGTATTAAGGTTTGGTGGGATCTCGGATTCCACTATTCCAGGCATGAGTCATCGTTTTCATTTTTCTTATGATTTTGTTATTGTGGTTCTTGTGGCTTGTTCGAGCGCGCTTTTATTTTCCCGAAACGTTCTAGATCGCGTGTAACTGCCCGTAGTCCTGGTGAGAGTTGGGCAGGCAGTCCGCTAACCCCTTTGGTTCGCCTTAGGGGAAGGTGGGGCTGTCACAGTAGCTGCCCATAAACCACCTGAAAGGGAGTGATTTTTGTAGCTGAGTGGTAGTTCATGTTGTAGCAGAATTCAGCTAGGGGCAGCCAGGAATGCCATGTACGAGGCTGTTCACTTGTCATGCATCGCAGATACCCTTCCAAGCACCTATTTACCACCTCAGTTTGCCCATCTGACTGAGGGTGGTAGGAACTAGAAAAGTGTAGCTGGACCTTCAAGAGCTTGAATAGCTCTGTCCAAAATTGGCTGAGAAAGATCGAATCCCTGTCGCTCACGATGGTCTGAGGGAGTCCATGCAACTTAAAAATGTGATCCATGAAGGACTGAGCAACCTCTATTGCGGTGTAGGGGTGAGAGAAGGCGCAGAAGTGTGCATATTTGCTTAAACGATCTACTACCACCATAATGACTTGCCTTCCTTGAGATTTTGGGAGGCCTTCAATGAAATCCATCGAGATGTCTATCCATACTTTTGTAGGTATTGGCAAAGGCTGTAAAAGACCTGGATAAGCTGCTAAATATGCCTTATGCCTTTGGCAGATATCACAAGCAGTAACGAAATTGTAAACATCCTCGTGCATGTGTTTCCAATAAAATGTCCCCTTTAGTTTATGGTATGTCACCAGAACTCCAGAGTGTCCTCCAAAGGAACTTGTGTGCCAAAATTTTATTATTTTGTCCCTGAGCATTCTGTCAGCCCCTACTACTAGTTTTCCCTTCCTTCTCAACACCTGGTTGTCCCCACTATAATGCTTGGCCCTGGAAGTGTCACTCGAGATCAGCTGCTGAATTGTTTCTTGTACCTTAGGATCTGATTGCCATAATTGCTGTATCTCGGATAGCAAATCAGTAGTAATACCATGGATTGCCCAAGAGGTGGCGGTTGCATGAGGTTTCCTGGATAAAGCATCAGCTGTGACATTTTCACTACCCTTCTTGAACTGCACCGCATAGTCATACCCCATCAATTTGGATAACCACTTCTGCTGGCTTGGTGTTGAAATTTTTTGCTCCATCAGATATTTGAGGCTCTGATGATCAGTTTTGATGATGAAATGTCCTCCTAACAGGTATGGTCTCCATTTCTGTACTGCATTCACAATGGCTAACATTTCCTTTTCATAAACTGACAGGCCCTGGTGCTTAGGTGGTAGAGCCTTGCTAAAAAATGCTAGTGGTTTCCCCCGTTGTAGCAAAATAGCCCCAGTGCCAGAGTTGGAAGCATCCGTTTCTACCACAAACTCCTGAGAGAAATCCGGTAAGGTTAGTACTGGAGGAGATGTCATAGCAGCCTTCAATTGATCAAATGCTGTAGTGGCTCCATCATGCCATGCAAAGGCATTCTTCTTGAGCAGATCCGTTAAGGGCCTTGCTATCATCCTATAGCCTTTAATAAACCTACGATAATAGCCTGTCAAACCCAAAAAACCCCTCAACTCCTTATTAGTAACAGGTGTAGGCCATTGATGAATGCTCACAATTTTCTGAGGATCTGCGCTAACTCCCTCTGCCGAAGTCACATTGTGACAGCCCCACCTCCCCCTAAGGCGTACCAAAGGGTTCGGCGGACCGCCTGCCCAGCTCTCGCCGGGACTCAGTCGAATCTCAATTAAATCCGGAATGCAACCAAAGGAATAACATACAACAATCCAAAACTTAAGCGAAACTTATATACATTGCTATCTCAAAAGGAAGTACAACCATCAAATGTACAAAGGTTCTCAATTCACCATACAACCAGCCCGTGCCAAGCACTAGGGCGAGAACCATTACAAAACCAAAGAAACCAGTCTAGGTTAGACTCTACCGAGCTCTCGTCCTTGCTCGCCATCTCCTGTTAAGGAAAACAAAACTAAAGGAATGAGCTAAAAACTCAGTGAGGTTCTGAACACATAGGCAACAAGAAATTCAATGCATTCACTACATATAACCAATAATTCAAGATACAAATACAAAATAAAGCGATAAACATATTCATTAAAAGGATACGGGCTCACAGGGAGCCATATATTCGTTCGTTCGTTCGTTCTCCTGTCATTCCCCTTATTCCTCCGGTCAATTAAATAAAATGCATTTTTGGTAAATAAAACCCTCGTTCGTTCTTTCGTTTCGTTCACCCCCTCCTGGAAATTGGTCAGGCTCCACCAACCTACAAGGTAATACTCGAGTATACCAACGTTCACACCCAGGGTCACCATATCGCCCGACCGAGTCCGCTTCTGGCTCGAGTCGATCGGTAACGAAGGGCAGGGCCCAATTCAACCAAACGGCTTACATTCATGTGCAACTAGCATTTAATCATTTAATCATTGAAAATTTCACATTTATTTAGGTCGAGTGCGATAAAGTACACACTCGCCTAGAAAACTCGTTTTAACAATCATTGAAAGCACTTAACACATTATCAATCAATAATAACAAGCCAATAAGTCAAGGAAATATACCAAACAAGGAACACTCACCTATTTAAGCAAAATAATATCCAAGGTATCCTCCCGGATAACACTCTCAATCGCCAAGAAACCCTAATAATAGCCATGAGAAAATATTACAGTTAAACCCCTCTAAAGTTTAAGGGAACCCAAGAAAATCCGAATAACTACTAGTACAAAATATAAGTATAGTTTTGGAAGTGAAAAGAGTACATTTAAACCAAAGGCTATGAGTAAAATATTTGTAAAACTTATGCTTGCTCGTAAAACTTTGAAATCTCCATTTAAGTCGAAGTGACAAAGAAAACGTACTCCAAACAGTCATTATTTTATTTCTCAAGGGTATAAGTTCGGCCAAGTCCTTACTTATATACCTCGGTAAAAGAAGGTGCAGACATCCTAGATGGTTCAAGTGATATTCACTCTTAACCCTTACTCAAGTTGCAAGTATAGTTCTCTAGTTCTCGAGCATAAATTTGGGCAGCACGCCTTTTATGTTTACTTAATTTTCCAGCCATTTATGGCTTCATTATTTTCCTCAGCCAATCCCAAAGTTATACATAATATAAATTCATCACAATAGCCATTCAATAGGCTCAAAGTCATATGAGTACAAAATCAAGGTAACAACATGTGCAGAAATGAGCTTTAGTAAAAGACAGATTTGATGGGTTTTGTGTAACGGACACATCCGAAGCTACGCTTATTGGATTGGGATGTAATTTATACCGTTTCGAAGATAAGACAGAGGGCTACAATTTTTATGAAGACCACTTAGTCCAAATTCTAGTGTAACCTAGTCAAATTCCCAATTCCCAGAACCAAGTTCCAACTAATCGGCTAATTAACCATACTACGTTTAAATGGCCATATCGCAGGCTACCAAAGTCCGTTTAAGGTGTTGTTGGAGGCGTTGAAAAACTAAGACAAAGATATACAACTGTCATGAAGATCACTTAGTCCAGTTCTTACCCTAACTAGGTCAAATTTACCAAAACAGCTCCAGATTTTCTAGTTCGAAATTCACTGCAGAAATCAACTAGCAGTCCTGCTTTATTCACTCATATCTCAGCACACACAACTCCAATTCAGGTAATTCTAAAGCCATTTGAAAGCTAAGATACAAGGCTATAATTCTTAAGAAGACATCATCAACCAATTCTTTAATATTCCTGGTCAAACTAACCACTTACAAAGGCTGATTTTCATTTTCGGACAGAAACAGGGCAGCAGGGGTATTTTGGTCTTTTCATAGGCTACATTGCTCCGATTAAGCTGAAATTTTGTAGGAAACTATAAAACATCATTCTATACAACTTTTATGTTTTGTGCTAAGGCTAGTTCGGCCTCTAACAAGGTGAAATAGAACCGGGCAGAAGCAAGGCAGGTTATCATCCAAGCTGGAATTCATGCATTCAAGTGCTAATCTTCCACAAAACAACATCTAAAGCAACTAAAAACCACTAATAAGCAATTAATTGAAGTAAAGAAGAGGTTCTTGGCAAAATACCTTATCTCCCTATGAAAGATGGTAGCTTAGGCTTTGTTCTCCAAAAATAACTCCACAAACACCTTGGAAACTACTTGGAAAGTAAGTTTTATGGAGTAGTTTGCAAATTAATCGGTTGAAACTCAAGATTTGGGCATGAAATTGAAGTGGAAGATGAAGAACTCTCTTGGTTTATCTCTCACTAATTTCAGCCAAAGGAGACAAGAAAATGAATGAATTTTGGTAAAAAATCTGATTTTAGTAAAGTTACCAGCCTTGGTCAAAAGTCCAACTTCTAATAGCATAGTGACACTTGGCTCCTTTTAGGGTTTTAACCTTATCCTTTTGTCTACCAATAGTAATTTATCTAGCTAACTTCCAATTGTCTCCTAGCACCTTGTAAAAGAATAATACTTAGCACAAAAATCACTTAATCACCAAAATGTTATCGCACTAGCGTGTCCCACGTCCATAACGCACTTCAAATTTAACCCGAACTAACTTATACTAGAAAAAATGGTTGGAAAAACTATATTCACTTATAAAGTGTCCAGAAAATTAATGTAGTAAAATAAAATATGAAAAATGCATGAAAAGGAATAGAATTAAATGGTATAAATTAAGAAAAATTTTACGGGCTCTCATATTCTCTCCCCCTTAAAGAAATTTCGTGCTCGAAATTTTCCTTTTAATGGGATCCATCAAATCTAAAGTAACCAATGGTCTACGTCCTCAGAAGAAACGAGGGTCTTCATTCCAGTCATTTCTCTATTTGACGGTCCAGGGTCGGTCTGGGTTGGCTGCTGGGTTTCTTTCTTTTCGCGCAATTGAACCGGGCAATTAGCAATCCGATGCTCGGCGCTCCCACAGCGCAGACATCTTCCCCCCTTTTTCCAACAACCCACTTCAATATGATTGGATTTTCTACAATAGCTACAAAATGGAAAAGGAATTGAGGTTTGATCTCTTCGTGAGATACCTCTCAGTGGTCCTTTTCCACTCGGGTCTCCTCCTGGAGTATCCTTCCTAAGTGTCTCCAAAATTTTCACACCACACGCTCCACGACCCTTCTTAGCAAATGGCCTACCTTGCTTATCCTGTTCTGGCCTTTGACTCTCAAGAGATGCTCTCCTTTTCTTTGCATGGAAGGTCTTCACTTGTGGCCTTGCAATTTCTGTCCTTTGAGTTTTCTCTGGAACCCCCATAGAAGTAGTGCTTGGTGCCATTGCTAAGGCCTCCTCGAAAATTCCTTCGTATTTCCTTTTTAGCTCTAAGTTCTTGTGCAAGAGCTCAATTTTCTCTGAATACTCGTGCTTCCATCGCCATTCCCAGTATGCGGCTAGTTTCTTTTGGACTTCTATTTCGTCTCGAAGAACCACGATTTTCTTATACATCTCAACCCAATGTGCCATCTCACAGAATTGCTGGAACTCAGATGATAGCCTGTCGGGCAAAACAATGGGTCATAATAAATTCTTAAATACAAGTGGCACTCTCGGTCCGTGTTTTGTTCAGCTGTTGTTTCCCCTTTCTTCTCTTGACTCTTGGCCTCGCTTTGTTCCATGGCTATGACCATGTCCGCGACTACGATATACTCGTGCTTCCATCGCCATTCCCAGTATGCGGCTAGTTTCTTTTGGACTTCTATTTCGTCTCGAAGAACCACGATTTTCTTATACATCTCAACCCAATGTGCCATCTCACAGAATTGCTGGAACTCAGATGATAGCCTGTCGGGCAAAACAATGGGTCATAATAAATTCTTAAATACAAGTGGCACTCTCGGTCCGTGTTTTGTTCAGCTGTTGTTTCCCCTTTCTTCTCTTGACTCTTGGCCTCGCTTTGTTCCATGGCTATGACCATGTCCGCGACTACGTCTTCCTTCCATATATATATATATATAGTTTTTCCCCTCCCTCTTTCTTTTCTTTTCAAAAGGGTACATTAATGAATGAATGCAGTAAATTGACTAAAATAACAAAATTCAACATACCAAATACACAAATAAACATATCCGCACATAACACGCCATATCAAGAAGACAGATAAGCAAATACACAAATACATATCAAGTTGGCCAGATAACCATGTACACAAACACACATACTAACGTTAGGTGGTAGCAATATACGGGCGAATCAAAAGGAAAAGGTGAAGTCGTCCCAGTCTAGCTAAGATAACCCCGTCGGTCTCTCACGTCACTTACTATCCAAACTAGATGTCCATTGACCTCTTGTACTCATTCTAGCCAGACAAAGCCTATTCATGTTTCCAAAATGCAAATCTCACCCCGCCTCAACTCTGGAGTACTCGGGTACAAGAATCTGAAATAAGACAATTCACGTCTCGAGCTGGCCAGTCCCAAGAGTAAACTATCTACAATCGAAATTCCTCCCTGACGTACCTATCTACGGTCCTCAGATACCACAGGAAAGATTTAAGGCCTATAATATTCACAATCCATAGCTTATGCTCGAACGAGCACTTAATCCTTCATACCTATTCACCACTCAGTCCAGGCTCACTCCGCGCAGAGACCACGCGAAGCAGGCTCTGATACCACCTGTGACAGCCCCACCTCCCCCTAAGGCGTACCAAAGGGTTCGGCGGACCGCCTGCCCAACTCTCGTCGGGACCCAGTCGAACGTCAATTAAATCCGAAATGCAACCAAAGGAATAACATACAACAATCCAAAACTTAAGCGAAACTTATATACATTGCTATCTCAAAAGGAAGTACAACCATCAAATGTACAAAGGTTCTCACTTCACCATACAACCAACCCGTGCCAAGCACTAGGGCGAGAACCATTACAAAACCAAAGAAACCAGTCTAGGCTAGACTCTACCGAGCTCTCGTCCTTGCTCGCCGTCCCCTGTTATGGAAAACAAAACTAAAGGAATGAGTTAAAAGCTCAGTGAGGTTCCGAACACATAGGCAACAAGAAGTTCAATGCATTCACTACATATAACCAATAATTCAAGATACAAATACAAAATAAAGCGATAAACACATTCATTAAAAGGATACGGGCTCACAGGGAGCCATATATTCGTTCGTTCGTTCGTTCTCCTGTCATTCCCCTTATTCCTCCGGTCAATTAAATAAAATATATTTTTGGTAAATAAAACCCTCATTCGTTCTTTCGTTTCGTTCACCCCATCCTGGAAATTGGCCAGGCTCCACCAACCTACAAGGTAATACTCGAGTATACCAACGTTCACACCCAGGGTCACCATATCGCCCGACCGAGTCCGCTTCTGGCTCGAGTCGATCGGTAACGAAGGGTAGGGCCCAATTCAGTCAAACGGCTTACATTCATGCGCAACTAGCATTTAATAATTTAATCATTGAAAATTTCACATTTATTTAGGTCGAGTGCGATAAAGTACACACTCACCTAGAAAACTCGTTTTAACAATCATTGAAAGCACTTAAGACATTATCAATCAATAATAATAAGCCAATAAGTCAAGGAAATATACCAAACAAGGAACACTCACCTATTTAAGCAAAATAATGTCCAAGGTATCCTCCCGGATAACACTCTCAATCGCCAAGAAACCCTAATAATAGCCATGAGAAAATATTACAGTTAAACCCCTCTAAAGTTTAAGGGAATCCAAGAAAATTCGAATAACTACTAGTAGAAAATATAAGTATAGTTTTGAAAGTGAAAAGAGTACATTTAAACCAAAGTGTTTATCTCAATTCATATCTTTTGATGATTACAAAACATTTGGATGTTACTAATACTTTTTTATAGAAGATCCTTTTCAGAAATAACACCAAACAGGAAAAGAAGAGGATGAAGAGCACTGAGAATGATGTCAGACGCACAAAAGGAGATTATCAGACGTCCGATATCCTTTGAGTATCTTCGGACGTGTGAAGAACTTAGACTCGGACGTCCGACAACCGTTGCTGTTTTTCGGACGCAACACTCTAGACGCATCGGCCGTCCGAAGAAATTGAAGAAGAAGTTCCAAGTGTGCATTCTACCCTCGGACGCATGATCGGACGTTCTAAGAGATTCAAGAAAACTTCCAGAACTCATTGATCTCGTTCGGACGCATAAAAGCTAAACATCGGACGTCCGACAGCACCAACGGCTAGTTGACTCTTCAACTGCCTTCTGTCCGTTGACAACATTAATTGAAGAATTTTCTGGTCTCCTATAAAAAGAACAAAGTCAACCACATCAGAACAACTTTGCACAACAAGCCTACATCAGATTGTGAGTGATTCTAGTGCTAGAATACTCAAAAGGAACATTTGTACTCTTTGCTTGTGTAATCTTCGTGTAGTTTTTCAAGTGTGACACAGCTTCTTCAATAGTGTAGCATAGTGAGGGTTTGCGAGTATTTGTAAAACTTCCTTGCTTGACCAAGTGTGGTTTGGGGCAAGAAGGAAGTGATCCCTTCCTTGTACACAAAAGATTGGTTGCAAGTTTGTTCAACTTGAAGTAACTTGGTATATAAAAGTGGTGTTCAAACCTCAGTTGTGTTTGAAGCCTGGTTTGTTTCTTTACTTTCATTTACTGCTTTTCTACATAAACTGTTCTTCTCTTCATCTCACGAATACTTGTGCTCTTGTGTTATCTCGTTCATTGGGAGGTATTTGAGAAAAGAAAGGTAGTCTGTGAAAAAGTGAACTATATCTTAGCAGGTTTTTTGAAAGCCTAATTCACCCCCCTCTTAGGTTGTCTTCGATCCTTACAATTGGTATCAGAGCTTGGTCTCCTAGAGATTAAGCTCAAGCGGCTTGGAGTAAGATGACAACCAGTCATGCTATGTTTGTTGAGGGGCAATCTGTTACTAGGCCTCCCATGTTTACTGGTTCCAATTATGTTAGTTGGAAAGAAAGAATGATTATCTTCTTGCAATCCATTGATATTGAGCTGTGGTTTATTGTGAATGAAGGACCGCATGATGCTAACTTTCTTGATGCAGAAACAGGTTTGTTGCGGCCAAAAACGAGAGCTGAGATGAATGCTCAAGATAGAACCAATCTCACATTGAATGCCAAAGCCATGAATGTTCTTTATAGTGCCTTAGACTCAAATGAGTCAATTAGAGTAAAAGGGTGTAAATCTGCCAAAGAAATGTGGGATAAGCTAAGAGAAATTCATGATGGTAGTGACAACGTAAGAGAACAGAAAAAGTCTATTCTGGTCACCAAGTATGAATCTTTTAAGATGGAGCCTCATGAAAACATCGACCAAATGTATTGTAGATTTAATGATCTGATCAAGGATTTAGAGGTGCTTGAGAAGGAGTACTCTCTAGGTGAAAAGAACAGAAAAATTCTGAATGCTCTATCAAAGGATTGGAAAAGCAAAGTGACTGCCATAGAGGAAGCCAAGGATCTAAATTCCTTATCCATTGAATCTCTGATTAACTCTCTAACTTCTTACGAACTGAAACTTAAATCTAAGATGCAGGAAGAAGAAGACACAAAAGGAAGAAAGAGTATTGCTCTGAAAACCTCACAAGATGAAGATGAAACAGCCTCACTGGATGAAAATGACTTGGAAGGTGATGACAGTGATATTGCACTCATCACAAGAGGCTTCAAAAGATTTCTCAATAAGAGAAGATTCAGGAAAGGCGGATCCAGCAATTCCTTCCAAAATCAGACTAATGACTTCAGAAATAGAGGGAAACTAGAGTTCAACAAGAAGCAAAATGATAAATGTTTTGAATGTGGCCAACCTGGACATTATGCAAATGAGTGTCCAATGAAGAAAAAGAAGGAAAACAAGATTGAACGAAAACCAAAGTTCAATAATTTTCAAATTACCTGGAATGATTGCAACTCAGAAGGCGAAGTTGAAGAAGAAGAGGAATCTGCTCAAGTGGCTTTCATGGCTATTGGAGATGAAGAGGTAACACAATGCAACTCTCAAACCGATAGTGATAGTGAATCTGATGATGATGTTAATTCTTTTCTAGAAAAAATGCATAACAGATTGAAAGATTCCTATGTTAAAAACAAGGAACTGAAGCAGAAAATTAGCTTTCTAATACAAGACAATGCAAATCTTTTTCGACAAAACAAATGTCTTAAGTATGAAAATGATAACCTGAAAAGGACTGAGTCTGTTGTGCTTGCTGAACTTTACAAAAAGAAAAATTACTGTGACATACTCAGAAGTGAGCAATGCAGCTTAAGAAAAAGGATGGATGACTTATGTCAATTGTTACATCATTTGAAACAGAACCATCTTCAAAAGAATGACACTGTACCTTATGTTAATACTCATCAAATAAGACTGAACAAAAATACAAATGAGTTTGCTATCCACAGAAGAAGGCAAGTCAGATTCATTAAACCTGTTCATTTGATTGATCCAATGTCAGTATGCAACTTTTGTTGTCAATCTGGTCACATGAATAGCAACTGTCATGTTAAGAAAAACATGAGGAATGGCATGAAATGCATGTGGGTAGTTAAACATAATACTAACTCTCAAGGACCCAATATGTAAAGGGTACCAAGTATTATCTTGTGGGTTTGTGTGTAGGTGAACCAGGATAACATTGCTAAAAAATCAAAATGGTTCATTGATAGTGGATGTTCAAGACATATGACTGGTGATGCATCACAATTCATTAAACTCAAGCAAAAAGCAAGTGGAAAGGTAACATTTGGAGATGATAACAAAGCCAAGACTGTTGGTATTGGCGATGTTGGTAAGAATGATCAAACTTTTATCCACAATGTTCTTCTTGTTGACAATTTGAGCTACAATCTGTTAAGTGTTAGCCAATTGTGTGATAGGAATCTGTTTGTATTGTTCAAAAAGCTTGAATGTCTCATATTTGACTCAAAGTTCAACATTGTTTTCAAAGGAAAAAGAGTTAATGATGTCTATGTAGTTTTTCTTGAAAAAATTGATTCTTCATATCTCAAATGTCTCAAAGTAGCAAATGAGGACCCATGGTTGTGGCATAGAAGGTTGTGTCACTTCAATATGGATTTGCTGAAAGAAATTTCTAAAAAGGAACTTGTTAGAGGTCTTCCAAAAATTAGATTTGAAAAAGACAGAATCTGTGATGCTTGCCAATTTGAAAAACAAGTCAAGGTTTCTTTTAAACCTAAGAAATGTGTTTCTACTTCAAAACCACTTGAACTTCTGCACCTTGATCTGTTTGGTCCTACACAGACTGCAAGCCTTGGTGGTAAGAGATATTGTTTTGTAATTCTTGATGACTATTCTCTGTCGCGCCCCACTTTTCGATCGTCGAATGTGTGTGTGTGAAGTGCGGTGTGTGAACGTGTGCAAAGTAAAGTAAAGACCATGGGACTTTGGAAAGCGACGATTTGGCCAAAAAATAGTTTTAAAAAGGGTTTTGAAATGAAAAGTTTGGAGTCGCCACTTGGTAATGGTTTATGGTGTACCAAGTCACCCAAAAATGAGTTTTAAAGTCAAGTAGTAATAAACCCTTTTTAAAACGACTCCTAGTCTACGTAAACCAAAGAAAAAGGTTCGGGAGTCACGTTTGACAAAGGGGAAGGCAAGGATAGAATCCAAGGCACCCCTTTGACCTAGCCAAGGCTAGTTGCGTTGATTTAATCAAAGATTTTCTTGTTTTAACCAAAGAATTTATTACATTTGAGTGCCCTACATGAATGCAAACCCTAGACCTAGGGGAATTGGGGGAAATTTCCCTTCAAAGGTTGAGTGGTGCCAATCACATTAATTGTGAAGCCCAATATCAATCCTTTGAAGAAGTCACGAATAATGCAAGTGGGATGCAAATGAATGGAATGCATGCGTGCAATGTGAGGACATGAGTTTGAAAAAGTAATAAAAGAAAATAAATATGTAAATGAAAGTGTGCACGTGAGTGGGCAATGTACGGTATGTGAAATGATAATATGAAGTGCATGTGTGCAAGTAATGATAAAAGTGTTCGTGTGCAAGTGAAGAAACTCAAGGGTGCATGTGTGCAAAAATGGGAGGAAAAGTGTTCATGTGCAAGTGAAAGGATAAAAAGGTGTACGTGTGCAAATGAGAGGGAAAGTGTTCATGTGCAAGTGAAAGGATAAAAAGGTGTACGTGTGCAAATGAGAGGAAAAGTGAAAGTGTAATGATGGAGTGGACTTAGAATGCATGAGCCTAGGGAATTCATGCATATTGGGACGGGGAGACCTAAATCGTGACTCAATTTGCCCTTTTATAGAGAGGATATAAGCGTGCTAAGGCTTTAGAAAAAGCCACACTCGTCTATATCCCATATTTAAGGGGACTCTCAAGCAAATGAACCCTGTAACTAGCATGAAATGCAAAAATTCTAAAATGGAGGGAAAAGGGGTTCGAGGGGCATGCAAAATGATAAAACTAACAAGAATGCATGATATGTGGTGAACAAGCAAATGATGTGCTAACGAGGGGAAATCCCTAAGGGTCTAGCATTGGACTAGCCCATTCCATGAATTCCGACTAGCGTTGGACTAGCGGAAACGTACATTCATCCATTCCATTCATTCATGGCTACGAAAGCAAGTAGACATGCCAAAATACTCGTAAACACATAGCACATAGCACTTAGCATGCTCGACTAGATGCCAGAGCCTAATAAAGCAATTTAACATGTAGCAACAAAAGCAAGCAACCAAGGGGAAGAGGAAATGGACCAAATGCTCTTCGAGCCCTATCTATTACAAGCCAAGAGGTGTACACATACCCCATAAAAGCATAAAGGGGAAGGGGAAATGGACAGATGCTCTCCGAGCCCTATCTATTACAAGCCAAGAGGTGTACACATACCCCATAAAAGCATAAAGGGGAAGGGAAAGTGGACCAGAGGCTCTCCGAGCCCTATCTTAAATAAAAGTAAAAGCCAGTAAATGCACGCAGGAAGGTAGGGAAAGCGGAGTAGGCATGCAATTTCACATAACACATAGGAGCACATAGGGTCAAATAAACTCAAGAATATAGAAGTTACCTCCCTTGCAATGGAAATCGAGTAAATGAGATATTAGCTTCAAAACAATAAAAAGGTCAAGGTACCAATTTATTTGGCAAATAATCACAAAGGATAAAAAATAAGCATGAATTTGAATCAATTAAATCATGTCAACAATCCACATTTAAGAAGTTACAAGAAGAAAGGACCTGATTGCACAGATTGACAAAATTTGGAGGTCAAAATTAAAGAAAAACAAAGTTTAGGGGCCTATTTGCGATTAAATTAGGGACCCAATTGAATGAAATTGAAAGTTGTTGGGGCCATAGTGAAAGCACTCGGAAGTCAGGGGACTGGAATGAAATTTCGTTATCAGGCTTCTTGGCAAAACAGGCCATTGGGCCATTGGTATTTATTTCGTGGGCCAAGACCCCTTACCAGCCCACGAAAGTCCAACACAAATGGGAATGGGCCATCTTATTTATTTGTTTGGGCCCAAACCTCCTTAGCCCAATCGAAAACCTTAAGAGCACAAGCAGGCCAGCCTATCTTCAAGTCCGAACAAAATGCAACTAAAACAGATGGGCTTCATTCCTCAAGCCCATGTCACAACCCAGAAAAACAAGTCATCAATCCACTTATCAAACCCAAACAAATTATGCTTACCCACAACCCAAATCATAATACCAAACCTAACAAGATTAGCAAATCAACTAAAATTATTAGGCCATAATTATAATCCAAATCTCAGAATTAATCTATCCAACAAATCGCATAAAATATGCAAACAGAGGAATAAGCTTAAGAGGGCAAAATTAGTTCAAATTTCCAGATTTTTGGGCCATGGAAACATTAATTAGAAGCCAAGGGGTTGGACTGTAATTTTGGAAACTATTTGCATGTAAATTCCATGCAACTACGTAGAAAATTTGAGCTTCTGCAATTCATGTATGAAGCTTGCTGCAATCCTATCTTCTGTTATAGCAACAACAATAGCAACCAAAACAAAACACTTGATCTTGCATAAATGAAGTCTTTTCATGTAACTCTAATGCTTAGCCATCATTATAACTAGATAACATAGGATTTGGAGCCTAACATAAGATCATGCAGCTGGATGAATCTACTCTATTCTACAACAAAAACTGGAAATTATCTAACAAAGACAAACAGCCATAAGCCACGGCAAACTTTAAACAACTATCTCAACAAAGATCCCTCCCCAAGTTCCCATCAACTTCATCATCCCCAAATACTTCATCATGCATGCAAGAGCCAAAACGAAGATGATTTCTATGCAAATTTGGTACAAAAACCATTCCAGCAACAAAAGACTTTCAGCAACAACGAATGAAACTTGCTGCAATTTTTGCAAGCTTCTCTAACAAAATCATTCGCAAACTCAAACAAAAAACTATACATTTGTCAATCTAAAAACCACAAGGACTTCATCCCATTTTAATTAATGCAATCTAAACAAATCGTCTGAGTATCCAAACAGAAAATCTCACAACAACCGAAAACTAGACAAAGGTCAACATCTTGTAGCTTAAGATGGAAACGTCAAAAGCCAACATTCACTTAACCAATCCCCAAGACCATTGAGCATTGACCCATCCTAATCTTTTGATGAATTCAAACCACAAAAGACAGCTTTTTCGCAATATCAGAAACAAATAAAACCCGAGGAACAACAATTCATTCAAAAGAAAAGGAAAAGCTCACGCAAGAATTCTGAAATTTCATGAAAGTTTTAGCCAAAGGAAATTGTTTCCATCTATAAACAATGAGGGACGTAAACGAGTATGGGAGAGGCTCAGAAACGATCACCTGAATTGCTGGGCCGAAACAAAAGTTTCTGCTGTGTTTTCGTTCGGTGCAGTGCAGGCAGAGCGGCTCCTTTGTGGCCAGATTTGACGATCTTCCCGTTGTTATTTGCGAACAATTTCTGAACAAGAAACCTTCCCCTTACTCCCCACTTGGTGCAGAAACAAAAATCCAATCGGATTGAACAACCAGACCGGAGATAATCATGCCGCAAGGTGTGCCGAAAATCAGCCCGTTCTGCCGAAAATTTTGCAGAAAATTTCTTCTTCCTTTTCTGATTTTCTGTTCGCCTTTCTACCCTAGCCGCTGCTCCTTTTCTATCCACCCTCTCTCGGTTTCTTTTCCCTCAAAGCTCCCCCGGATACTCAAGACTTCATCCGACCTCCCTTTCAAGTTTTCAGCCGCCAACCTCCTATGTTGCTCCTTTCTTCACTCTATCTCTCCAATCCCAAACTCTCCAGCCGTCTCCCTCCTCTCAAGTCACAGACTTTTCTCAGATTTTTCTTTTGTCGGTTTTTCCTTTTCCAAACCCTCAACCCCAGATTCTAGCTGTCAACCTCTCTCCCTTTTTTTCAGTCGACTATCCCCCCTTTCTCTTTTGTTTTCTTTCTACCGTCGTTAACTGCCCCCTCTCAGTTTTCCTTAGCCGGCCGTGTTCTCTTTCTCTGGTTTTTTCTTTTGCCGTTCGTTCCTTTCCTTTTTCTTTTTCGGCTATCAACCTCTCTTGGCTTTTATATGGAACATCAACCCTAAACTCTCTCGGTCATCTCTCCTAAATTGCAGCTAAGGAGCTGCCCTGAGTCCTTCTTTGCAAGCTGCGATAAAACGCAGCTTGCATGCCGCATTACAATTTTTTTTTTTTTTTTTTTTTTTTTTTAAACAACTTAACAAAATATAGATAACTAATTAATAAAAAAAAAACTAATGAAGAAAAAATTAAATACAACGAGCGGAAATAGACATAAAAGGATAAAAATGAAATGCTAATTTTCTTTTCTTTTTCTCTCCTCTTTTTCCCTTTTGTTTCTCTTTTTTAAATAATTTAGCAAAAATGATAATAAAATTAAGTAAAAACCAACAATTTGATTAACATCAGATAAAAATAAATAAATAAACTAGAAATAATAAACAGCAAAGTTGCAATTTTTATCATTTTTCTTTTCCTTTTTTTCATTTTCAATTTTCATTTTTTTCATTTTTCCCAAGAAAACATTGAATTATCAAAACAATTAAAACATATTATTATTATTTTTTTTTTTGAATGCTTTTCTTTTCATTTCGAGAAATTCTATGCTAAAACTTAAAAATAATAAAACTATAAACTAAAAACTAAAAATCGAATAAAACTAACACGACAAAATAAAAAACTAAAAATAAATAGTAAATGAAATTACACCAAAAATTTGGTGTCTACAGTTTGCCCCTCTTTGTCTGAGTTTTGAAAAAACTTGAGACAAAGAAGTAGACACCAAATACTTACCTGTTTTATTCGGCGGCGAACGTCACGAACGGTGGACGTTTTAAAAATGGGGACTGACCCCTTTGACAAAAATTTAAAATGAAATTGGCTTAGATGGGAAATTAAAGCGGGATTGACCCGAACAAAAAATTAAAACGGGACTGGCCCGAACAAGAAATTTAAAACGGGACTGACCCGAACAGAAATGTAAATGGGATAGACCCACGGGATAGACCCGGACAGGAATTTAAATGGGATAGACCCACGGGATAGACCCGAACAGAAATATAAAATTGGGATAGACCCACGGGATAGACCCGGACAGAAATTTAAATTTGGGATAGACCCACGGGATAGACCCGAACAGAAATGTAAAATTGGGATAGACCCACGGGAATTGGTGATGCAAATGAAAAAAGTGAAAAGAAGTGTTAATGGGACTGACCCATGTTTGTTAGTGGTGCAAATGAAAATTGAAAAGCACACTAGTGGGACAAACCCATGCTCCAGTGGCGGTGAAATGTCTTGACAATCGGACAATGGGATCAAACCCGAACCTGCCGTGAGAACTTGATTTGATTTTTTTGATTTTTGATTTTTTGATTTTTGGATTTTTGCTTTTTGATTTTTTTGGATTTTTGGATTTTTGATTTTGGATTTTTTGGATTGGATTTTTGATTTTTTTGGATTTGGATTTTGATTTTTTTGGATTTTGGAAGGATCTTTTCAAAATTTGCCCCAGTATGATGAATTGGTCAGTGAGACGACATCTGAGCCTGACGGGGTGTGGACGGTCAGCGGGATAAAACCCGGTCCTGCCGAGATTGGCGGGATAAAACCCGGTCCCAATGTGAGATAAGCGGTCAGCGGGATTAAACCCGGTCCTGCCGAAATAAGCGGTCAGCGGGATAAAACCCGGTCCTGCCGAGTAAGCGGTCAGCGGGATAAAACCCGGTCCTGCCGAAGTAAGCGGTCAGCGGGATTAAACCCGGTCCTGCCGAGATTGGCGGGATAAAACCCGGTCCCCAAAAGCGGTCAGCGGGATTATACCCGGTCCTGCCGAGATTGGCGGGATAAAACCCGGTCCCAATTTGATAAAAAACGGTCAGCGGGATTATACCCGGTCCTGCCGAGATTGGCGGGATAAAACCCGGTCCCAATTTGATAAAAACGGTCAGCGGGATTATACCCGGTCCTGCCGAGATTGGCGGGATAAAACCCGGTCCCAATTTGATAAAAACGGTCAGCGGGATGAAACCCGGTCCCAATTTCAAATATTGTGTCACCGATCTTCCGATCTGTTTTAGGGTATTATTGTTTTTCTCAAAATTTTGATTCAGTCCCTTTTCTTCAGCTCAAACCATGCATATTGAATTCTTGAATGACATCTCATAGCTCCAAATTTGCCCCGGTTTCGTTATTTGAAACGAACATGGACCTGCAAAAGAAATAAACAAATAATGCCACCGCCATCCGATCAATTCCTCCTTCAAGAAATGTGTAAACATGAGTACTTTGATGTTTTGCCCTTGATATTCCGAATCTCAACTTTGCTCTGCGATCTAATCAAATTCCATTGACTTCGCATGCTAATAAGGCCCTTAGTATCCAGGGATTTTCAATAAATCAGGGGGATTGAAATCTAATGAACCCAAAGAGATAAATAAAAGTATGAAACTCATGAAAGAATATTCTATTTACACAACAACATGATAAAAACTTCTGTAACATGAAAACAATCATTTATTTTGAAAGAAAATTTATTTTAAAGCAATGAATCTATGAATTTGACAATTTATGCTTGAGAAACCAAAGTGTTCCGACTTCGAATAAAAATGCCACGTTTGACCCTTTAGATATCATCCGCCTGGAGTTCAATGTCGGCAATAGGAAAAATCGCCATGCGAGGAGGAATCCCAAATGAACCGAATCACCAGCTTTCTAAACCCAACCTCACTTTTCCTCATGAAATTCTACCTTAGCGCCCTTTCAGGTTTTCACTAAGGCTACTTCCACTTTCTTTCTTTTCATTTTTTCTTTTTTCCTTTTTTTTCCTCTTTTTTTCTTTCTTTTTTTCCAAAAGCGCCCCTTTTTGAATTTCCACCTGATGAACAAATCTTGCCAATAGCCTTTATCAACTCAAAAAAATGTGTTTTAAGAAATAATGGCATCAGTGCGACAACCCTTCCCTTACAAAATAAGTGAAGGCGTACTGACCTCATTTGCCATGTGACTTAGAAAATTTCCTTAATAGAGGTGATGTCAAAGAACGGAAGCCAGGACTTTTTGGCTTTTGTAATGGGGTCTGGTGAGGTGCTTAGAAAAGTTAAGGCTTGAAAGCGGATTTTTCAAAGTGGTTTAAATGACCTGAGATCGCATTATTGCAAACCCCCTTTTTTAGGGTTAAACCAAATTCGCCCCAGTTATTCTCAATTTGAGGCTCTCTTTTTTTCTTTTTTGATTGATTTTTCCTTTGGCTTTTTGCCATTCCTTTGAAATTTTTGAAAATTTGCCCCAGTTTATGTTTGACCGAGGTTCTTTCTTTTCTGTCTTTTGCTTTCTGTTGTTTTAGCACTTTTCACCTCTTGGGTCTTTTCTTTCCTTTTTCAACTCAAACTTGCCCCAGTGTGGGGTTTGCGATTCTCAGGGGTTGCCAAACGAAATATTTTATTCTGAAGGCTCAAAAAGGATAACTAAGGATAAAATGTCTCAAAGGGAAAAGAAGAGGGCCTGACTTTTATTCCGTTCTTTGCATTAACCCTTGAAAGGAAACTTTCGTTTTTCAGATGAAGAATTTCTTACACATATCCGAATTGATCGGCTGAGGGAAAATTTGCCCACTCCACTTCACGTGAGAACTAGTACTCTGCCATGCGACACCTTCTTGATGGTAAAAGAACCTTGCTCATTCACGGTGAAACCTCTCCTTTTTCTTTTCTTTTCCTTTTCTCTTCTTTCTTTTTCTTTCTCATACCGACACAAATTACCTCAATGCTTTATTTCTTTGGGCCATTCTCTTTTGATAGCACTGACAATAGCAAATGGCATTCAGATGTTTCTTATCAAGTGACTATTGAAATCGTTATCCCATTTCAGCTTGAGTTTCTCTTTATACCATTTGTGTTCCTTTGAAACATTCACTGATGTCTTTTTGCTATTCCCCTCATTTTGAAATCAAACTTCGGAACAGTGATATCCAAAGAGTCAGAGGATTTTATTCTCGGCCATCTGAAAAGAATGGGTAAGTAATACAGTATATATGAAACTGTGTATTTTCAAAAGAATGACAAAACGTCATAAGGACAAAAAACACGCTATTTAATCCTAAAAATTTGCATTAAAAGGACGTTGGAGTTAAAACTATTTACAAAAATGAAAATGCAACATGAACAATGCAAAATGATTTCTCCCATAATTCATAATCAATGGCAATCCCCTAGATTTACCAAAATTCCCTTCAGAAGGGAATGTAACTTGCAATCCACTTTTAGATAACTTCCAAGCGCGAAAAGGCTTCTGGATTATTCCATTCTCCCTCACAGTGTACTTGATATATTTCTCAAAACTCTTCATCAGTGATAATAGTCTCTGCAGTATCTTTGTACGCAGGAAAAGGGTTTTTGCTAACACCTGGGCCTTGTTCTCCTCTCCCTCTCAAAATTATGTCTCCGGCCTCAATCATGTCTTGGATTTTATGTTTAAGAACCCAACAATTGGCAGTAGAATGTCCAGGAGCTCCAGAATGATAGGCACAAAAAGATTGGGGATCATAACTGGGGGGAACTCCTTTAGTATAAACTTTGGGAGGTATTGCACCAATTTTCCCCGCGGCCTCGAGCTGCTCATATAGTTGATCAAGGGGCCGACCTAGATTGGTAAAAGTTCTATATCGGGCCGGGTCTTGGGTGCCAGTGGCTTGATGATAGTTGTAGTTCGGGTTGACGGGTAAAGTGGATTTTGGATGATAAGGAGGGCGAGGTCTGGTTTGAAAGTTAGGTGGAAAAGTATGATATGGTGTAGTGGGTATATTTGGGTAATTTGGCCGAGGTCGAGGATGGTTAATAGTGGTATGATAAGCAGGTTGAAGGTATGGTCGGTGTGGATAATGAGGTGAATAGGTGGGAGATTGCTGGAATCTAGGTCGGAAAGCAGGGCCTCGACTCGAGACAAACGAAGCTTCCTCTTCTCTCTTTTTGAACTGGGATTTCTTGTTATTGCTATCTTGACTTTGCATTGCTTCCACTTGTGACTTCAAAGCTAAAACATTAACAATTTTCCCTGCTTTTATAAACTCGTCATATTCTTCCAATTTATTGACAATCTCTGCAAAGGAACACCCAGTCATTCGAAAAATTTCCTCAAAATAGGGCGGGTCATGAGCTTTGATGAACGTGCGAATAATCTCATTTTCATTCATGGGAGGCTCTACTTTGGCAGCCAATTTTCTCCATCTTTTTGCATATGTCTTGTGGTCCTCCGATGGCTTCCTTTTGGTTCCCTCAAGTGTGGACCTCGTTGGAGCAAGCTCGCAATTGTATTCATACTGCCTCATAAAAGCGGTTGACAAATCCATCCAAGATTTCATATCCTCAGGCTTCAAATTGGAGTACCAATCCAACGCGTCGCCTTCTAGACTCTCGGGAAATAGGCGCACAGGTAGATTCTCATCATCTATCGGCTTCCCTAGCTTGTTTGCAAACATCCGAAGGTGTGTTTTGGGATTGCTATTTCCATCGTACTTGCTAAATTTGGGCGCTTTGAAACCCATCGGCAATTGCATATCCGGAAACAAGCATAGTTCGCTGTAGTCTAGACCTCCTTGCTTGCTCACACCTTGACTTTTCCTTATAAACTCCTCAAATCGATCTAATCTCTTTAGCAAGTTCTTGTCCATCGGTACAGATGACTCCCCAACTTCAACTTTTCCTTGAGCGGCGGTATTGAGGATGAATGGCTCAGCGGTGGGATAATAATGAGGTCCCTGTGATTCGAATGGCATGCTCATAGTAATTGGCGGATAATTTTGGGGAATTTGGACATGAGGAGGGTTAATTTGGATGTTGGGTGCATAAATAGGTGGTGGGCCATGAGTGGGATATGTAAAGGTTTCTTCAGGTGGATTCATAGCTTGTGAAGTAACAGAGATTTGAGCATAAGGTAAAAGTATTGGTTCAGATTGGGCCAGGGGTAAGGATTCATGTTGCTGCTCACCGCTAGCCCCTCCAGTGACCAATTGATCGATTACGCGCCGTTGGGTCATCATTTCAACGCTCAGCTCATTAAATCGGCTGAAAACTTCACTCAGCTGAGCTCCCAGATTCGCCAAGTCAAACGGTGATGTGGTTGCAGGCCTATCAGATGACTCTGGATGGGTACTCATGTTTACACTATCTCTTGAAGCTCGGCTACGTGATCGAGTGATAACGGGGCTTTTCCGGGTAGCTATATTTAAACATTACCTGAAAATATGAGATGACTTGCTTTTAGATTTTAGCCCTCGCTTAGCTTTTTCCAAAAGAATAAAGAAAAAAAAAAAGAAAAAAGAAAAAGACAAGAGTTAGTAAATATCCAAAAAATTCGGATGCATGTCCTATTGAGGGAGCCCTTTTTGTGCCAAGGGTAGGCCTAGAATGAAAATGCAGTCCTCCAGAGCATGCACTATACAATACCTGATGGATCTGATCAATTCATTGAGTGAAAAATAATTTGAAAATTTTGGCCAAATGAATGAAATGTACATGATTTATTCAAAATCGGCCAAATCACCCCTAAAAAAAAAAGTCAAATTGGTCGAATGAATCGACGATTTATTCAAAAATCGATCGGATGATCCTAGAAAGGGTAAGTTGGTCAAAAGACCCTAAAAAGGGTAATTTGGTCAATTGAATTGATAATTTATTCAAAAATCGACCGGATGACCCTAAAAAGGGTAAATTGGTCAAATGAATTGGATGAAATGAATTTATTCAAAAATGATTAGATTGTACTACAATTGAATGAATTGAAAACAAATGGATTGGATAAGATGGATGATTTGTTCAAAAATCGATTGAATTATTCGCCCACCGGGTGGTTTCAAGAAATCATTACAATGCCTTGGTCTATGAGCCTCTAAAATCAAAATTTGGCCTCTATATTTATCGTCTCAACAGTGAGGAATCATTTGTGAATTTTCTTCGAATTAATGTCCTTTTACGCAAGGGAATTTTACCAATTTTGAGAAAATGGCCAAAAAGTGATTATTAGATGCTCATATTCCAAAAATTGCTTCATGAGAATGATCGGATCTTTACCTTACCTTGTGCACTACCCCTTCGGATGGTACGAGAAAGGTAAACGTGCAAGTCTCATTTGGATTATATATCCGAGACATGGGGTGGTTTATTCCTAACACGGGATCCCCTAAATGGCATTCCCTTTCTAGGGTGGATGCATGATGCCAGTTATTAAAGCGATGTAAATATGTGACAAATATGGCCTAAAGGATATAAATAATGCAACGGGGGGAAAAAGGTCTAAAATGAAGTGTATTTATTGAAAATCAAGTGCAATAACTGAAATTTAAACATGTGAGCTATCTAGTGGGTGAGTCACTAAAAGAGTGCCCAAAAAGGCCTCTTATTGCTAAGGCACATGAATGCAATCCAAGAAAACAAAAGAATGGTTAGTGCAATTAATAGTACACATAACACATTGGGAGCAATTAAGAAGAAGAAATACAATAAAGCAGGTAGAAGGGGTGGAACCCCTTCCCTCGTGCCTAATGTGCTTAAAATAGGGTGAGGCTGACTCTAGCCTAGGAAAATGCTAATATGGATGCATGAGGCTGGGGTTCACTAATGCCTAGACTCGATAAAGCTTCGGCTCCCAAGCCTTCAGACCTAAAGGCGAAGGGTCATCACTCCCAGGGCCTTTGATCGGTGGCTCGAGTGATCCCTTAGGTAGCGCTATGGGCGCAGAGCACACCAGCCGCCTACCCAAGGCGATCGATCCTAATCCTACAAGGCGGTGTGGGAAACGCCCACGAAAAACAAAATAAAATGGGATAAAGCAAGTAAATATGCACGTATGAAGTGTTCCCCTATTTTGAGGGAAGGGGTTGAGAACCACGCGAGGCTCTAAAGGTGACACACCCCCTCCCAAGTGCAATGCAAGCGCGAGATAAATAAGTAAACATACATCCAAACATACATTCATGAGTCGAGGGATTGGTTTGAGACGCGAGTGATGCAAAATCCTAAAAAGGAAAAAAAATGCAACCCTAAAACACCCAAATGTAATATATGAAAAGGTTAAAAGAAGGAAAAGGTTGATTAAATCAAATTTGCTCGGACTCTCGAATGTCCCCAGTGGAGTCGCCAACTGTCGCGCCCCACTTTTCGATCGTCGAATGTATGATGTGTGAAGTGTGGTGTGTGAACGTGTGCAAAGTAAAAGTAAAGGCCATGGGACTTTGGAAAGCGACGATTTGGCCAAAAAATAGTTTTAAAAAGGGTTTTGAAATGAAAAGTTTGGAGTCGCCACTTGGTAATGGTTTAAGGTGTACCAAGTCACCCAAAAATGAGTTTTTAAAGTCAAGTAGTAATAAACCCTTTTTAAAACGACTCCTAGTCTACGTAAACCAAAGAAAAAGGTTCGGGAGTCACGTTTGACAAAGGGGAAGGCAAGGATAGAATCCAAGGCACCCCTTTGACCTAGCCAAGGCTAGTTGCGTTGATTTAATCAAAGATTTTCTTGTTTTAACCAAAGAATTTATTACATTTGAGTGCCCTACATGAATGCAAACCCTAGACCTAGGGGAATTGGGGGAAATTTCCCTTCAAAGGTTGAGTGGTGCCAATCACATTAATTGTGAAGCCCAATATCAATCCTTTGAAGAAGTCACGAATAATGCAAGTGGGATGCAAATGAATGGAATGCATGCGTGCAATGTGAGGACATGAGTTTGAAAAAGTAATAAAAGAAAATAAATATGTAAATGAAAGTGTGCACGTGAGTGGGCAATGTACGGTATGTGAAATGATAATATGAAGTGCATGTGTGCAAGTAATGATAAAAGTGTTCGTGTGCAAGTGAAGAAACTCAAGGGTGCATGTGTGCAAAAATGGGAGGAAAAGTGTTCATGTGCAAGTGAAAGGATAAAAAGGTGTACGTGTGCAAATGAGAGGGAAAGTGTTCATGTGCAAGTGAAAGGATAAAAAGGTGTACGTGTGCAAATGAGAGGAAAAGTGAAAGTGTAATGATGGAGTGGACTTAGAATGCATGAGCCTAGGGAATTCATGCATATTGGGACGGGGAGACCTAAATCGTGACTCAATTTGCCCTTTTATAGAGAGGATATAAGCGTGCTAAGGCTTTAGAAAAAGCCACACTCGTCTATATCCCATATTTAAGGGGACTCTCAAGCAAATGAACCCTGTAACTAGCATGAAATGCAAAAATTCTAAAATGGAGGGAAAAGGGGTTCGAGGGGCATGCAAAATGATAAAACTAACAAGAATGCATGATATGTGGTGAACAAGCAAATGATGTGCTAACGAGGGGAAATCCCTAAGGGTCTAGCATTGGACTAGCCCATTCCATGAATTCCGACTAGCGT
The DNA here is from genome assembly GCF_003713205.1 of Coffea eugenioides. Classification (NCBI taxonomy): domain Eukaryota; kingdom Viridiplantae; phylum Streptophyta; class Magnoliopsida; order Gentianales; family Rubiaceae; genus Coffea; species Coffea eugenioides. Next base: position 664,005 of record NW_020864187.1, read on the forward strand.
TGGACTAGCGGAAACGTACATTCATCCATTCCATTCATTCATGGCTACGAAAGCAAGTAGACATGCCAAAATACTCGTAAACACATAGCACATAGCACTTAGCATGCTCGACTAGATGCCAGAGCCTAATAAAGCAATTTAACATGTAGCAACAAAAGCAAGCAACCAAGGGGAAGAGGAAATGGACCAAATGCTCTTCGAGCCCTATCTATTACAAGCCAAGAGGTGTACACATACCCCATAAAAGCATAAAGGGGAAGGGGAAATGGACAGATGCTCTCCGAGCCCTATCTATTACAAGCCAAGAGGTGTACACATACCCCATAAAAGCATAAAGGGGAAGGGAAAGTGGACCAGAGGCTCTCCGAGCCCTATCTTAAATAAAAGTAAAAGCCAGTAAATGCACGCAGGAAGGTAGGGAAAGCGGAGTAGGCATGCAATTTCACATAACACATAGGAGCACATAGGGTCAAATAAACTCAAGAATATAGAAGTTACCTCCCTTGCAATGGAAATCGAGTAAATGAGATATTAGTTTCAAAACAATAAAAAGGTCAAGGTACCAATTTATTTGGCAAATAATCACAAAGGATAAAAAATAAGCATGAATTTGAATCAATTAAATCATGTCAACAATCCACATTTAAGAAGTTACAAGAAGAAAGGACCTGATTGCACAGATTGACAAAATTTGGAGGTCAAAATTAAAGAAAAACAAAGTTTAGGGGCCTATTTGCGATTAAATTAGGGACCCAATTGAATGAAATTGAAAGTTGTTGGGGCCATAGTGAAAGCACTCGGAAGTCAGGGGACTGGAATGAAATTTCGTTATCAGGCTTCTTGGCAAAACAGGCCATTGGGCCATTGGTATTTATTTCGTGGGCCAAGACCCCTTACCAGCCCACGAAAGTCCAACACAAATGGGAATGGGCCATCTTATTTATTTGTTTGGGCCCAAACCTCCTTAGCCCAATCGAAAACCTTAAGAGCACAAGCAGGCCAGCCTATCTTCAAGTCCGAACAAAATGCAACTAAAACAGATGGGCTTCATTCCTCAAGCCCATGTCACAACCCAGAAAAACAAGTCATCAATCCACTTATCAAACCCAAACAAATTATGCTTACCCACAACCCAAATCATAATACCAAACCTAACAAGATTAGCAAATCAACTAAAATTATTAGGCCATAATTATAATCCAAATCTCAGAATTAATCTATCCAACAAATCGCATAAAATATGCAAACAGAGGAATAAGCTTAAGAGGGCAAAATTAGTTCAAATTTCCAGATTTTTGGGCCATGGAAACATTAATTAGAAGCCAAGGGGTTGGACTGTAATTTTGGAAACTATTTGCATGTAAATTCCATGCAACTACGTAGAAAATTTGAGCTTCTGCAATTCATGTATGAAGCTTGCTGCAATCCTATCTTCTGTTATAGCAACAACAATAGCAACCAAAACAAAACACTTGATCTTGCATAAATGAAGTCTTTTCATGTAACTCTAATGCTTAGCCATCATTATAACTAGATAACATAGGATTTGGAGCCTAACATAAGATCATGCAGCTGGATGAATCTACTCTATTCTACAACAAAAACTGGAAATTATCTAACAAAGACAAACAGCCATAAGCCACGGCAAACTTTAAACAACTATCTCAACAAAGATCCCTCCCCAAGTTCCCATCAACTTCATCATCCCCAAATACTTCATCATGCATGCAAGAGCCAAAACGAAGATGATTTCTATGCAAATTTGGTACAAAAACCATTCCAGCAACAAAAGACTTTCAGCAACAACGAATGAAACTTGCTGCAATTTTTGCAAGCTTCTCTAACAAAATCATTCGCAAACTCAAACAAAAAACTATACATTTGTCAATCTAAAAACCACAAGGACTTCATCCCATTTTAATTAATGCAATCTAAACAAATCGTCTGAGTATCCAAACAGAAAATCTCACAACAACCGAAAACTAGACAAAGGTCAACATCTTGTAGCTTAAGATGGAAACGTCAAAAGCCAACATTCACTTAACCAATCCCCAAGACCATTGAGCATTGACCCATCCTAATCTTTTGATGAATTCAAACCACAAAAGACAGCTTTTTCGCAATATCAGAAACAAATAAAACCCGAGGAACAACAATTCATTCAAAAGAAAAGGAAAAGCTCACGCAAGAATTCTGAAATTTCATGAAAGTTTTAGCCAAAGGAAATTGTTTCCATCTATAAACAATGAGGGACGTAAACGAGTATGGGAGAGGCTCAGAAACGATCACCTGAATTGCTGGGCCGAAACAAAAGTTTCTGCTGTGTTTTCGTTCGGTGCAGTGCAGGCAGAGCGGCTCCTTGGTGGCCAGATTTGACGATCTTCCCGTTGTTATTTGCGAACAATTTCTGAACAAGAAACCTTCCCCTTACTCCCCACTTGGTGCAGAAACAAAAATCCAATCGGATTGAACAACCAGACCGGAGATAATCATGCCGCAAGGTGTGCCGAAAATCAGCCCGTTCTGCCGAAAATTTTGCAGAAAATTTCTTCTTCCTTTTCTGATTTTCTGTTCGCCTTTCTACCCTAGCCGCTGCTCCTTTTCTATCCACCCTCTCTCGGTTTCTTTTCCCTCAAAGCTCCCCCGGATACTCAAGACTTCATCCGACCTCCCTTTCAAGTTTTCAGCCGCCAACCTCCTATGTTGCTCCTTTCTTCACTCTATCTCTCCAATCCCAAACTCTCCAGCCGTCTCCCTCCTCTCAAGTCACAGACTTTTCTCAGATTTTTCTTTTGTCGGTTTTTCCTTTTCCAAACCCTCAACCCCAGATTCTAGCTGTCAACCTCTCTCCCTTTTTTTCAGTCGACTATCCCCCCTTTCTCTTTTGTTTTCTTTCTACCGTCGTTAACTGCCCCCTCTCAGTTTTCCTTAGCCGGCCGTGTTCTCTTTCTCTGGTTTTTTCTTTTGCCGTTCGTTCCTTTCCTTTTTCTTTTTCGGCTATCAACCTCTCTTGGCTTTTATATGGAACATCAACCCTAAACTCTCTCGGTCATCTCTCCTAAATTGCAGCTAAGGAGCTGCCCTGAGTCCTTCTTTGCAAGCTGCGATAAAACGCAGCTTGCATGCCGCATTGCAATTTTTTTTTTTTTTTTTTTTTTTTAAACAACTTAACAAATATAGATAACTAATTAATAAAAAAAAAACTAATGAAGAAAAAATTAAATACAACGAGCGGAAATAGACATAAAAGGATAAAAATGAAATGCTAATTTTCTTTTCTTTTTCTCTCCTCTTTTTCCCTTTTGTTTCTCTTTTTTAAATAATTTAGCAAAAATGATAATAAAATTAAGTAAAAACCAACAATTTGATTAACATCAGATAAAAATAAATAAATAAACTAGAAATAATAAACAGCAAAGTTGCAATTTTTATCATTTTTCTTTTCCTTTTTTTCATTTTCAATTTTCATTTTTTTCATTTTTCCCAAGAAAACATTGAATTATCAAAACAATTAAAACATATTATTATTATTTTTTTTTTTGAATGCTTTTCTTTTCATTTCGAGAAATTCTATGCTAAAACTTAAAAATAATAAAACTATAAACTAAAAACTAAAAATCGAATAAAACTAACACGACAAAATAAAAAACTAAAAATAAATAGTAAATGAAATTACACCAAAAATTTGGTGTCTACATTCTCGATATACTTGGGTGATATTCCTTGCTCATAAAGATGATGCCTTTAAGAATTTTACCTCATTATTTGCTAAAGTACAAAATCTGCTTGGCTTGAAAATTGTCAGGATTAGAAGTGATAATGGGACAGAATTCAAGTTCTGTGGTTTTCCAGAATTTTGTGATCATAATGGTATTACTCATGAATTCTCTATTGCTAGAGTCCCTCAACAAAATGGAGTTGTAGAAAGAAAAAATAGAACTCTCCAAGAGGCTGCTAGAACCATGCTTAGTGTATGCAATTTACCAAAATATTTTTGGGCTGAAGCCATAAACACAGCCTGTTATACCATGAATAGAGTTCTTCTAAGACCAATTTTGAACAAAACTTCATATGAGCTCATGTATGACAAAAAGCCTGTTGTCGGTTACTTCAAAGTATTTGGTTGTAAATGTTTCATTTTGAATATCAAGGAACATCTTGGAAAGTTTGACAAGAAATCTGATGAGGGAATTTTCTTGGGTTATTGTGAAAACAAAAGAGGTTTCAGAGTTTATAATCGTAGAACATTGATTATAGAGGAGGCTATACACATTACTTTTGATGAATCTAATGGTGACATCTCTATGAGTTGTGGTGAAGATGATGACACAGGTGTTCAAGAAGAACTGAAGAAGCTAGCAATCAATGATCATGACTCTGTGTGAGAACCCTGAAAATAGACATATAAATATCAGTGCATATTTCATTTGCATTTTAATTCTTTAATAAATTTTAGCACTAAGTCTAATTGTTTTTAAATAAGTGCGTAGAAATAAACGTTATGTGCAAAATAAAAGAATTGTGCTAAACTACTAAACTTCTTAGTTTTGTTACATTAACTTCATATTTCGATGGTAAACTATTTCATTGATCTAATCATTAATTTCTTTGAATTCTAGTATTGTAACTAATTGTTTTGAAATAAAAGTGTAAAGATAATTTTTATGAAATAAATAATATAACTATGCCAACATTGAATTATTCGGTTTTATTATACAAAAGTAATAATTCTTGAGTTATATTAAGTTTACTCTTTAAAAATAAATTCCTTAATTTGCAGTAGCTAACATTCTTTCCGAATAAGATTAAGGGTATACAAAAACCTTAGTATTAAGATACCATCGATAAATTTTACAATACATGTATACTAGATACGTGTAGGACGTAAAAATTACGATAATTGCTCGTGAGATTAGCGCATCATTAGGAGGTTCAATTACATTCGGAATAAATTTTTGGGATCAAACTAGAATCAAGGACTTAAGTGTTCATTAGAAGGAATGTGAAAAGACTAAACTACCCTCCCAAGCTCACCAAAACCACCATGCAAACCCAGCAAATTTCGGACAACATAATTACCTCACCTCTCACTCGGCCAATACATTTCTTTCACCACCTTCACACTCCACCCTCCTGCACACTCAACCTCTTCTCCTAAATACCGCAACACCACCACCCTTCACAACCTCATTCTGCTTTGGACCAACAACAAAAGAGTGAGGGAGAGACTTACCTCGTGAGTATCGACCGAGAGAGAGTGAGAGGCCGAGCTGCAACATCTTCCATCCGTGAGCTAGAAAAAAAAATGGAACCTGCTGCTCTATACCCAATCCAACCGTGAGGTAGTGAAGAGGGCTGTGAGCTAAACATCCTCCATTTCAGTCGCAAGCTTGGACGAGAGAAAGGAGGAGTGGACCGACTGAAATTCTGGTCTGACCAAGAAGGAAGAGTTTTGCAGCCGCTAGTCGTGTGTGTTAGACTTCAAGCTAAGGTAATTTCTGAACTTAGATGAGATGTATATGGGATGATGAAGCTGTCTTTAAGCATGCATGTGGACTGGTGAGGTTAGATGAAGAATTGTGACTCAAGAAATCTGGTTTGGAATGAATTGAAGCTGCTGAATGTGTGAGCTGGATTTTTGTAACTTTAATTAGCTAATCTGTGATAATCTGATCTTAGAAATGTGTTTAACTAACTGAAAACAAGAAGTTTAAACCATGCATGAAGTTAATTAGCCGTATTATGCTAGAAGGGAAAAATAATACACGACTCTGCTTCATGCAAGCTCATCCGAGAGCAGTGAACAAAAATTCTGGTTTTGTGGTTGAATGTTGTTGATGACCGAACCTAATTTGAACTGGGACTGATAATTAATACATTGATTAGTCATGCATGTTGGTTTTGAGTACCTAATACAAGGTTTTAGCTGAAGAAAATCCAGATTTGCGTCTAACTTAGCTGCTGGAAATTTTCTGGAATAGCCGAGAGACTTCATGTTTGTTTGCATTTGTAATTGCTGTCAAATGGAAAATTTTGTTATGAATTGCATATAGATTGTTAGCTTTAAGTATTAAGTGAAGCTTAATGGAAGAAAATCTGAGGAAAAGTTGAATTGTGGATTGAAACCGAGGGAAATTTTCTGCTGCAAAATATTCCAGCTTGGTCGAGAGAAGGAGGTGAGATTTAATTAGTTTTGTTTTCGAATTTCAATTCAGATTTTCGTATTGGATGTTTAAGATTTGCTTGAGGCTTGCTAATCACCTTTTTCATGTTGAGCTGAGGTAAGAATTGAAGAAAACTAGGAACAAAAGCTATATAAATAAACTATCAATTGCTGGAAAATTTTATCTTAGCTGATGACAGATTTATGGGGACTTTTTGGTGGAATAATTTATTGGAATTAAGCGTTATTTGCTTTGGTATATGCTGGTATGAATGTCATACTTAAATGTATGATGGTTTGAATAAGAGTCTTATGGTTTTAAAAGAGAAAAAGGAGTTTTTCACAAGTGAAAAATGAGTTTCCAGATTTTCGGATTTCTCTGACCAGTCTCAGTAAAATGCTTATATCTTGGTGTAGGAAAATCCAATTGAGGTGCCGTCAGTGGCATTTGAAACTAGAGTCATGGACCTTTGTTTTGTAGAAATTTCATATTTTTCCTCCATGTGTACTGCTGTCCGTGATTCCTCAAAGTAGGCTGTCCTGTTTGAATGTCCTGTTTCCTCAGGAAACTGAATTCTTGACTTGGATCGAATATTTGGCCTATTTGTGATTTGAATCTCTGAAAAATGTCTTCTGGGATGTGATAGTATTAAAAATCTATTCTACAACAGTATAATTTTCATAATTGTTTGATTTGTGGAACATGAACTAAAGCAATTTTTTAAGGAAAATATTTTCCAGCATGACCAAACTGGTTGGGACTTTTGGTGAGTTTATTTGCTGGATTTGTGTATTATTTACTTTAGCTTGGTTTGGACAGATTATAATCTATATGTATAGTGATTCTAGCAAGTAAAAGTGGAAAGTTTAATGGATATTTTAGATTCTTGGAATCATTTGGATCTCAAGTTGGTTGTAGCTTTTGTTCTTGTTTTGAATGAATTGGTATTTGAAAGTGTGTATTGGTTGTCAAGAGCTAATGATTGATGAAGCTCTTGACCATTTGAGTAGTTTTTGCAAGAATTTAATTTTAATAAATTGTTCAAGTAGTTGGCTAAAATGTGCTTGGAAGTTCCCTGGTTTGCGTTTTGGATTGTCTTGATACCTTGGACTTCCCTTGTTGAATTTTATTTGGAATTGAATCTGTGGAGACCTAGGGCTAATGATTGATGAAGCCCTAGTGAAATTGATGTTTGAATTGTGATTTAGCTATTTTGGCAACCAGGAATACAATGTGCAAATAATTTGAAATCGTGAAGTCCGTTTTGGTCTGTTGAATTTGAGTACTTTTAAATCAAGCTTTGTGGAATTATTTTATCTTACTATCAAGTTATAGAGATTGAGAATAGCGCGTTAATATTTAAAATTTAAATGAAAAGTGTAGAAAACTTGCTCGGCAAGGAAACATGATTCTTTTTCACTTATACTCTAGTACTTGAGCTTTTATTGAAAATTTTCTAGTACGAACACATTTTTCACCTTCTCGATTTCCGTGCCAAATTAAGCATTTTACCCTTCTTTTGAAATTGATAGTCCTTGCCACGATTTATCTCGGAAATGGGACTTTTAAATTCCTTTTGGTTTTATACCAATGATTAAGTTAAAACTTCCTATTTCAATTTGTTTGAGCTTGAGGCTTGAGTGTGTGTATCTAAGAGGTTTTCTTTATTCGCCTTAATCGAGCATCTAGGTAATTTGTAATTGTGATTAATCTCAGGTGATTCAGAGGACACCGAGAAACTCTTTTAATTTCCTGCTTTTGCTCTTGCTTTGCTCCGGATTACGGTGAGGGATTCCAAACTGTTTTGCACAAAATTGCTTCTCGAACTTTTATAACCACTACTTGTAAAATTGCTTATATATATTTACGTGATGTGATTTGATGAGTGCTTCTTTCATGCCTAAGTGGTCTAATACTTGATGAATCTTGTTCATTTGAATGAAAAGTACTTATTTCTAGGCGAGTGTGTACTTTATCGCACTCGACCTAACTGTTGTTGTATTGCTTAACTGTTCAATATTTCATTGTTTATATGTTATTTGCGTATGCTGTAGGCCATGTGTACTTTATCACATTGGCTGAACAAGGCCTTCTCCCCTTCGTTATCACCTATTCGAGCCAGAAGCGGACTCGGTCGGATAGGTTGATAACCCTGGGCACTGTATTATGGTATACTTGAGTATTACCACTGGAGGGATAAGGTGATGGCCAGTCAACCGAAGGAGTTACCAACGGGAGTTATAAGGACGGAAGTGGACCGAGTACTGTATCCTTTTGTGTTTGCTTTACTATTAATACTGTTATTGCTCTCCTAGTTGACATTTCTCGGGTAAGACTCCTCATGAGCATTAATCTCTGAGACGAAGCAATCCTTGTAATGATCTTCTAGTCGGACGAGCCACTATTTGTTTGACTAAAATTCATGAAAATATATTTATGTGATCATGCATTCCAAATGTATGTTAGTGGTTTTTAAATGATTTATGAGTTGTGCTCATAATAAAGTTGCCAACAAAAGTATTACTTCTACATGTGTTTCCAAAGTAACGCTTACGCACTGGTTTATAAATACTTGATTTTCCCTTTTGAAACCTCATTGAGCTTTAGCTCACCCCCAAAAACATTTTAGTTCTATGCAGGGCTCGAGAAGGATAGTTACTCAAGCGCAAGGATTTGGAGTACCGTGGATTATCCATTATCTGGATTGTGGTTGATTTTCTTTGTGAAATGTAACGGTTATTTTGAAAGATTTGTGGAACTTTTTGGTATGATGTACTTGTGGTTGAAGTGAATGTAAATCTCATGATATTTTTGGGATTATACTTTTGTAAGAATGATTTGAATTGCAAACATAAGGATTGTACTTAAGTTATTAGTATGACAATTAAGATGAAGTATTGGACTTGTACTTTGGTATGTTGGACTGGTGGATATATTATACTCCGTATGAGCTTTTAAGAACCATCGATTATATTCATGCTTGAGTTTTGTAGTGAGTCCCGGCGAGAGCTGGGCAGGCGGCCCGCCGAACCCTTTGGTTCGCCTGAGGGGGAAGTGGGGTCGTCACACTCTGCCTCACCAGAAACTGATTCAAAGGATACTGATGCTCAGGTCAGTCCAGCTGAAGAAGTGAATAATAGAGATACCACTACTCCTAATGATCTTCCAAGAGCATGGAAATTTGCTCATAATCATCCCAGGGAGCTTATAATTGGTGATCCTTCTGAAAAGGTCAGGACTCGTTCCTCTAGACACCTGGTAGATAATCTTGCTTTTGTATCACATATTGAACCTAAAAATGTTGTTGATGCATTGAATGATGAGCACTGGATTTTAGCTATGGAAGAAGAGTTAATCCAATTTGAAAGAAACGAAGTTTGGACCCTGGTTGCCAGACCACAAGGCCATCCTATCATTGGCACTAAATGGGTTTTTAGAAACAAAATGAATGATAAAGGGGAGATTGTTAGAAATAAGGCTAGACTGGTGGCTAAGGGATACACTCAAGAAGAGGGAATAGACTTTGATGAGTCTTTTGCACCAGTAGCTAGGCTGGAATCCATAAGAATGTTTTTAGCATTTGCATGTTTCAAGAATTTTAAATTATTTCAAATGGATGTTAAGAGTGCCTTCTTAAATGGATTTATAGATCAAGAAGTCTATGTTGACCAACCTCCTGGTTTTGAAAATGAATCTTATCCAGATCACGTGTTTAAACTCTCAAAAGCTTTATATGGATTAAAACAAGCTCCTAGAGCATGGTATGAACGTCTGAGTGGATTTTTTATTGAAAATGGTTTTAAAAGAGGCATTGTAGACACTACACTTTTTACAAAACAAAGCTCACGAGATCTTTTGATTGTACAAATATATGTGGATGATATCATATTTGGTGCTACTAATGAAAAATTGTGCAAGGACTTTTCCATCATCATGCAAAAAGAATTTGAAATGAGTATGATGGGAGAACTGAACTTCTTCCTTGGACTCCAAGTGATTCAAACCCAAGATGGAACATTTATAAATCAAACAAAATACACCAAGGAGTTGCTGAAAAGATTCGGAATGGAGGATTCAAAGCCTGTTGGGACACCTATGTGCACATCTACCAAACTTGACAAAGATGAAGAAGGTACAAAAGTTGAGGAGAAGAAGTACAGAGGTATGATTGGAAGTTTACTTTATTTAACTGCTAGTAGGCCTGACATCATGTTTGCTGTGTGTTTATGTGCTCGATTTCAATCCTGTCCAAAGGAATCACACTTGAATGCGGTAAAAAGAATCTTGAGATATCTTAAAGGAACCTTAAATTTTGGCTTGTGGTATCCAAAATGTCATGAACTTCCTTTGTGTGGATTCTCTGATGCTGACTTTGGTGGTTGTAAAATAGATAGAAAAAGTACTACTGGCATATGCAACTTTCTTTGAAATTGCTTGGTCTCTTGGTTTAGTAAAAAACAAAATGCTATCTCACTGTCCACTACTGAAGCTGAATATGTTGCTGCTGGTGCTTGCTGTGCTCAATTGTTATGGATGAAAAACACATTGAATGACTTTGGTTTAGTGTATGAATGTGTACCCATGTACTGTGACAACACCAGTGCAATCAATCTAACAAAAAATCATTCAACACTCTAGGACTAAGCACATTGATATAAAGCATCATTTCATTCGCGATCTTGTCTCCAAGGGGGTAATCCGTGTTGAGTTTGTTTGTTCTAAGGAACAGATTGCTGATATCCTCACAAAAGCTCTTCCGCTAGATCAATTTGTGTCCTTGAGAACAAAATTGGGTGTTTCAAAAAAAATGTTCTAAGTCTTATTTCCAGTCAATCTTTATCGGACGTCCGATGAATTGGAACGGACGTCCGACAGTGTTCTTCGTCCAAGTTTCAGAAAAACCCTGGTTCGGACGGTTGTGTCGGACGCTTCACTTCGTTCGGACGTCCGACACTCAAAAATTGAGTCCTATAAGGCAGTTACCCATTCTTCTCAGTTCATTTTCCTCCATAAGTCTCGGACGCAACCTTTCAGTTTCCTCTAACATTTGAAATTCAAATTCCTCTTTCCTCAAACCAAGTTCCGAGAAATTGAACCAACCAACTTATTTACACCTCTATTGCTCATTGATCACTCATAAAAATCACTCCTAACCCCCAACTACCCCAAAACTCCCAATTCACATACAAAGCCCTAACTTCACATAACTCTCTCCTTGCGGCTTCTTAGTGCACTCTAGTTGGTTTTTACTGCATTCTTCCTCTGAACACCACATTCTGCATCAAAAATCATATCCACATTGCATCATGGTTAGAATTAGGGGAGGATCTACTAGTGCCGGACGGTCTTTTAGGCTTAGGGATGAAGACATTGAAATTGTTGATCCACCTCCTGTGGCACCTAAAAAGAAGAAAATGACCCGTGGTGGCAAAGTAAAGCAGACTGCCCAAAGAAAATTAGTTACTCCAACTGCTGAATCATCTGATGAACAAATGGAAGGGCAGATCTCTGAAGGGAACATTGCTGGTGAAAATGAGGAACCAGAGCAGGCTACCCAAGGTGATGAAACTGTCACAAGGTCTTCTAGTAAAAGAAAAAGGACTGCAAAGGGGAAGAGAACTCCCCAATCCAAGAAAAAGCAATCTGCTGATCCCTCTGTTGATCAGCAGAATGAAGAAAACACTACTGAGAGTCAGCCAACACCTGAACCCTCCATTAGGAAGTCTCCAAGGACAAGGACTGAGACTCAAAATGTTGGTGCATCTGCCACTCAAACCTCAAAAGGGACACGTTCTGGGAAGAATCCAGTATCTCAGCCTGTACCTGAACCCGTTCCTCTACCAAAGTTCATCGATGATGAAGCCAGAGACAGATTTGAGTTAGTCTCTCAAAAAGGGTTCATCACCCAAAGGCTCATCATTCCCTTTGAATTTCGTAAGCTTGATCTTGAACCTGTCATCAAACTATTTGAATTCCAGAAATGGACTCATCTTCTGACCATTCCTAATGTTTTTTATCCTGACATGCTTTATCAATTTTTTGCTAATCTTAGAAAGGGTACATCACACACTGAACTCATCTCTAGGGTCAACTCTGTAGACATCATGTTAACTCCTGACATTGTGAATTCTATTCTGAAAACTAGTATTGAAACTAGTTTCAAAGGAAAAATTGCAAATTTCTTTTCGTATGAGGAATTTCCCTCTGCCTATCATCATTTTTACAATGCTAAACTCATGACTTATTTTCAAACCAAATTCAGCACCCCTGCTGAGGCAAGATTGGATGATCTCAGTCCTCAGAATCTGATCAACTTCACCATCATTTCGAATCTGTTGGTGCCAACTGATGGCCACAGAACAGATGCAAATAAAATGGAACTCTATCTTTTCTACTGCTTTGTTGAAAAAATCCGCATTGACTTTGGATTTATAATGTGCAAGTTTCTGCTCAAAATTAGCACTGATAGTCGTAGGAAGCTTTCCTATGGCAGATTTCTGACCCCTATTTTTGCTCATTTTGAAATACCCTTTTCTGGCAAATCTCCAAAAGACAGTGTTTCATCAGTTTTCTCAAAAGCTTATTTTGAAAGAAAGAACCTAAAATTTTTTGATGGTCATTGGTGCTACAAGGAGACTGTGGCCGAGTCTAGAAGAAAAAACTTGCATGAAACCCCTGTCACTCCTAGAACTCCCCATGATCAGTCAGGCTATGTTTCTCCTTTCACCATGCATCCTAGAAAGTCTGCCAGTAAGTCCTTCTCTTCCAACTCTGAGGTCATCTCCTTACTTGAAGACCTCAAACAGCATGTTATGCTTCTTGAAGATGGTCTCATGATGACCATGACCTCTGCCCAACAATCCTCTTTCCTTGAAAAAAGGAATCTTCTTGTGCCCCCTATACCTGAGACAAATGAGACTGCTCATCAGAAAGAACCAAGATCTGAGCCCACAGGGCCAACTACTGGTAATGAGACCACACCAGCTTCCAGCTCTCAGCCCAAGGATAAAGACAAGGCTCCAGTAACTGAAGAAGCATATGAAGATGATGATGAAGAAACTGAGGAAGAAGAGGACCCTGAACAATATCGTCTGACCAGGAGGAGGCCTGGATCATCTAAAATCACCATCTAGGCACTACTAGGTCACTGCACCTTAATCTAGGATTATAGTTCATCTTTTGCATTGCACTTTTGTACTAAGTGTTGAACACCTGGTCTGTATAACTGGATATTTTCTACTGTTTATGAATGCTATAACTAAGTGTTTGTTATGAATGTTTTGAATGATTGTTATGAATGGTTGTGTGTTGGAATCTGCTGAATGAATGTGTTTGCTATGAATGTTTCTGATTGGAATCTGCTGAATGGTTGATTCCAAACTGTGCTGGACATTGTTAATGAGTATACTGATAATGTTTCTGATGGATCGTACTGCTGGTACCAAAACTGATACTCAATCTTGTGATGACAAAAAGGGGGAGAAATGGATTTGGATTAGCACTGATGATGTTGAGTAACTAGTTAGGGGGAGTCAATTTCATGGGGAGTTGCGTTGGAGCAGCACTGATGACGTTGATTACTTTTCTTCTTGAACACTCATGCACTTCGTTAAGGGGAGTTGTTATATCCCAATTTGTATATTTTTCTGCTCTATCCAAATGTTTTGTCATCATCAAAAAGGGGGAGATTGTTTATCTCAATTCATATCTTTTGATGATTACAAAACATTTGGATGTTACTAATACTTTTTTGTAGAAGATCCTTTTCAGAAATAACACCAAACAGGAAAAGAAGAGGATGAAGAGCACTGAGAATGATGTCGGACGCACAAAAGGAGATTATCGGACGTCCGACATCCTTTGAGTATCTTCGGACGTGTGAAGAACTTAGACTCGGACGTCCGACAACCGTTGCTGTTTTTCGGACGCAACACTCTGGACGCATCGGCCGTCCGAAGAAATTGAAGAAGAAGTTCCAAGTGTGCATTCTACCCTCGGACGCATGATCGGACGTCCTAAGAGATTCAAGAAAACTTCCAGAACTCATTGATCTCGTTCGGACGCATAAAAGCTAAACATCGGACGTCCGACAGCACCAACGGCTAGTTGACTCTTCAACTGCCTTCTGTCCGTTGACAACATTAATTGAAGAATTTTCTGGTCTCCTATAAAAAGAACAAAGTCAACCACATCAGAAGAACTTTGCACAACAAGCCTACATCAGATTGTGAGTGATTCTAGTGCTAGAATACTTAAAAGGAACATTTGTACTCTTTGCTTGTGTAATCTTCGTGTAGTTTTTCAAGTGTGACACAGCTTCTTCAATAGTGTAGCATAGTGAGGGTTTGCGAGTGTTTGTAAAACTTCCTTGCTTGACCAAGTGTGGTTTGGGGCAAGAAGGAAGTGATCCCTTCCTTGTACACAAAAGATTGGTTGCAAGTTTGTTCAACTTGAAGTAACTTGGTATATAAAAGTGGTGTTCAAACCTCAGTTGTGTTTGAAGCCTGGTTTGTTTCTTTACTTTCATTTACTGCTTTTCTACATAAACTGTTCTTCTCTTCATCTCACGAATACTTGTGCTCTTGTGTTATCTCGTTCATTGGGAGGTATTTGAGAAAAGAAAGGTAGTCTGTGAAAAAGTGAACTATATCTTAGCAGGTTTTTTGAAAGCCTAATTCACCCCCCCTCTTAGGTTGTCTTCGATCCTTACACAAAGGCTATGAGTAAAATATTTGTAAAACTTATGCTTGCTCGTAAAACTTTGAAATCTCCATTTAAGTCAAAGTGACAAAGAAAACGTACTCCGAACAGTCATTATTTTATTTCTTAAGGGTATAAGTTCGGCCAAGTCCTTACTTATATACCTCGGTAAAAGAAGGTGCAAACATCCTAGATGGTTCAAGTGATATTCACTCTTAACCCTTACTCAAGTTGCAAGTATAGTTCTCTAGTTCTCGAGCATAAATTTGGGCAGCACGCCCTTTGTGTTTACCTAATTTTCCAGCCATTTACGACTTTATTATTTTCCTCAGCCAATCCCAAAGTTATACACAATATAAATTCATCACAATAGCCATTCAATAGGCTCAAAGTCATATGAGTGCAAAATCAAGGTAACAACATGTGCAGAAATGAGCTTTAGTAAAAGACAGATTTGATGGGTTTTGCGTAACGGACACATCCGAAGCTACGCTTATCGGATTGGGATGTAATTTATACCATTTTGAAGCTAAGGCAGAGGGTTACAATTTTGATGAAGACCACTTAGTCCAAATTCCAGTGTAACCTAGTCAAATTCCCAATTCCTAGAACCAAGTTCCAACTAATCGGCTAATTAACCGTACTACATTTGAATGGCCATATCGCATGGTACCAAAGTCCGTTTAAGGCGTTGTTGGAGGCGTTGAAAAGATAAGACAAAGACCTACAACTGTCATGAAGACCACTCAGTCCAGATCTCACCCTAACTAGGTCAAATTTACCAAAACATCTCCAGATTTTCCAGTTCGAAATTCACTGCAGAAATCAACTAGCAGTCCTGCTTTATTCACTCATATCTCAGCACACACAACTCCAATTCAGGAAATTCTAAATCCATTTGAAAGCTAAAATACAAGGCTATAATTCTTAAGAAGACATCATCAACCAATTCGATAATTTTCCTGGTCAAACTAACCACTTACAGAGGCTGATTTTCATTTTCGGACAGAAACAGGGCAGCAGGGGGATTTTGGTCTTTTCATAGGCTACGTTGCTCCGATTTAGCTAAAATTTTGCAGACAATTATAAAATATCATTCTGTACAACTTTTATGTTTTGTGCTAAGGCTATTTCAGCATCTAACAAGGTGAAATAGAACCGGGCAGAAGCAAGGCAGGTTATCATCCAAGCTGAAATTCATGCATTCAAGTGTTAATCTTCCACAAAACAACATCTAAAGCAACTAAAAATCACTAATAAGCAATTAATTGAAGTAAAGAAGAGGTTCTTGGCAAAATACCTTATCTCCCTATGAAAGATGGTAGCTTAGACTTTGTCCTCCAAAAATAACTCCACAAACACCTTGGAAACTACTTGGAAAGTAAGCTTTATGGAGTAGTTTGCAAATTAATCGGTTGAAACTCAAGATTTGGGCAAGAAATTGAAGTGGAAGATGAAGAACTCTCTTGGTTTCTCTCTCACTAATTTCAGCCAAAGGAGACAAGAAGATGAATGAATTTTGGTCAAAAATCTGATTTTAGTAAAGTTACCAGCCTTGGTCAAAAGTCCAACTTCTAATAGCATAGTGACACTTGGCTCCTTTTAGGGTTTTAACCTTATCCTTTTGTCTACCAATGGTAATTTATCTAGCTAACTTCCAATTGTCTCCTAGCACCTTGTAAAAGAATAATATTTAGCACAAAAATCACTTAATCACCAAAATGTTATCGCACTAGCGGGTCCCACGTCCATAACGCACTTCAAATTTAACCCGAACTAACTTATACTAGAAAAATGGTTGGAAAAACTATATTCACTTATAAAGTGTCTAGAAAATTAATGTAGTAAAATAAAATATAAAAAATGCATGAAAAGGAATAGAATTAAATGGTATAAATTAAGAAAAATTTTACGGGCTCTCACACACATGACCCAAGTATTCAATTTGGTCAGCCGCAAAAGAGCACTTACTCTTCTTGGTCTTGAGTTGGTGTTTGAGTAAAGTCTCAAACACTGTTGTCAAGTGTTGTATATGCTCATTCCCGGATTTACTGTATATTAAGATGTCGTCAAAGAAAACCAGCAGGAACTTCCTCAGAAAAGGCCTGAAGATGTCATTCATTAAACTCTGGAAGGTTGATGGTGCATTGGTTAGGCCAAATGGTATAACTAAAAACTCATAATGTCTATCATGAGTCTGAAATGCAGTTTTAGCAATATCATCCGCATGCATTCGAATCTGGTGATACCCCGACCTTAGATCTAGCTTAGTAAAGGTAACAGCTCCAAACAGTTCATCAAAGAGCTCTTCGACTAGTGGTATAGGGAATTTGTCCTTTACCGTGGCCTTGTTGAGCTCCCTATAGTCCACACACATTCGCCAAGTATCGTCTTTCTTTTTTACCAAGACTATAGGGGAGGAAAAAGGGCTATTACTGGGTCTAATAACACCATTATCCAACATTTCAGTCACCAACCTTTCAATTTCACCTTTTTGAAATGCAGGGTATCTATAGGGTCTAACATTTATGGGTTGTGTACCCTCCTTGAGATAGATCCTGTGGTCATGCATTCTAGCAGGGGGTAATATCATAGGCTCTTCAAATACCTCATTGTAGTTTGATAAAAGTAACTCAAGTTGGTGTTTGTAGGGAGTTACCTTCACTTCACGTTCCATGGAGGCACAGTCTGCTGTCACTTCCTTGTAGTCATTTTCTGCCGTCACCAAGCACAGTTGAGCTGTTTCAATTTGCTCAGGTTTGCTCAAGAGCTTTTGCATTTGTTTCCTTGAAACTACTTGAACTGGTTGTTGCCTGGACCCCCTTAATACTGCCATCTTGCCCTTCTGAACAAACTCCATTCGTAACTCAGCGAAATTCCACTTGACATCCCCTAAGGTAGATAACCACTGCATTCCAAGTACTACTTCACAACTGCCTACAAGTAGGACCAATACATCTCCTTCGAATGCCTGGCCTTGCATTCTTCACTGGAACCCTGGGCATAGAGTGGTCGTAGTGAGGGAATTTCCATCTGCCACCACTACTTTAACAGGACCAACTTGCACTGTTCTCAGGCCAAACTTCCTTACCATGTTGGGGTGTAGTAAGTTGTAGGAACTGCCACAATCTATAAGGATACTGAAGGTTTTTCTTTCGATTTGGCCATGTATTCTCATAGTCCTGAAATTAGGAACCAGTAAGCTGCACATGGCACTTGTAGAAATTTGAGCTAGATTACCTTCTGTCAACACTTCTTGCTTACCTTCTATCAACACTTCTTGAAATTTGAAAAGCTGCCTTCTCTTGCACTGATGACCGGGACTATAACGTTCATTGCACCAATAGCATAGCCCCTTAGCTCTTTTTTCATCCATTTCTGCAGTGCTCAAGAATCAGGAGTTCCGCCTCTGTTCCCCCACATCTCTCCCCCCTTGTTCCCCTGGTTTGGGTAATATAGGAGTGTTGTTCAGATTACCTTGCCTGGCGAAGCTGTTACTGGAGCCAATATTTGGTGAGTAAGGGATGGGCATTCTTGAGGGTCCCCGGTGCTTGTTGTGTTTCCAAGCATTCAGAATTTTGGCCTCCTCAATTTTAGCTAGGCCCACTGCGTGTTGTAGGTCACGTGGCATGAACATCCTCACTGACAATTGAATTTCTTGCCTCAATCCCCTTATGAAACAGCTCACCGCATATTGCTCAGGAAGAGCCACTCGATTCAGTAGCTCTTCGAATGAATCCTGGTATTCCTTCACGGTTTTGGTCTGCTTCAAGCTCTTCAGATCTCCCATGGGATCATCATAAAGGCAATCCCCAAATCTGGCACCTAAGGCCCTCACGTACTCTTCCCATGAAGGTGGATCCCTGGAAATCCTAGCTTTCATGAAAACTTGATGCCATTGCAGAGCCTTATCCTCCAAATGCATCGCAGCTATTCTGACCTTAGTTTCTGAAGGAGTTTCATCGATTTCAAAGAATTGGTCACACTTATATAACCAGCTCTTGAAGTCCACTCCTCCAAATTTGGGAAACTCGATGCGAGAGAATCTGGTCGGAGTTTGATAGCTGCCTCCACGGCTTCCTGGATAATCATCCTTAGAATTGCGTGGTGATTCTTGCTGTCCAGGGCTCTTTTGGTTACAAACTTCCAAAACCAAACTTTTGATTGCTTCCAGTTCTCGTTCGAACTGCTCCCTCTGTTCCTTCAGCAAATTCCGGATGGTTTCCTGGAACTTCTTGTTCTCTTGGCCTCTAGTGCCTTCTGCCATTTCCACTGAGATTTTCTGACTGAGCTAGGATGAACCAGCTCTGATACCACTGATACAGAAGACAGAAAGGGACCAAAAGCTCCCTACCAGAAGAGATGAAAAAATGGAGAACACCTCTTGGTGATGAGGGAGTAGATATTATTGATGATCAGAGTTTAGACAAGAGATTTGGGAAAAAGAATTTGTTACAAAACTGTTCGATGATATTCCCTTGGCACTATTGATCCTTTATACTAGTAGAGAGGCGGTGGAAGGAAAGTTAGTTATAACGAACTCCACTTGCCATTCCTTGCTATTTCTGGTGCCATGCATGTGATCAGCACGTAATCTTTCCATGCATGGCCTTACTATTTTTGTTAATTGGTTACATACCATCTAAACAGAAAAACAAACGCAGAAGAAGATAACAAAGTTACTAAAAATGCCCAAAATGCCCATTGTCAATATTTGTATGCGTAACAAAAACGGCCTCTCGTCTTCCCCAAATTAAACACCACATCGTAATATTTCTCCAATTCTTCCTCATTTGTTATAGACCATTCATCCAAAAAAATGTCGAATAGGAAAACCTTCGGACCAGTCGGACTTGAGCTCGGGCCTTGACCCCGACCCTTGGGCTCAGATTTGGACCCATCAGAATTAGTCTCATCAGACTCGAAGCTGTACACGTACTTGTAATCCTCTCTAGACTCATAATTGGGGTCGAGGTCGTCAAACTGAAGTCCATCCGGGTTTAGGGATGACTTTCCTTGGTCGGCATCTTTGTCTGCTACTTCTTCTCCGTCGATTCCTCGATCCTCCGCCGTTGGTGGATAAACTCCAAGTTCTTCGTCCGAGGAAAGTAACTTTCCCGGAGCCATCTGAAGAGAAAAAAGAAACCCTGACTCTTTCGATTTGCTTTTATATACACATAGATACACACATATTTTGATACTTATTCATTTATTTTATCTTTTTTCTACTGATTGACATAGGAAGTTTTCTACGCTTGCTCTTTCAATGTCTATGCATTGTTTAACTAGCTATTTTTTCTCTCAATTTTCTTTGTCTTTATTCTTTTTTTTTTCTATCAATTTTGTATAATCTTTCTACCAATTTCTTGAATTTAAAATTTATGATTATCCTTATCACATGTGTTCCTTATCATATAAGTTCATGTTATATAATATAGTATATTATAGACATAGTTAAATTTAAGTATTTTCTTCAAATTCATCTTATTCTTTTTATTCTTTTGGGAAAAAAATTTTCTGCATATTCATAGTGTAGACACCAAATTTTTGGTGTAATTTCTTTTACTTTTTATTCTCATTTGTCGTGGTTGCTTTTAGTTTTTTTAGTTTCTAGTTTCTATTTTAATTTTTAAGTTTTAACGTAGAAAAATCATGGAAAAAGAGAAAAAAAGGAAAATTGTTCACAAAATACGTTCAAATTTAATTTTTTGGCATTTTGGTTTATTTTTGTTAATTTATTTTGAAAAAAAAAATGATGAGAAATGATGAAAAATGAAAGAAAAGATCGAAAATGGTAATTTTGTTATTTTTAGTTTGTTTATTTCGATGTGTTTGTAATTAAAATTGTTGTTTTTATTATTATTTAGTTTTACTATTATTTTTGTTAAATAATTAAGGTAAAAAAAAATAAAAAAAAATCTCCATAACCACGGCACCACTTCATTCATTCCATCTTCCATTATCACACACTATTATATCAACTACCACTCACCACAATATCTCCAGATTCCATTTTTGCTTTTCTGCCTTGAGCCGTGAGTGACTAGCTACTTTGGAGTTAACGACCGAGAAAAAAAAAAGGGAGGACTTAGCTTCATTCCCAGCTTCACCGTAAGACCAACCGAGAGCTTGGTGAGGAAAAAACAGAGGAGGGGTTCCGGCTGAGCAAAACAGAGGATAGGGAAAAGAGACTGCGGACAAGCCAGAGAGAAGCTGCCAGGTTTGAGGTGGAGCAAAGTGGTGATGGCCATACCAAGGCCGTCGATGCTGCCAGCCCAGATGAGGAACCTGTTCAGGGAGGAAGCCGCGGTGACGGAGGAAAACGAGGAGGAAAACGACGGGGGTCCATCGAAGGAGCTGCTGGAAGTGCCGCCGCTGTCAGGAAAGCGCCACCACCTCACCGCCAATCCATCATCGCCACCTGCGCTCCCAAGTGCGGCGAAGGCAAGGTCTGACGCAGTCAACGAAGTTTCCATGGCCAAATCCAGATTGAAGGAGGCAAGAAGAGAAGGTGTACGGTAAGTCGCCATTGTCTTTCAAATTCTTAGTTTTTATTCAAGCTTTCAAAGCCTGTTTTGTATTTTTATTTTCACGTTTGTGGCTAGTAGCAAATTTTCTGTTGAGTTATTCATGAATTGGAAGTATGTATGTTTTGGATGTCGATTGGACTGGAGTTTCCTGTGTTTTGACAAAATTTTGGGGCTGAATACAGCTTTAGTTGAGTAGAAGATTAGTAAAATTTCTGATGCCCTCAACCTGTTCGATGAATTGCCTGAGAAACTTTGATGTTTTGCTGTCTTGCATCTTTCCTTCCGTTCCCTTATGCCTCCCATCTTCTGGGTTTTGTTGTCTGTTACTGAATTTGGCATGTCTCTGTTTGCGAAGAAAGCTGAAATGGCATCTGATGTGCTTTGATCTTCAATGGTTTAATGTTCTTGATTTGGATGTGTTAATCAAAAGGGGTTGTGATAATCAAAGGGAATTTTTAGTAATCCGAATCTCAGGCTTGAATTTGAGTTTGTGCATGATTTGTATACTGAATAGCCTTTCGATTTTGGAACCCAGCAATTAGCATCGAAGAAGGGAGCTTCTGCAGAGCATAAATTTCTAAAAAATGCAATTTGAACCTTTCATGTTCTGCCTAATTTCACTGTGGCCCAAAAATCTGGATAAATTGAACTAATTTTGTCCTTTTAAGTGTAATCCTCTGTTTGCATATTTTATGTGACTTTGTGGATAGATTAATTCTTGATTTGGGGTCATGATTGGGGCTTAATAATTTTAGTTAATTTGTTTATCTTGTTGGGTTTAGTGAAATAAGTGTTTTGGATTAAGGGGTTATTTGTTTGGGCTACTTGGAACTGGGTTTGATTTTCTTTCATTTGGGTTTGTCCTGGGCTGAAGTATTAAAGCCCATCAGTTTGTTGGTTTATGTTTAGGGTCCGAATAGTGGACCGGCCCATTCCATTTGCCTTGGGTTTTCGGCGGGCTTAGGAAGGTTTCGGCCCAAGAGATAAATAAAATGGCCCAAGGGCCTGTTTCTTAAGAATCTGATAATTGGATTTGCGAATCAGTCCTTGAATTTCTCCTTAATTGTACTGCGGCCCTAAACATTGTTAACCTCTTTCAATTGAGTCCCTAACTTAATTGCAAATAGACCCCTAAGCTTTATATTTCTTCAATTTTGACCCCAAAGCTTTGTTAATTTTTGCAATCAAGTCCTTCCTTCTTTTGGCTTCTTAGATGTGGGTTGTTTACATGATTTAATTGATTCAATTTCATGTTTATTTTTATCTTTTGTGATTATTTCTTGATTAAAGCGATGCCTTGACTCTTTTATTATTTTGGAGGGTAAATAAGCGGTTCCATTCCATTTGAGCCCAATTCAAGGGAGGTACACCCTAATCCTTCATTTCTTACTTTATTTTTGACTCTACGTGCTCCTATGAGTTATGTGTGAATATGCATGCTTTAATTTGCTTTTCATTTCATGTTTAATTGCCTATTTCGCTTTCTTTTTATTTCATTTTTCTTAATTTGCAAGCGATTTGAAGGCACTTGAATGCCAAGTTGTAATAGCTAGGTTATTATTTTTATTTTTATTCCGTTCCCCCCTCCTAGATTGTATAGGCCTTCTTCCCCTAAAAATGTAATAGTTAGGGCCTTAGTTTCCTTATGTGTCTTGCATGTCTATGTGCTATATGTTTCATCGCTTTCTTAGGTTTTGGCATCTAGATATGCATGCTAAGTGTTATGTGCTATGTGTTTATGAGTGTTTGGCATGTCTACTCGCTTTCCATGGCCATGAATGAATGTGATGGATGAATGTACGTTTCCACTAGTCCAACGCTAGTCGGAATTCATAGAATGGGCTAGTCCAACGCTAGACCCTTAGGAATTTCCTTTCGTTAGTACATGTTTGCATGTTCATTACATGTCATGCATTCTTTTTAGTTTTTTATCATTTTTGCATGCCCCTCGAACCCCTTTTCCTTCCATTTTAGGATTTTTGCATTTCATGCTAGTTATAGGGTTCATTTGCTTGAGGGTCCCCTTAAATATGGGATATAGACGAGTGTGGCTTTTTCTAAGCCTTAGCACGCTTGTATTCCCTCTATAAAAGGGCAAATTAAGTCACGATTTAGGTCACCCCGTACCCAATATGCATGAATTCCCTAGGCTCATGCATTTTTTAATCCACTTTATCATTTTATACTTTCACTTCTCCTCTCATTTGCACACATACACCTTTATCCCTTCACTTGCACACGAACACTTCTCCTCTCATTTGCACACGTACACATTTATCCCTTCACTTGCACACGAACACTTCTCCTCTCATTTGCACACGTGCACCTTTTTATCCCTTCACTTGCACACGAACACTTTGTCTCATTTGCACATATGCATTTTTTATCCCTTTACTTGCACACGAGCACTTTTGCCTTCATTTGCACACCTCTCATATTTTCTTTCCTTGTTTGAGCATTCCACTTGCATTATTCGTGACTTCTTCGAAGGATCGTTATTGGGCTTCACAATTAATGTGATTGGCACCACTTAACCTTTGAAGAGAAATTTCCCCCAATACCCCTAGGTCTAGGGTTTGCATTCATATAGTGCATCCAAATGTAATAAATTCTTTGGTTAAAATAAGAAAATCTTTGATTAAATCATGCAACTAGCCTTGGCTAGGTCGAAGGGGTGCCTTGGATTTTTATCCTTGCCTTCCCCTTCGTCAAATGTGACTCCCGAACCTTTTTCGTGGGTTTACGTGGACTAGGAGTCGTTTAAAAGGGGTTTCTTACTACTTTTTCCTATTTTTCTTTAAAAAATTCATTTTTAGGTGACTTGGTACACCTTAACTCATTACCAAGTGGCGACTCCGATTTTTTATTTCAAAAAACCCTTTTTAAACTATAATTTTGGGTCAAATCGTCGCATTCTCAAAACCCCATTTAGACCCATTTTTCTTTTAAATCACAATTCATTTTCCAATCACACACAAATGCATTTTTTTTCAAACCATTTATTTATTTATCAAAAAATGGGGCGCGACAGTTGGCGACTCCACTGGGGACATTCGAGAGTCCGAGCAAATTTGATTTAATCAATCTTTTTCTTCTTTTAAACCTTTTTATTTATCACATTGGATGTTTAGGGTTGCATTTTTCCCTTTTCTAGGATTTTTGCATTTCGCGTATCAACTCACTTCCTCACACGTTCGCCTACGATTGTTTTGATGAATGGATGTTTGTATGTGATTCCGCGCTTTGCATTGCATTTGGGAGGGGATTCTACCTTAGAGCCTTGCGTGGGTTCTCGATCCCTCCCCTCCAAAACGTGCACTATCATACGCGCATACGCTTTATTATTCATCCCTCTTTATTTTCTTTTTAGTGGCTTGTCACGCCACTCCACCCTAGTAGGATTAGGAGACCCACTTGGACGTGTGACCGTGGCACGACGTGTGCGTAGCACGATCCAATGGGTCACTCGATCTTCCGCTTTAAACTTTGGGTTAATAGCCTTTAGTTTTTAGTCGAAGGTTGAGGATTTTTATAGATTCACTCAAACATGCAGCCGTAACACGACGTGTGCGTAGCGGTGTTTGGGGAATCGTTCGATCCACCGACAAAGGGCCTTGGGAGTGATGACCCTTGGTCACAAGTCTGAAGGCTCGGGGACCTATGACTTATCGAGTCTAGATGCATTAGTGAACCCCAACCTCATGCATCCATTTTAGAATTGCCTAAGGTAGAGTCGACCTTACCCTATTAGGGACACCATGCACGAGGGGAGGGATCCCACCCTCTTTCCTTATTTTTTTTGTTGCTTTTGTATTATCTAATTGTCCAACGTGTTATGTGATTATGTGTTGAACTAACGTTTCCTTGTTTCTTATCTTTTGCATTCACAAACGTTAGGAAATAAGAGGTCTGGCATGACCTCCTTTTAGGACCTACCCTTGTAGATAGGCTATTGCACGTTTGAAAATTGTGGTACATTTTGTTCATAAATTAATAATGCCATACCATTTTAGACCTACCCTGGCAAATAAGGGGTTCCTTAGGTCACGTTTCATTTCGAATTGCATTTTTCCTGCTTTAATAAATGGCATCATGCATAAACCCTAGAAAGGGAATGCCACATAGGGAATCCCGTGTTTAGGAATAAGCCACCTTGTGTCTCGGATACCTAATCCAACGAGACTTGCACGTTTACATTTTGTACCATCCAAAGGGGTAGTGCACAAGGTAAGGTAGGATCCGATCATTTTCATAGAGTGATTTTTGGAATATGAGCATCTAATAATCACTTTTTGGCCATTTTATCAAAAATTGGTAAAATTCCCTGGCATGAAGGACATTAATTTGAAAAAAATTCACAAATGATTCCTCCTATTGAGACGATAAATAAATTGAGGCCAAAATTTGATTTTTAGAAGGTCATAGACTAATGCACTTTAATAATTTTGAAATAACCAATGGCCGGACAATTCAACCAATCCATTTTGCCAATTCATTCAATAAATCATCAATTTGACTAATTTACCCTTTTTTGGGTGATTTGGTCGATTTTTGAATAAATCATCAATTTCAATCAATTCATTTGATCAATTTACCCTTTTTAGGGTCATTTGGTCAATTTTGAATAAATCGTCAATTCATTTGACCAATGTACCCTTTTTAGGGTCATTTGACCAATTTACCCTTTTTAGGGTCATGTGACCAATTTACCCTTTTTAGGACCATCTGGTCGATTTTGAATAAATCGTCAATTCATTTGACCAATTTAACCTTTTTAGGGTCATGTGACCAATTTACCCTTTTTAGGGCGATCTGGTCAATTTTGAATAAGATCCTCAATTTCATGCGATCAAATTCCTTTTTTAGGATGATCCGGCCAATTTTGAGTAAGTTTTTAAACTTCATTTAAGTCATTTGACCCGTTTCCCTTTTTAGGATAATCCGCTCGATTTTTAAATAAATTGTCAATTTCACTCAACCCATTTGACCAATTAGGGTTTCAATGTCAATTTCAAATTGGGAAACTTAGTCGATTTTTGAGAAAACCATCCATTGCATCCAGCCATTTGATCAGTTGGGGTTTTAACCCGTGATTCACTGAGAAATTTTATCAACGAATTCCAATCTCTTTGATAGGAAGTTCGTCAAGGTCAAACCCGTGCGTTTTTGCAAGTTCTTGTATCGATCAAAAGTGATCGATCCCTTCGGACGAGGTCCTCATTTTAACAAACGTCTCTTCTCATTCCAATTGGCCAAATTTTCAAAATTATTTTTCACTCAATTGATCGGATTCGTCAGGTATGGTATAGTGCCTACCCTAGAGGATTGCATTCTCATGCTAGGCCTACCCTTGGCATAAAAAGGGCTCCCCCATAGGACATGCATCCGAATTTTCTGGATATCTACTAACTCTTGCCTTTTCCTTTTCCTTTTCTTTATTTTCTTTGGAATAATTAAGCGAGGGTTGAACCTAAAGGCAATTCCTTTCAAAATTCTCAGGTAATATTTAAATATAGCTTCTCGTCGAAGCCCCATCATAACGCGGTCCCGTAGTCAAGCCCAGAGGAGTCGTGTAAACATGAGTTCACAACCGGAACAGTCAGATAGGTCTGCTACTACCGCTCAACCCGAGACTGCAAGTTCGGGGATTCAGTTGACTGAGATGCTTACCAAGTTTGGAGAGATGGCGTCTGAGATGGCCGCCCAAAGGAAGTTGA
The DNA here is from genome assembly GCF_003713205.1 of Coffea eugenioides. Taxonomy (NCBI): domain Eukaryota; kingdom Viridiplantae; phylum Streptophyta; class Magnoliopsida; order Gentianales; family Rubiaceae; genus Coffea; species Coffea eugenioides. Next base: position 691,116 of record NW_020864187.1, read on the forward strand.
ATGATGAGCTAATTAGCAGCGGAGTTCAACCCGAACCTGTACCCGCCAGACAGCCTGAGCAAGAGCCGTTTGTCCTACCTTCGGCCCATGCCACTGTTACTCCATCATTTCCTATTGCACCCGAAGAAACTTTCACCTATCCCACCACAAATTTGCCATACACTTACCCTCCTCATCCTTCATTTTTTCTTACTCACACGCGAGGTCCACCACCCCAAATCACTTCAAATATACCACCTGAGCCACATACCTTTTATTACCCTGTTGCTGAGCCATTCCTACCAGACCATATTGTTCAAACCAAGGCAGAAATGGGGGAATCTTCTGCTCCCGTTGATATAAAGCTGCTCAAACGCCTTGATCGTTTCGATGAGTTTATGAGGAAGAGTCAGGGGTTGAACAAGCAAGGAGTCCTGGACTACGATGAGCTTTGTCTCTTTCCCAATGTGCAATTGCCCGAGGGGTTCAAAACCCCTAAGTTTAACAAGTACGATGGGACGGGTAATCCCAAGACACACCTCCGACTATTTGTTAACAAGTTGGGAAAGCCTGTAGACGACGAGAACCTGCCTCTAAGGTTGTTCCCGGAAAGTCTGGAGGGGGATGCCCTCGACTGGTACTCAAATTTGAAGTCCGAAGAAGTAAAGACCTGGCTGGACTTGTCCAACGCTTTTGTAAAGCAATACGAGTATAATTGCGAGTTGGCTCCAACACGAACCACGTTGGAAGGGACAAAGAGGAAGCCATCTGAGGACCACAAAACCTATGCTAAGAGATGGAGGACAATAGCTGCAAAAGTTGAGCCATCGATGACTGAAGACGAAATCATACGGACTTTCATTAAAGCACATGATCCCCCGTATTTTGAAGAAATTTTCCGCATGACTGGATGCTCGTTCGCCGCCATTGTTAATAAACTTGAGGAGTACGATGACTTCGTGAAAGCTGGGAAGATTGTTAATGTCTCTGCCCTCAAATCCCAGTTGGATGCTTTGCAAGGACAGGGGACTAGTGAGAAGAACCCGCAATTTAAAAAGAAAGAGGGGGAAATTGCCTTTACCTGGAATCAAAACCCTGTCCCAAGACCCAGACCTCGACAAAACCCTACCAACTCAAACCCTTACCCCTACTACTCAAATCCT